>NC_044912.1:20342194-20656963 GCF_001633185.2 Quercus lobata | reverse complement strand
TGTTGGATAGAAGGGTGAGATTTAATAAAAGATTCTATGTGATCAACAGATGAAGTTTCAATAAAAGATTCAAGATTCTATGTGATACCGGTTTTCATCAAACATTTTATTACTATTTGATAAAATTGCTATTTGTATTCTTATAAGATAGGATTTTAGGAAGGGCTTTTATGTCATTTCACCATTTAATCCCCTCGCCCCCTCCTCACAGGGGGAAATTGCTTGCCTTAAAAATTACACCATGGTATGAACATTAACTATGATATTCACATTTGAATTCTTACATTTTACAGTATATAAATAAAAACAACTAATAGTTATCAATAATTAATTTTTCTGCTCTCTTTGCTCGTCATGTATGTAAATGATATGCATTAGTAGCATATATTTTCAGGTGCACAACTGGATGCTACTTTCAAAATTTTTTCTTTTACCCAGTTTCCCCTACTGTGAAAATTTACAAAGCAAATAGGTGGTGATTATTTTTGTTTCTCTGCTCTGGGAAGGGCAAAGTTATTCCATGAAAGAGTTATTGCTTGCACAGTTTTCACTTGAAAGTTCAAGCAAGATATCTCACATGTTGAAATGTCTGTGGGAGCAACAATAACAGCACTGGAAACCAAATCCTCAATTGAAAATTGTTTAATTTTGTCAACACTTCAGATTTTTGTAAAAACCTACATTCTTGATGAGAATTTAAGCTTAGATGCCTGTTGATTTTTCTTTTCATCCAAACAATGTTTGGAAATTGGATGTGTTTCAGGGAGAGAAAAGTGGTTTACTGCCAGAGATAATATTGAAGAATGCTCCTCAGCTTCCATTATATGTAAGGTAATGCAAATATTTAGCAGTTGGATGCTATATGGTTTTCTGTAAATGCTCAACAATGCTAAACAAAGATTAAAATACACTGACTTTGGTTGCCAATGAGCCCTAACTTAAATGACATCTCCTTACCTTGTAAGCAAGGTGAAAGATGAGGTTGTGGGTTCAAGACCCACTAGGTGCACGTGTAATTACCCACAAAAAAATAAATAAATAAAAATAAAAAACTGACTTTGCTCGAAGATCTTTTAATAGGAATCAAATGGCTGAACAGAATGGCAAAAGTTTGGTCCATGGTTTGTCAGAACTGAAGGGACTACACAAGTGCTGGAGCATCGTTGTCTTGGTGAGGCCTCTGATTCTTTGTTTTATTTTATTTTTTATATTTATAAATCACTTCTCATATAATTTTGAAAGAATTATTCCTTATCTTGTTTCTTATTGTAAACTTACAAATATATATTCTGATTTTGTTTCCTTGGTTTATCTTTGTCCATTTTTTTTACCTGTAATGCAAATATTAATAATTCTGTTGAAATTCCAGTTTCAGAACTTGTTCATTTCTTTTTATAATTACAGTTGTTTTCATTAATAGGTAGCAATGTGTCATGTCATGGAACTAGTACTTCTGTTTGTTAACAATTACTGCTTCTTGCAGTGCCTTTATGAAGCTGGAAATTGTAATAAAATCCGACTACTAGACTTGTTATGTGAGGCACTTGATCCTGATTTGTACACCTCAAAAGCTTCCAATAATGTGGTACTAGAAAACGATTGTGGTTTACCTATAACTAGTGATCGTTTTATGCGGCGAAAGTATTCTACCTCACAGAAAGGAGGTTTGATCAGTCAGATAATACGCAAAGTAAGGTA
Organism: Quercus lobata; assembly: GCF_001633185.2. NCBI lineage: Eukaryota > Viridiplantae > Streptophyta > Magnoliopsida > Fagales > Fagaceae > Quercus > Quercus lobata. Next base: position 20,655,265 of record NC_044912.1, on the reverse strand, counting down.
TAAACATGTCTACATTTAAGATGGACTGAAATAAGCTTATATTGTTATAGGTCCATGTTAACAGTTGAGAGTGTCCCAAGGGGAGCACCTACAATATTTTGCAAATCTTCTTTAGCTCTATCTCTGGAAAAATGAAAATTTCTCCTTTATGTTTTTGAGGTGAAAAAAAAGGAGGAAGGGCTGATAGTCTTTCATGTTGTTAGGCAACTCTTTCTGGTACTAAATATTCTGGTTTTTCAACTAATTATGATGTTGACAGAAAATCACCCAAGTATGAGGGATTTAGTTCAAATGGTTTAGCTTGGTTGGAGTATAATTTGTGAAATTAATTAGGGGATATAATCCTTAATGATCATTAAAATCATCCTCTACATTAATATTTTTACCTGCTAGGATTTGGCTAAATCACTGCAAAAACTCTTTTCTCCAGTATAATTTCCTTTATGACAAAAAAGAGAAGGTATAATTTTCATATTATATGAACGACAATAATGGAGTTGTTGAACTACAACCACACTGATCGATTTATATGCACTGTTGGTTGATTTTGTTAGTTATAAAGCAGTGAAACTTGGTGATTCTTATTCTAGATCTTGCTTTGATATCTTAATATTGTGGAATAAATGATCTAGTCCTTGAATTTTTTCATTAACAATTTAATCCTTAAATTGGATCTTGGAGTTTGTTAAAACTTAATTGTAAGTTTAATTAGCTATTGTCTACAATTTATTTCATGCAATAATATATTGAAAGATCCAGTATTTTTTTATGCTGATATCTTCTTTTTTCATGGGAATATATGCCTTACCAAAATCTGTTGTCTCTTATCATGAAGATTAACCGTTTTCTTTATGAGCATACATAGTAACTTCAATTTCTTTTTGCTTCATGTCACTATTTTGAACTTTGAATTTAATCAGAGATCTCCCGGCAGCAACGCTCTATCAGTTGTTGAAGAATTGGGAAAAAATTACTATGGATGTTCCCGAGGTATGCTTGTAGTTTTGAGAAAGTTGAGAAGTCTCTGGGATTTGCTTGGAAGATTAATCCATCTATGAAATAGCAATTTCACTTTATAATTAAAACCATTTTTTTAATCTTCGCATGTGGTGCCACAAGCTCTAACTCAAATGGTACATCTTAGTAAGAGCAAGGTGAAGGATGAGGTCATGGGTTCAAGAACTACCAAATGCATGTGTAATTACCAATAATTAAGGGGAAAAAAATATATATATATATATATATATATATTTTGTATAGGTCATTTTCCTTGTCAGTTGAGAATCATTTCTATCCACAATTTAATCATTTGCCTTTAGTTTATGGGAGAACTTGAATTTATCTTGATCTATTTCATGTATTTGCATATGGTTAAGCTGCTTCCATGTGAGTAATTTTGGAAGTGCTTTTCGCTAATGTTAGAGTTAGTTCTAGATGTTGTTTATTTTAGCACATTAATAAGGGTATTTTTGTAATTATGTTATAAACCCAATATAAATATATGCTAAGGTGTGGGCTTGATAAGTTAACGACCTCAACCTCTTCTTTCTTTTCTCTTTGTCTCTCTATTCTTATTCTCATTTAACTCTAAATCTTCATATTTTACTAATTAACTGCTAACACTCTTAAGAGTTACTCACAGAAGGATCATACGTTTAGCTACAAGAATCTGTGGAGGTTTTGACAATTAACTTTTATCCACGTTGCCGTCTTTTGCATGCAACCACAACTGATTGGAATGCCATTATTAGAATAGTTAATCATAAAGCTTAACCACCAAAATTCCCTTGCTCACCTGCCCCCGGGGGGGGGGGGGTTGTCAAACTGTTCATTCCTTTATTCTCCATCTACTTTCTACAGCTGAAAGTTCATAAAATTTCTAAAACTAAAGTATATCTGTATGTTATAAAAGTGAGCTTCATAAAATGTTTGAAAAACTATTTTGTTGGTTTTATAAAGTTTTGGATGAATTTATTACTTGATCAAGTATACTTTAGTCAGCATTGTACATATATCAATCTGAAGATGTCCTTTAATGTATCAAAAGTTTTCATAATTATTTATGGTCCTTATCATTTTAGAGGAGTCAACAGTTTCTTTGACTTGTGCTTGTTTGTGCCTTAATCAATATTTAGGTTTATAATCAAGCAATCTTATGTTTCCTCTTGCATTTCACACCTTGTGCTGTATTGCTTTTCCATATTAAATAGACATGATACATAATTAACTTGTTATTCATTAGATTATTGAGCTAATTGTTATGAAATAATATGCCTTCGACAGATCCATGACAAAGTCAAGGAGTTGCAGTCAGAATTCAGATTTGAAGATTGCAAGTTGAAACAAAACGTCGATGACATATCCAAGTAATTTTCTATTTAACCTTCTCTCTTTCATATTAGGATTATATCCCATACTACCGCCGCATATTAGTTGTTCCATCCCTTTTTTGTGATGTGTGTTAGTTTTCAAAACTTAGTAATATCCTTATATAGGTAATGGTAAATTTAAATATTAACCATAATTCTAATAGAAGTGGTGATGTTTCCTATTTGAAATTAGGAAGGGGAAAAGAAGAAGAGTGGAGGTAGATCATAAAAGTTGATTGGCAAAGTGATTATATTAGAAATCACTAACAAGAGGGAAATGATGGGATGGGAGTAAGGAGATTCAAGCAATGCTCAATTGACCTGCTCTGATACAATGTCAAAATTTTAAATATTATTGAAATAGAGAGAACATAAGAAAGGAAGATTGGAAGAGATTAACTTACATGGTTTGGTCACTAAGAACTACGTAAACATCAAACGCCAAAAGGCTACATCTTTCATTCATTTGATAGATAATACATTATGAGGAAACCCGTATTTATAATGGGATTATTTGAAATTAGGTCAGCTGTCAATTTATTGCATGTATAAAGTTATCTAGTTTTGTTATTCTTTTTGGGGCGCTATAGTTTTCTTAGTTGAAACTTCAAAAGGAACTTCAGCTGTAGAAACAAAATGTTCATCATTTGTTTGTATGTACATCAGTACATTTACAATGAGTTGTTGTGAAAAATGGGATGGGATTTTGTTTGTTGTGGAAATTACTAGAAGGTGAAGCTTATTTCTTGATTGATCTGGTCTTATGACATTGGTGCTTGAATTAACTTTTCTGTTGCTTTTTTATTTCACCGTGTATCATCCATAAGATGGTCATTTTGTTGTCATAAGATGTATAGAGTTACATGAAGATCCTGGCTGGGATTGAGATAGATAATCTTCTTATGACATGTTTGTATTCTCTTAATTTTCATCATATTACTTCTTTACTTTTCATGTTTGTAAATGTATGTGTACGTACACATGTATTTACTGTGTATGTATGATATATGCATTCTTTTACAGAACATTGATTCTTGGGGCTCTGTTATGACCTTGGTATGACAGGAGACATTTATCTTTGAGCCCTATAAACAGTGAGAAGGACTCAAAAGCAATAAGTGAGAAAGCTGCTGCATTATTAGATTCCTTGGTTGGGTAAGGATATATATGCTGTATATTTTTCTTCTTGCTTAGATGGGATGTGGATTTATTTTCCATAACAGAATCTTGACAAATTCTATTCTATTCTTCATCTATTAGGTTAAATCTATAAATATGTGTTTGTAATAAAGCATGTTTCTTTTGCAACTACATTACTTGTGTGCTGATCAGACATTTGGAGTATGGTACATTAATGATTAATCAGTTGTTTAATCCATATTGCAAGATGAAATGGCATATCAGATATAGGTTCTGCTGAACCCCACTTGTGATTTGATTTTCTTTTGTTTTCATAAAATTCAAATTTTGCTAAATTTGTTCCATTGTTTCGCAGATTACTTCTCCTTTTGCAATAACATCTGGTATCATGTGAACTGAGCTTGAATTTAGGAAGAAAAATTGTGTAATATTTACTTTTCCCATCATAAGAGAAACTGATGCATTATGGTGCAGCTGAGGTTGTCAAACTTCATCAATATCTATGAGCTAAGGGAAGAAAATCTTCATTAGTATTGCCATTACGTTTTAATAGGGTGACAAAATATGCTTCTGGTTGAGGATGTGAAAATATGATCCAAAATCTGGTTATCTTTATCAAATGGGAATCCACTTTGATATTTTTTATAAGCCTCCATCCTGAATAAACAATCAATCTAAACATAATTTAGAAATCTTTTTCCTTTTAAACAAAACTAATTTAACGATAAGATACTTCCATAGACTACTAAAATAAAAAAATGCTCATAACTAAATTCAAACCTAATTTGATCTAGAATTCTATTCCTCTGTATCATGTAAACTATTAGGAGGGAGGGGAGGAATGCAGCTTAAGTATATATTTCAGAGAACTTTGTATGAGTAGATGCTAGCATTCAGCTGCATCCAGTTTTGTTCTCTTTTCACAGATCAGTTGAATTTTGCATGTTCTCTCAGTGCACCTATTGTTAGATTTTAAATACCTAAGGTTTTACTTCTATTTAATAAAGTATATTGATTACTTGTCAAAACTTTTGTTCCATTCTTAGAAAATACACCAATGTTGCAACGGGTACTGTGTTACTTATTTATAAGTTATAACTTTGCTTCTTTGCAATATGCTCTTCCAATGGCTTGTAATGTAATTAGATCCACTGTTTTGTTTTTGTTTTTTTTTTTTTCCCCCCCTATCCTTGGTCAATCTTATGACCATAGCTTTAGGTCAATGGGCTTGTTACAAAAGAGAGCAGGTCTGCTTACTATTTATGGTTTATTTTATGCATGTGTGAATTAAATGACCAAAAACTATGTTGGAGCTTCTTGTCCCATTTTTTGATCCTCAATCTGGTGTATTAACATTTTCAGTTGCATTGATATTTTTTACAGTACGAACATCCAAAATTGGAATTTCCTTCTTTATATTGTAATGAATTGGAATGGGTTCCCTGCATAGCTTATCTATTCTGACAATGAATTTACATAATACACAACTACTGAAATGAGTTCTGACCTTTTTTCCCCTATGAAACAGGGATTTCTTTAGGCCTATTGAGTGCATTCCTTTTCATGAAATTGTGTGCTTTAAGAGTGTTGAGAAACTACAATCGGTAAGCACTCTTAGAATTACTTTGATTAATAAATCTTGTATGAGCTTTCCTGTATTGCATAAGGGAAAATATTCAAACAGAGTTTTAATAACTGTTATGTCAAATTTGACTAAAATCCATGAAGGAAATCATTACAGCAGAATAAAGCAAATTTGAAGAAACAGGATATGCAGCAGGATAAGGCATTTTCATATATTAGGATTTCTTTGACATGCCTTGATTCTTATGTCGTATAAAGAACTTGCCTTCACTTACAAGTGTCTGGGGAATTAAGTTTATAAATCTTACTATCTCTTTGTACTTTTAAACTGCTCACTTATAATAGGCTTTAATTGGAGATCCAAGAAGAAGGATTCAAGTCGATCTTCTGGAGTTTTACAAAATTTTGCGGTGTAGTTGTTGCAGCAAGAGTGGCAATATCCTTGTGCCATCTATGCATGATACCTCGGTTATGTAAGTATATAGTTGGATGAAGCATTCACATAGCACTTGATGATGTATGTCCCTTTTGTGATGGTGATATCATAGTTTGATTTCTCTGTTGAACTTTCAGAAAAGTGTTTTGTGTTATCTGGTATGTTGCATTTATATCCACCAACATTACATATAAAGAGTCAGGGGCAACAATTGGAGGGATTCTGCTTTTAGTGTCAAAATAAAAAATAAGCTTTTTGATGTTTCAAATCAGCCTTTCCTTTCAGAACTGCTTGTTGGAAGTGTTAAAGAAATTATTGGGATTGCTACCTATCAAAAAAGAAATGATTCAGATTGCCCAATTTGGCGTAATCTTTATAGTTGATGCCCCATTCAACGATTTATAACTTTGCTACTCTGAGAACCCCCATTTTGAGTAGGATACTTTGTCCAAAATAAGATTGACTGTGTACAATTGAGCTTCAAATAAATTTTACAAATTTAGTACAATTGAGTATATTTGTGAAAACGCATTATCATTGATCATTAGACTCAGATAAACTTTGGAAAGTAGGACATATATTATAGGATCTATAACATTTTATCACAGAATATCTCTATTTAGTTATGATTTTGTTGTTCTATTGCATAAGTTGTGTGATATGTTGCAGTTTTTACTTAGAATATCTATTACATAAGCCCATCTGAAAGTGCTATAGTTGGTCTTGATTCTTGTTCCTGCAGTATTTCCATAATTAATGAATGTTTTATTTTTTAATCATTGCTTTCTTTGTTTCTCGTCTTTTACTTGGCATTCTGTACATATTTTTAGGGAAATGGGATGAGGTTTTAAGGTTAGTTTCCACTACTTGATGAATGCAATTCATGTTTCTTTGTTGTTTAGGTATACTCTAGCTCAGGAGCATGGTGATCTTATCAATCTCCATGACTGGTTCCAATCTTTCAAAACAATTGTTCTTCGTCCTAGTAAGAAAGGGAAACCCAAGTCGAAACAGTCCCCACTACCAAAGAAAAGAAAGGACATGAATGAATCTGAGAACAAGAGCGAAGCATCAATTCAGTATCCTATTGCCTTTTCATTTGCATCTGTGTTCATCAGTTATATACTACAGAGTCTAGTTGAAGGTATATGTTCTGAAATTTTTGATGCAGCACATGAAAACCCAGAAACTACTATGAGGGAGAGAGAGAGTGTGTGTGTGTGTGTGTGTGTGTGTGTACTCTTAGTGTCATTCATAATTGTGTGAGCTTATTGATCATCTTCACTAATATTTTTGATTTCATGTTCTTGATGTGCTGCCATTGCACTTCAATTAGGGATTTCCTTTGTTCAATTTAGACTTCTTTTACACTGACTCAGCATTTTTCACTAAAACTTCTGGTTACGTAGCCATTGTAAGTAGAGTTCATTCAAGACCAAATTCTCAGTTATGTGCTCATGTGACAGAAACCCCCTACAGTCTCCTTTTCTTCTCTCTATTTTATAGTGTGAAGAACAAAATGAAAAGGTCTTCAAATTATTGAAGAAGTTTTGCTATAGATTTTCACACTAATTGTCTTATGGAGGAAGGAACCCTACAGTGTTATTTGTGAGTATTGTACTAATTAAGTATTGCTGTTCCAGATTCAAACAAGAGATTACTGCACTAAATTTCTATTCCTCCTAGAAAATGCTATTTTGCTTTGGTGTATGGTCTGTATAAGGCTTGCATATGTCACGTTTCCATCAAGGATTCCCTCACCCCCAACCCCTTAATTCATGAAGATCCTTAACCCTATTTCTCTCAGAGCAAGGTTTTGTAGAGCAGTTACGGAGCTACAGATTTCTGGGCTCCTTCGGATGCCTAGCAGAAGACGCCCTGATTGTGTGCAGAGAGTGGCCTTTGGACTCTAACTAGTGGTGTCATTAAAGAAGCTTAGTCGCATTGTTCTGATCTCTTTTATGCAAAGGTAGTTTAATTTCATATTGGTGCAGTTGTACTGTTATGTAATTATGTCAAGATTTAATAAATGAAGAACATGATTTATTAATCTATCCAATATAAATGCCAAATAGCCCCAAAAAAAACCACTTGGGAATTGGGAGGCTTTTTTGTAAGTACCTGACATACTAACAGATTGCTATAGGTTGAATTCAAGTAATTGGGATTACAACCCTTTTATAAACTTTTACTTTGTAACATGTAAGATTGAAAGTGATTATTAGAATTTTTGCAATTTAGTTATTCTTTCAATTAAAAAAAGTGGTTACATTTTCTCTGCTTTCTCATCTAGGAGGGGCCATAGATGTTACTCAAATTGAATTAATGATGTACTGGTCGAACTGATACTTGTTTTGGTTTCTTTGTTGTCATGGCTGGGGTTTTATTTTTATTTGTATGAGTGAGTTTTTTGTCCAAGGGGACGGAAAAAGGGACTTGCGGGGCTTATTTTATCTCAAAGGAAAAATGCAAGAAACAGTGATCCTCCTATTTGAGGAGAACGGTCGAGGTTTAAACACCAGCCTGTGAAACGGCTAATAGATTCATTTATGATTTACCTCATAAATTTCTTTTCAAGCTTTCTTGAAATTATTTAACACCTTTAAAAAAATTAACACCTTGCTCAAAAAAAAAAATTAACACCATATTTGAGATTTTTTTAAGAATTTAAAATATATATTTACATAAGAAGAATGAAATATATCATAGAATCTATATTTTATCTCATCTATACTTATATTTATATGATATCTAAAAGTTTAAGAATAGTGTTTACTATTGCTATGCTCCTGTTGAGTCGTATCAGTCTAGTATTTTGGTCTATTTTAGTATATTTGCCAAAGTCAATCTAATTCGGTCCAGTTTGGTCCAATTTTTCCTAATTCGGTCTGATTTGATCTACTTCAGTCAATTTTGGTGCACTTGCTTAAAAATAGGAAAAGACATGTTTGAGTTGAAAGTACTTGTTCTAAATCCAAATTTATTAAAAAAATATAGATCTCAAACTCATTCCAAATTCTATTAAATTGTAGCAATTTAATTTCAAATTTGTTCTACATATATTTAATTTTCAAACCCATCTATTTATATATTTTATTTTGCTTAAAAAGAGACAACTTAACATTACTTATTGTTAAGTTCTAAAACACTATTAGATCATATTCAAACCTTAAAGTCACTATATTTAATCCTAAGGCTGGACATATATTGGGTAATATTAATCTATAAATATTATGTGATTATGTATACCAATATTAATGGATCAATTGAAAATATGAGCAGTTTTGACTTGGTAGGTACTACAATTATTCAAGTAAAATAACTTTTACTAAATACTAATTGAGTTAAATGGAATCTACCATAATTCGAATTTAAGATGTACAAATAAGACTACTATTTTTTCCTCTCTTTTTATTTATTTATTATAATTCAATATTTGGGGGAGAAGGAATAGGGAAATTTGAACTTTGAATGTCTTCGTTAGAAACACAAGATGCTAACTAATTGAACTATAAGGTTTTTAGCAACAATTCATTTAATATGACCGATTTAATTAGAACCCAGCATACAAATTACAAAGTAAGGACAAAACTTAGGTACAGTACCTTAGGTGCTGTTCCTTAGATTCCTCTCTTAAGATTCAGCCATGTAACTACTTAACTAAAAAATATACTTCCTTCTCATGAGAAAAATTCCACATGGCAGAATCTTAAAAGTGAAACTTAAGAAACAGCACCTAAGTACTGTACTTAAGTCTTACTCACAAAGTAAATACTAAATGAGAGGTTTACTCTAGAGGAAGCCCTTCTAGAAATTCTCAAAGGCCAAGGCCAAATCCAAGCCTAAGAGTATATTTTATCTCGTTCTTATTAAAGGAATGAGTGTTGTTCTCAAACTCTCAACTTTGTAAGAAATTTTGAGGAGAGATTGGGGGAATGAAACTAAAATTCCTTTATATCTCCATTTGTCCCACTAAAACTTTCAAACTAGATAATAATCGGAATATTCTTTAAATTCTCTCTTCTTCATTGAATCTACATTCATTATAGTTGATGATGTATAAAATCGTCAATATGTTGTTCGTCCAACAGAGCACACATCTTCTATGTGTGCCTGCAAAATAAAAGAGAGATTTTGGTGGAGAAAACACTAATGGGATGTTTCCTTAAAACCCTTCGATAATAAAGTCAAAATGACAACAAATAATAGAGTAATCAGAGCTTTTTTAGGGTTTTCTAAGTGTTTTTTGTGCGTACCTTACCTTTCTTTGTCCCATTCCTTTTATAGGAGCTGAACCTTTATGACTTGCTTTCATTATGTCATTGATTGGGCTTTATTGCCTCTTCAACGTATCAAGTGACTGAATTGGCTATCTTTCATAATCATCGGTTACCAAACCAGCTGGAGGTTCTTTCAGTTACTAGCATACATAAGTTTGCATTAATGTCCATTTATTATTGTTTGGACAATTTTTTTTCTGATTCATCAATAGTATACATTTTTCTCCTGTAAATGTGAATTCTAGGCCCACCTTCTTATGAGAAGAAAGTGTAATATGCACTGCATAGTTGTGATTTGTCAGTTCATGTATAGCTAATGCAGAGCAATGCACTTGGCAAATGGTTGAGTTTTTATTGAAGCTTCGAGGCAAGTGAGCAAAAAGAAGAAAGAACAAGATGCTGGGAGTTTGCTTATAATGCAATTTCACGAATCTCATCAACAATAAGCCAAATTTTTTCATGTCTGGATTTTGATGATACTGATACGATGATATTTTTGATAATACACACGCACACACGCGTTTCACACACGCTGTGTATGAATCCACACGCGCACACGCACGAACCTACATACGCACACACACGTTGAACATATACCCATGTTTGGAGGGAAAAAAGAAAATATAAGAAAACAGTGTTTTTTTTTTTTTGGAAAATCAGACAACAGAGATTTAAATCCATAATATCTGTATTATTCTTGTTCTATCATCTATGTCATTAATTACTAATGAAAATAAACTCATCTAAATACATACTTAGTAAATTAATTTTAGACCAAATGTTCCTTTAAGTTTGGTTGGAAGAATCTTCTCGGGAAAAAAAAAAATTTTTTTTTGATTGGAAGAAACATCTAACCTATTACATGACGGTTTATTTTTTACGATCATTCATATATATTAAATTATATATTTTTTAAAATACTTTATTTGATTTAAAGTACATTTAAATTCTTTTTGACATGATACCTAGTTCTTGAAAAGTAGATTCATATTTTTAAAAGTACAATTTAATTTGAGGCATATAAACAAACCGATAATATATATAATAAATAAATAAAAATAAAAATAAAAACTAAATTACAATTTAAGTCCTTAAAATTCGAGGTAATTTTGAATTTTTGATATTATACCTTAATATTCAAATTTCTTGATCTGTGACAAGTCTAAAGCTCTCTCTCTCAAGGAAGTTTTGGATTGGTGACAGGGATGAAGTCTGTCTTTGGAATCTTGGCAGGGTTTTGGGCCACCAAGAATGGCTGTGAGAGTTGGGGCTTCGGCCAAGGAGCTCAGAGAGTTGGGCCACCAAGTGTGAAGAGTTGGTTGATGTTTCAAATTTAAATAGGACTTGGCTGGATTCTTGTGAGATTCTTGTTTTTGTTCGGTTAGACGAGATTTAGGATTGATCTGAACCTTTTTTCTTTTTTTTCCCTATGAAATAATTAATTTTCTTTAAAAAAAAAAGTGAGAGAAAGGTCAGTGATCAAGCTATCGAAGAAAAAAAAAACCAAAATTGTTTTAAAAAAATAAAAAATATTATCGATGTTAAGGCTATAAATTATACAATTTAGTATATGAGAAATTCTACACACTCAACAATTTTTACAATAATAGTTAAGTTGATAGGACTTTATTAGTTCTTATTTAAACTCATTACTAACATTTTTTATTAATATTAACAGATTGACACCAAGTGTGAAATTTGTTATCAAATTATGCGTATACTTAAATTTATTAGGACAAAATTTGGTTACAAACTTGACTATAAATTAAAATGACAACTTCCTTTTAAAAATTATCATTGCTACATATTTTGAAAATATAATCATTAGATTGTATATTCTTTACGCTCTTAACACTTAACACACATGTTAACTTTTGTGCCAATCGAAAATTATTTATTATATGATTCATAAATTTATTTTTTATGCATAATGTTATATTGTAAAAATTTTCAATTTAAACAATTGATTAGTGACATAGCTATTAATATTTGATATTTTGAAAATTTTGCAACTACAAATAATATTAGAAGAATATAATTTAATAATAAATTTGTCAAAATTTATACAGGTTATAATCAAACTTTGTCCAACTGATTATCAGTGTCTATAAAACTCAGGAGTAAAAATAGTACGCAATTAGGCAAGTACTATTTATTAGTTATAATAAACTGTCTATTTGGAACAGTTTATTTAGTTGAAATTGAAAATTTTTTACTAAAAATACTGTAAATAAAAGTAAAAGTTAGTTAAATAGTATAGTGTGATTCATAAATAGTATCAAAAAAATGTAATGAAACTCATAAATAATAACAAAAATAAATTGAAAGTAAAAATAATCCGAAGTGTGCTATAGTTGTGTCGGTGGAGGTGCGCTATAGTTGCTGCACATCAAAAGAGTTTCTAAAGATCTTCACGTGCTAACTTAATTTATTGATGAAAACTCAGCGTCCCAGTTATTTATTTATTTACAAATTATAAGTGTATGTTTAAGTTCCGCTTATTTATAAACAAATATATTTGTAAGCAGGGTTGGCCAAAAAACGCTCTCTAGGAATGCAACCACGCACGCTCTCTAGAGAGAAAGAGGCTGAACTGGCTCGGAGCAACAAGAAGGTGAAGGACTATCATCACGCAAAGTTTAATGTTGGCTCAAGGGAAAGCTCTCCAGCTCCAGGGCAGCAAAATACTGGCTCCTTTGCCAAAGCCTCCTTTAAGGAGAAGCTTGTGGGTGAAATGCCAGGGGCTTATGTGAATGCTTTTGACTTTGAGAGTCTTATGGAGGAGGATGAGTTCTCTGATGGTGAGGGTAGCGAGTCTTACGGTCGGATTCCGGAAGGATGGGTCACTGTCAAACTGACGAAGGAAACAAAACGGCGCATTAGAGGTCCATTGTCGAAAGCTATTATAATCAAGCTGGTTGGAAGAACAATCAGCCTCACCTACATGCGTACCAAGCTTAACCAAATGTGGAGACCATCGACTAGAATGGATTGTGTGGATCTTGGGTATGGATTTTTTCTGGTTAGATTTTTTGCTAAGGAAGATTTGGATAATGTTTTAAGGAGAGGGCCATGGTTCTTGGGTGACCATTTTCTTTCTATTAGACCATGGGAACCTTTCTTTAAGCCTTCAATGGCGAATGTCTCCCCCATTGCGATTTGGATTCGTCTATGTGAACTTCCCTTTGAGCTGTATGAAGCAGAGGTACTAAAGCAGATTTGAGAGTCCATTGGCAAGGTTCTGAGAATAGATTCCCATACGGCCATGGAGGCTCGTGGGAAATACGCTAGATTGTGCATTCAAATTGATATTAATAAACCTTTGGTGAACACCATCCTTATTGGACGGTTTGAGCAAGCTGTGACCTATGAGGGCATACAAAGCTTATGTTTTTCCTGTGGTAGACTTGGGCACAAGGTGGAAGCATGTCCCTACACCATTCGTAAGGGGAAGGAGTAGGTGGTTTCGGAAGAGGAGGTGTTGGCTGGCCGAGATGCTACATCACGTGAGACGCATGATAGTCATTCCGTAACGGTCAATAGGGAAAGGACTGAGGTGAGAGAAGACACGGAGGTGGATGGTCAGTATGGACCGTGGATGGTGGTGAGTAGAAGGACAAATGGGCAGAAGGGAACAAAACCAAATTTCAGTACAGAGCGTACTGGAATTTCTGGCCGGGTTGGTGCTGCCCAACTACCTCCGAAAAATACGGTTTGGAGAGGCACGTCGGCTAGTAGTACTGACCATTCTTAGAGCATGCTACGCAGGGGCTCTTTGCATGGCACTGGGGACCACACCAAAAGGACAGAAGTATTCTGGAATGTAGAGAGCCCCAACGGACTGGGGTCACCCAAAAATTCTGGCCTGGGCCTCATGAATCAAATAGACAACTCCAAAATGGACCCAACGGGTAGCTCCTTGTTGGCAAAAGAGACTGGTGACTTTCACTCAAGTATTGGGCCTTCAAAAAGCCTGAAATCTCAAGCCCAAGCCCCTAAAAAGCACCCATCCTCTGTTAAAGGGAAGAAAGCCCTTGCCAGAGGTGTTCGTCCTCCTTCACTCATTACCAGCGACGGCAACGCTGGGGAAAAACTCTCAAATGCCAAACCCGCAGCCCCATCTCCTTCCCATGCCCATACACGGTCTAGGGAGTCGCTAGCTGGCCTGGATCCTTCTTTCAGGTTCACGGCATCGTCCTGTGAGAATTTTGAGCTGAGGAGCGATTGGATCGACCCACCAGGTGACCGGCAAGCTGGAGTCGTGCGTTCCGGAGCTTTAATCACCAACTATGAGGGTGTAGAAGGTGATCTCAACACCCTTCAGTCCAACGCTGTTGATCACAGTTTAGCAACAAGTGCGGGTGTTGGGGAAGGAAATACTGGGGGTTTCTCAAGTCCTCGCTCTGGAGATGGATCAATTTATGAAGACTTGGGATTTGATTGCATGGTATCGGAGGAAGGGAATGGAGTCCCTCCTACCAATTGATTTGTTGTCTCCATTTATGTTAATTGTTACCATGAATATTCTGATTTGGAATAGTAGAGGAGCGTTAAAACCCGCTTTCCAGACATATGTTCATGAGTTAACTAGGCGGCATGATCTGGCTATTTTTGTAGTGATGGAGACTAAATTGGGTGGTAGCAAAGCCAAGGAAATCACAGATAGGCTGCCTTTTGATGGAGCCATTCATATGGAGACAATTGGTTTCACTGGTGGGTTGTGGTTGCTGTGGAACGAGGATCAAGTGGTGATTCAGAAGCTAGCTAAAACTGAGCAGGAAATTCACGTAGAAGTAAAGGTACATGCCTTAAATCTCTCTTGGATTTTCTCAGCTATTTATGCTAGTCCTAGGAATGAAGAGAGATGTGTTCTCTGGAGCAATTTATGTAAGGTTGCAAATTTACATAATATGCCATGGATTATGGGGGGCGATTTTAATGAACCTCTTGTGCAAGAGGATAAATTTGGAGGCAGGGGTGTTAGTGTGAATCAGTCTCTGGCCTTTAAAGATTGCTTAGATTTATGCAATATGATTGATATGGGTTTTAATGGTCCAAGGTATACCTAGACTAACAAACGGGATATTAACAATCTCATTTTGGAAAGAATTGATAGATTTTTCGTGAGCCCCGGAGTGGTGTGTTCTCTATCCTGATGCAAAAGTTTCTCATCTGCCCCGTTGCCATTCTGATCATTGCCCGGTTCTAATGGAGACCGTTTTGGGTAGAGGGGTTCGGCTCAACAGACCCTTCAGATTTCAAGAATTCTAGTTGTCGGACCTATCCTTTCCCAATATAGTTTCCAGTGCCTGGAGTAGGGACAGGAACTTAGCTGAGTCTATTAAGGTTTTTTCTAAGGAAGCTACCATCTGGAACAGGGATCAATTTGGGAATATCCACTAGAAGAAGAGGAGAATCCTGGCTAGAATCTATGGTGCCCAAAAAGCTCTCTCCATCTGTCCAAGCTCCTTCCTATCTTGAGAATCAACTGCAGCAGGATCTGGAGGTTGTGTTAGACCAGGAAAGGGATCTTTGGATGTTGAAATCCAGAATTAACTGGTTGGTCCAGGGAGACCACAATAGAGCTTTTTATCATGTATCTGCCTTAGCCAGAAGGAAAAGAAACCATATTGCCTCAGTCAAAGACGAGAGGGGTTTGTGGTTATCTGAAGAGAGTGAAGTCATGGAACACTTTAGAAGTGGTTTTGTTTCCCTGTACACCACTTCTCTTGAGGCAGCCTCTCGGGTTCCTAGCCATGATGTTTCCTGGCAGATTCATTTGTCTGAGCAAGCTAAGGCATCAATGGGTGCCATTGTCACCATGGAAGAAATTAAAGATGCTTTATGGTCCATGAAACCGTATAAGGCTCCAGGTCCGGATGGTCTCCATGCTGGTTTCTTTCAACGTTTCTGGCTTGTAGTTGGGGATTCTGTTAAAGAGGAAGTTATGAGAGCTTTTACTGAGAGAAAGGTTCCCGATTATCTCAACAAAACCCTCATTGTGCTCATTCCCAAAATCCAGGGCCCTGAAACCATTGGAAATTATAGACCAATTAGTCTCTGTAATACTATCTACAAGATCATCTCCAAGATTATTGTTGCTCGAATCAGACCACATTTGGAGCAACTTTTCTTGCCTTATCAAACGGCTTTTGTGCCAGGTAGAAGAGGAGCCAATAATTTTATTATTGTTCAAGAGTTGATTCATACCATTGGTAGAACCAAAGGCAACAAGGGGTATATGGCTATCAAGATTGACCTCGAAAAAGGTTATGACAAAATTGAATGGAGCTTCATTAGGGAAATGCTTCTCAAGTTCAACTTCCCCGTGAACCTTATTGATATTATTATGAGCTGCGTTTCCTCGGTGTCGACATCTCTTCTCTTTAATGGTGGCTACCTTGACTCCTTTTGCCCCACTCGAGGTATTAGACAAGGGGACCCCCTGTCACCTTACCTCTTCATTTTGTGTATGGAGTTTCTGGCTCACTTGATTCAAGAGAAATGTGACGCAAAGCTCTGGTTGCCAGTGAAAGCTTCTAGGAGTGGGCCTTCCTTCTCACACTTATTTTTTGCAGATGACTTGGTCCTTTTTGCTAGAGCAGATTCAGATAACTGTCAGGCCATAAAGGATGTCCTTCATGAGCTTTGCTTGAGATCTGGGCAGAGCGTGAGCGAAGCCAAGTCTCGTGTGTTCTTCTCCCCAAATGTAGAGTCGGATCAAAGAGACATCCTTTCTGGTATTCTTGGGTTTTACTTAACCCCTAACCTTGGCAAGTACCTGGGGTTTCCCTTGAAGCATTCAGGTGACCGAAAGCATGATTTTGATTTCGTCCTTGATAGAGTCAAGAAAAAGTTGGCAGGGTGGAAAGCTAACTTACTCTCTATGGCTGGCCGAGTGGTTCTCATTCATGCCTCCTCAACCATCCCAAACTATGTGATGCAATATGCTCCTCTTCCTAGTAAAATTCTTAAGGGTATTGACAGGGTCAATAGGAATTTCCTTTGGGGCTCAATGGATTATGCTAAGAAGATGCATTAAGTTAATTGGGCTGAAGTGACAAAACCAAAGGAGGCAGGAGGTTTAGGTTTGCAATCTGCTAAAGGAAGAAACACAACTTTCCTAGCCAAGCTCAATTGGAGATTTCATACAGAGAGGAATGCACCATGGGCTAAGGTTCTCAAGTTTAAATATTGCACTAGACAAAGAATTAATTCTAGGAATGAAGCGAAACTCCCTATGTCTCCGATTTGGAAAGGGATGAAAAGAGGTGAGGAAGTCTTCAAAAAAGGAGTAAAATGGATTCCAGGCCATGAAAGCTGTCTAAATTTCTGGTCTGATTGTTGGTCTAACATTGGTCCTATTAGGCCTCATATCCAAGGCCCGCTCCCGCAAGACTCTGTTAACTTGCAAGTCAAAGATGTGCTCTCTCCAGTCGGATGGGATTGGTCTAATATTCCTTTTGAGCTACCCCCTGAAGTTAAAGCTGACATTCAAGCTGTGCCCATTCCTATTTTGACTAGGTGCAATGATAAAATGGCTTGGAAGTTCTCCCTTAGAGGGGATTTTGATATGAGGAGTGCCTATAGCCTTGCCATTAACTCTTCTGGCAATGAGTCTTTCTCTGGTTCTTGGATTTGGAAGCTTCCATCCCTGCCTAGAATTCAAATGTTTATTTGGAAGTGCATGCAAAAGAGCATAGGTGTGAAGGAATGCTTAGCAAACAAAGGTATCCCTCTAGAAACCACCTGCCCTCTTTGCCACTCAGAAGCTGAATCTATCTTACATGCCCTTCGGGATTGTAGCTTGGTTAAACCCATATGGTACCAGATGGGAACACACTGCTTGTACTCCAACTTTTTCACCCAAGACATCAAAGAATGGTTAATCACTAATTGTAGGCTTAAGTCTTCCCAGAATGGCGTGGGCATCCCCTGGTATGTGCTCTTTTCCTTTACTCTCTGGTTGGTTTGGAAGCAGCGGAACCATATTGTCTTTACTAACAAGAGAGTAAACCTGAATTTATGCAAATCTATTGCCTTACATGCCTCTGAATTTTTCTTGTGTGCTTCTCAACCGAGGCGGCACAATCAGATGGTTATTAAACAAATCAGATGGGAGAAGCCAGATCAGGGGTGGTGGAAACTCAACACTGATGGGTCTTGGGTTAAAGCTTTGGGATCGGTAGCAGGGGGTGGTTTGATTAGAGATAGCAGGGGCAATTGGGTGACCGGCTTTACAAGAAAACTAAGGAATGCTAACAGCTTCACTGTGGAAGTTTGGGCTCTCCGTGATGGCTTGATGTTGTGCGTTCAAAAGAAGATTCCAGCTGTAATTGTCGAGATGGATGCTAAGGCTTTGGTTGATGCGTTAAACAATCCTTCTTACCGTAACTCAGTGATCTCTCCTATCTTTGAAGACTGCAAAAATATGATTCTGCAAATCCCTCAAGTTCGTATTAAACATGTATATCGTGAGGCAAATCAATGCACCGACTGGTTAGCTAATTCTGGCCATTCTCAATCATTTGATTTTATTATTCACTCTGTTCCTCCCGTGAGCTTAATCCCTTCTGTTGAGGCTGATTGTCATGGTACTTGGTGTAACAAGCGTTGTCTTGAATTTTTCTTTCCTTGTTAGTTGAATATTACTTCCAGTTTACAAAACAAAAAAAAAAAAAAAGTTCCGCTTATTTTATTAAAATTGAAAATTTTTTGTTGAAATTTTTTTTGATAAGTTTTTTGTTGAAATTATTATTGATAAAGGTAAAAATTAGTTGAAATAGTATAATAAAATTTATAAATAGTATAAAAAAGTACAATATACCTATAAATAACCAAAAAAAAAAAAAAAAAGCTAAATAGTAATAAATGGACAAAATTAATCATGTCAACGACGCAAAATCTAACATCTACAGGCCACAGGCATCAAATAACGTAGCGAGTATTTAGTCCTCATTGAAGAAAGCGAGTAGCCCACGAAAAAGAACCAAATAAAGAGCAAGGACAGTACAGCCAGTCAGTCTCAGACTCTCAGCCTTTGTTTGTCCAGCATGAAAATGATGGAAAATGTTGCTCTGTTTGGGAAAAAGAAAAATCTCAGTGAGAGGAGAGAGAAGAGTGAATGGGAAATTTTGAGTCACAAAAAAAAGGAAAAAAAAATTGACAGAGAAAGAAAAAAATAATTGAATGGTGAAAGTTGAGAGACAGGGTACTATTACTATATGTGTTGTCTTGATAAGTACGACAGGGCAATAACTTAAAGCATCTTTCACTTTGACTTGCACACACAATTTCACGGTACATTTGGATATCAAACTATTTTTTTTCCTTTCTTTTATTGAAAATTTGGATATTTAACTTGTGATTGGTGTATATTATTTTTTGATAAATCAACAGTGAAAAAGACTTTATTAAAGCACAAACAGAAATAAAATAAGAAATGATCTATATCAACTTGTGATCGATGTATCAAATAATGGGATTACTGTTGATTCTTATTAGTGTGTATTTTGGAAAATGATTATAATCTGGTTCTTCACTTATTTTATATATTATTTGGTTTCATGTTTTTTTTTTTTAATCTCAGTTTTATTTTAGAATTATTTAATTTTTTATTTTTTAAAAATAATTTAGTTTAAGTATTTTATTTTACATTATACAAATAAGTAGAAATAAATAATTTTCAAATTGATACTTAATAAAAAGTAAAACTATTGTGCACTACATTATGTAAAATTAGATTTGGATTCTTTTATATATATGTAATTTGAACTTACAATGGAGTACGAGAATAATATATGAAAATATTGTGGACTACATGATGTAAAATATTTCATAAGTATTGGCGAAACAAGTTGTAAATGATATATGAATATAACTATATGACTAATAAATCTACGAGAATGAATAAAAACGAGTCTAAAAGAAAAATGCTACAAAAATATTATGTGAATAATCTTATTGGGATAAAGGGTCACTCACCTGATGTAGGAACAGGTAATACCAGAGTGTTCTTTTCCTTTGGTCCAGCTGACCATATTTACGGTACACCCACCTGAAAAAATTGATTAATGTTGGTGTTATAACTTGTGGCACAGTTCGTTTATGTGGTGAGTTGTAGTTGGTAGAAGGGTGATAATGGGTCCATGTAAGAATACCCCTCCACTAACCACAAATCGTCACATAGGTGAATTGTGGCACAAATTGTACCACAAGTTGTGACACCAGCATTACTCCAAAAAATTTGTCATAACTATATTTGAATATTCGAGAATATTTGGGATAAGATTTGGCTGTCTCCTCTTCTTTCTTATAGCCTTTTTTTTTTTTTTTTCCCCTTTTAAATTTGGAATTAGTTATTGTAATAAACATTGAAGATGTTTTTAATTGGGATTTAAATTTAAAGGATTATGTAAGAAATTAGTGGTGCTCATAAAAATAATGTAATAAATTAGCGGTTTGGTCATTGGTGTCCATATGGAGAAGGAAGTTGAACTAAAAATTTTCAAGATTGGGGGAGACAAAAGTAATAATAATAACTAGTCTCATTACACGCACTTCTCGTGTGCTATGAGATTTTATTTTAGTATATAAAAAATCTGTGTTTTTATTTTATATATATAATTTTTATTTTGAGAATTTAATTTATAAGTAGATAAAGTAATTTGAAAATCAACAGAAGAGTAACTTTATTTTTTAGACAATATTTTAGTGAGAGTTAGAATTGTATTTTTACCAAATTGTCCTTCAGTTTTGTCTTTACTTAAATATAAAGGTGTATGGGTATTTTTAAATTAAAAAAAAATGAAGATCCCAAATAGGAAAAGCCCTTTAAATAGTACAGTAGTATAAATAATAATAGTAATAGTAATAGTAGGTTTAAAAAAAATAGTACTAGTAGGTAAAAGTTAACAAGTGCTTTGAGGGTATTTGTCAATAAATCAATTTAGAAAAAAAAATTATGCATGACTCATAACAATAATATAATACACATAAATAATTAGGGTCATGTTAACGAGTGCTATTAAAGCAATTGTTAATAATTCTTATTATAAAATTTTTTAACACTGCTTTCATTATAGGAAATATAAAAAAACTAACAGGAAATTTAAATATTTTATTATTTTCTCATAAAATATTTTCAAAAATAGTTCATAAATTATATCCTTAGGTCATTTCTTAACATTTTTTATAATAATAATGCAATGATATCAAAACCTTTCTTTTTGGGGGGGGGATCACCTGTATATTGTGCTAAATTAAGCCAAAGCGTGTGTACAATTTGAACGGTTAAAATGTTTGAACTTTAAAAGCCGTAGCCCAATTCCCAAGCATATATTAGTATTGCCATTGTCAAGAAGATAATATTTTTCTTGACACATCATGTCAAGAAGAGTTGGACCCAATGTGAATGACGACAAAACTGATAAGTGAACCCATATGCAGTATTGTGAGTACGACCGAGGACAGATATAATTTAAACGTACTTATCAACCCTTGGAGGCCAAACTGATATCAACCACTCAAACTGATGCAAATCTATTATAATCTACAATGGGACGACATTAACAATAGCAATGTTGTTTGGTTCTCATGAATTATTGTAAGTGATTATTCAAGAATCTATTTAAATGATTTGAAGGATTTTCTAAGAAATTATTATTGTGGGTGCTAATAACTTTTTATTTATTTATAAAACTTCAACTTATGACGTCTAGTTTTTATGATAACGAGTGACCATTTAAGGATTTATTTAAATAATTTGAAAGACTTTCTAAGAAATTAGTATTGTGAGTGTTAATAATTTTTTTTTTTTTTTTTTTTTATAGAGTTTCAATATATGACGTTTGTCTCTAATGATAATGAGTGACCATTCAAGGATCTATTTAAAAATTATTTTAAATTAGGTGTTAATAACTTTTTTATAAAAAATATTTTATAGAGTTTCAACCATTAGAGACTTTATCAATTGAGTTATTTGTAACACATGTGAGTGTTAATAACTTAATATGAAGAAGAAGAGCACGAACTCAATTCAATTGAATTGCGATAGAAGCATAAGAATTGATAAAAGTTTGAAAATCTAAAACTCTTTTAAAAAAATAGTTGTAAGGACACGATTTGTAACGACCCATAATAACGTTGGGTTCGCATGTAAAAAGGGCCAAACAATATCATTTATAGAGCGTGGGTTTGAAAGGCTAGGCCTTGGTCACAAGACAGTGGTTTTCCGTGGTGTTCTTACATAATTAAATCGTATTCGCTCTAGGAGTCTTTCTCCTGGAGGCGGGCCGGGAGGCTCTGGTTTTGGCCATTTTTCTCAGCCTCCTTTCTAGACTGCTTACTTCCCCTTTTATATTGGCTTGTATTCCTCATCCAACGTCCACGTGTAGGTTCGACTTTTCAGGACTGATACTTGTCCCATCAGCCCATACCCCGAGTGGTTGGGGGTGGTTGAAAAAGTTGAAAAGTATGGTTTTGTCAGGTGCAGAGTTTTGAATGGCAGTAATGGCAGCCTTCCCTTTGTACTTGGTCGTTATACTATCCAGCGTCTCATTCTCTATTGACATAGATATTTTAGATTTTTTCCCACACTGTTCCCCAACCGCTTTTGCCCCTCCTTCCAGAGGGACCTCGGATATGCCGAGGACAGAATCATCATCGGCTGTGTCTCAAGACTATTTGGATTTTTATTACCTATCCTCGGCTATACACTTCCTCGGCTAGGGCCTTGGGCCCCAATGTAAAAAATGGGCCAGGGCCACAAATTATTGGACCCCACAATAGTAAATTGCTCTTTTAACCTATTTGTGTTTTTAAATTTAAAATTATTTAACTAAAATATAGGGTTATTTTTTAGATTTTAAGAATTTTTATGGTAATATTTTAGTATGTAAAATGATGAAACTTAAATAAAAAATCATCTTTTTAATAGTGTAGATAAGATATCAATTGATCATATTCTAAATTAATAGAATGATAGTATGTATGGTAGCCTAGTAGGTAGGCGCGGGGTATTCAGAGTTAGTAATTTTTTTAGATTGCGCAAACAATAATAATAATAATAATAATAATTATTATTATTAGTATTATTATTATTATTATTATTATTATTATTTTAGCACACAGTGGTGATCACATTTCTACATTTTAGTTTCCCCCCCTCCCAAAAAAAAAACTTTATGCATTTTTTTTTTTTGATTTTTTTGTTTTTTGTTAATTTAACTCATGTTTTATTTTAGAAGAGGGACTCAGAAAAGTTTAGAGAATATAACTCAGTTTAAACATACTAATTTAGCATATATTAAATGTGAGAAACCAATATCACTTTTGTTGTCAAGTAAATACAATTGATGCGCCAATAATAAAGGCTGTCTTAAGGTTTGTTTGAGATCCGCTTATTTTGTTAAAATTAAAATTTTTTTGATGAAAATACTGTAGATAAAGGTAAATGTTAGTTGAAATAGTACAGTAGGACTCATGAATAGTACCAAAAAGTACAGTGAGATCCATAAATAGTAGCAAAAATAAGCTAAATAGTAAAATAAGTTAGCAAAAAATAAGCTAGCCAAACAGATACTTAGACTAGACTTTGTTATTCTAGAACATAGATTTAAAAAAAAAAAAAAAAAATTACCAGGTTATAGAACATAGTTTTGAAATAAGTTATTTAAGCATGCAATGTCAAACTCTATATTATTATACATAAGTCTCATAATGTTTCAATTCAATGACCTTATTAGCTGGTCACATACTTACACCAATATAAAAATTTTGAGCCTGTTGTACATCACCTTTTTTTTTTTTTTTTTTCCTTTTTTTGAAATAAAACACCTTCAAAATAATATATGTGGGGCCCGAAATCTGAGGTCCCAGCCCACTCTGTATTAAGAGCCCAAAGCCCAGGCCGAGGAGCCCTACTGCCGAGGACGCACAATGAAAGCTCCTTGAAGGCCCAAGGACGTGGCCGAGGACGATCTCCCGCTCAACACCTCACAAAATGCCTAAAGAAAATGACAAACTCAGTATAAGAGCAGTACAAGGAAGAAAGCTGCCAACACCATAATGTGGAGCCCTGCGTCTGACACGCCCATACTGCAGACCTTGCTATTTAACTTTTCCCAACCACCCCCAACCACTCTGATGTATGGATTGATAGGACTAGTCATTACCCCCAAAAAGGGAAAAACTGACACGTAGAAGAGAGACGGGAAGTAAACGCTGGTATAAAAGGGGAAGAGAGCCAGAAGGAGGGGGGGGAGCTACAAAAAAAAAAAAAAAAAAAGAATGAGAAGAATGTGATGCTCCTCGGACTAAGTCCGAGGACTCAAACCCTCTGAGCTACACCGATGTGAAGCCAAGCTATTTTGGCCAAGCATTCCTTCGTATGAGCTTCCATGAAAATCACGACTAAGCCACCGCCCAACGACTAAGGTCCAGCCTTTCTAGCCCACTCTCTATGAATTATATTGTTCGGGCCTTTTACATACGAGCCCAACGTCATTCCTGGGTCGTTAAAAATCGTATCCCTACAATTGGCGCCGTCTGTGGGAAGGCTTGCGCGTTGGCGCAGGTGGCGGTGAAGTCAAGTCTCTATCAAGCAGAGGTCCGCGAAGTTTCCTCCGTTTCCAGCGACATGCAGTTGTTGCTTCGACATAAACTTCTGCTAGGGGCTACGCCTTGCAGTGCCAATGGCACGGGCAGCTCTAGGGGCTTCAAACCTCAAGCTAACTCTCCCCGCCTTGGTCGAGGGGCTAACCTTCGAAAAATAAATAAATAAATACAAAAAAAATAATACAAGTTGTATGGTCCTCAGACTCAAGCCTATGGGGAAACCAACTACTTAAAAGAAAAAATACAAGTTTTGGACAGAACCAAGGCCTTGTATGGTCCTCGGACTCAAGCCTATAGGGAAACCAACTACTTAAAAGAAAAAATACAAGTTTTGGACAGAACCAAGGCCTTGTATGGTCCTCGGACTCAAGCCTATGGGGAAACCAACTATTTAAAAGAAAAACTACAAGTTTTTGGACAGAACCAAGGTCTTGTATGGTCCTCAGACTCAAGCCTATGGGGAAACCAACTACTTAAAAGAAAAAATACAAGTTTTGGACAGAACCAAGGTCTTGCATGGTCCTCGGACTCAAGCCTATGGGGAAACCAACTACCAAGTTTTGGACAGGACTCAAGCCTATGGGGAAACCAACTACTTAAAAGAAAAAATACAAGTTTTGGACAGAACCAAGGCCTTGTATGGTCCTCGGACTCAAGCTATGGGGAAACCAACTACTTAAAAAAAAAATAAGTTTGACAGAACCAGGCTTGTATGGTCTCGATCAAGCTAGGGAACAACTACTTAAAGAAAAAATGACAGACACCAAGCCTTGTAGGTCCTCGACTCAAGCTATAGGGAAACAACTACTTAAAGAAAAAATACAATTTTAGACAGAACCAAGGCTTGATGTCCGGACTAAGCTATGGGAACAACTATTAAAAGAAAATACAAGTTTTGACAGAACCAAGGTATGGTCCTCGACTCAAGCCTATGGAAACAACACAAAAGAAAATAAAAGTTTTGGACAGAACCAAGGTTTGTATGGTCCTCGAACTCAAGCCTCTGGGGAAACCAAACAGAAGAAAAATTACAAGTTTTGGACAGAACCAAGGCCTTGTATGGTCCTCGGACTCAAGCCTCTGGGGAAACCAACTACAGAAGAAAAACTACAAGTTTTGGACAGAACCAAGGCTTTGTATGGTCCTCGGACTCAAGCCTTGGGGAAACCAACTACTTTAAAGAAAAACTACAAGTTTTGGACAGAACCAAGGTCTTGTATGGTCCTCGGACTCAAGCCTATGGGGAAACCAACTACTTAAAAGAAAAAATATAAGTTTTGGACAGAACCAAGGCCTTGTATGGTCCTCGGACTCAAGCCTATGGGGAAACCAACTACTTAAAAGAAAAAATACAAGTTTTGGACAAAACCAAGGCCTTGTATGGTCCTCGGACTCAAGCCTATGGGGAAACCAACTACTTAGAAGAAAAAATACTAGTTTTGGACAGAACTAAGGCCTTGTATGGTCCTCGGACTCAAGCTTATGGGGAAACCAACTACTTAAAAGAAAAAATACAAGTTTTGGACAGAACCAAGGCCTTGTATGGTCCTCGGACTCAAGCCTATGGGGAAACCAACTACTTAAAAGAAAAAATACAAGTTTTGGACAGAACCAAGGCCTTGTATGATCCTCGGACTCAAGCCTATGGGGAAACCAACTACTTAAAAGAAAAACTACAAGTTTTTGGACAGAACCAAGGCCTTGTATGATCCTCGGACTCAAGCCTATGGGGAAACCAACTACTTAAAAGAAAAAATGCAAGTTTTGGACACAACCTGAACGTTATACGACACTCAGAATCTACCCCGGAAGGGAGTTACCCATTGATAGTAGGGTTGGCCCATAGACTGAATGGGATCCCCAGTCTACCCTCGGATCCTCAATACCAAGGGAACTGATGCGACTATCATAGGGTCAAGTATTATCAAAAACACGGCCAATGTCCCTCGCTACTCGGCAACCCTCTCGGACGGTTTATTTAGGGTTTATTGTTCTCGGGCGGTCGCCTTACACACGTTGCGGAGCACTCAGCTGTTATCTCGATTAGTTTCGTGAGTTTAACCTACTGTAAGTTAGCATTATTATACTTGATATTGTCGATAAGTTCGAATTAATAGGATTCTGTTTCAAGGTTTCCTGCTCTAAGTATCATTAAAGGAAAATATAAATGTAGTATCCCATTCACAAAATAGTTGTTACAGAAAAAGAAAAATATCTAAAAGGAAACAAATCCATTTCTTTTTAAGACAAAGAAACAGTACAACGTACAATGAAAGAGCTTAAATAAGCTCATACTGAAACTAACTACATAAGCGAAAAGAAAAGATACAAGGGAGTGAAGAAAAAGCCGAAGAAGAGGTGCGGAGAAGAGACGTGCTGCCGTTCCAAAATTTTGTCTAAGGAAACCATTCCTCAATACTTTTACATGCCTATAAGTCAGGCAGCAAAAGAGCCCAACTTGGGGCTTGCACTGTTGAAGAAAAGGTGCAGAGAGCCCGACTTTAGGCTAGCACCGTTAAAGAAAAGGTGCAGGGAACCCAACTTGAGGTCAGCACCGTTGAAGAAAAGGTGCAGGGAACCGGAAGTTGATGAGCTTCCACGTAACCACGCCTGCGATAGAGCAGACGGCGCTGATGGCGGAAAACCTTACTCCTGACGCACCAAGAATCTGGTGCGACCAGTACCTGCTTCGGATTTTGACTGAAAGAGGGAGAAATACCATTTCCCCCTTGTCAAGGCGGAAGATTGTCTTGAATCTGTGCCTCCCCTGTCCAGACCACGTCACCTTGAGTCTCGGAAGGACCCGGCGCCTCTGTGGCGGATGTAGTTCTCTTTACCCCTGCCCGTGTCTCAAACATATTGCACAATGGGTGGATAACACTGGATATGAACTGTGATTATAGCTGAAGAATTGTGGTTTTGAAGACAGCCAGAGGGTTTTTATGTAAGGAGAATAACCTCCTATCCTACTTATATAAAAGGTAAGGTGGTGGCATTCAATTCGTGCAGCTTTCCAAGGAATGCTACGAATAAGACAGACTTGGCTCAATTTCCAACATCATCCGCAGCCGTAGGATCTGAAGATCCTCGTAAAGGCGCGCCTCGAATACTGAAACGTCGAAGGACCCCGCGTGGGTGAATAAAGGAATGCCTCTTAATCTGGCACGTCTCACACGTAAACGGAAAAACACAAATATTAGTGGCGTACAGAATTTGAGTGAGCCATGATGTGGGCACAACATCACCAAAACCCTCCTCCCCAACTAAAAAATCGGACAGCAGGATTTTGAGGGGCTATTGTAGGGCTCGAAATCTAAGGTCCCAGCCCACTCTGTATTAAGGGCCCAAAGCCCAGGCCGAGGAGCCCTACTGCCGAGGACGCGCAATGAAAGCTCTTTGAAGACCCAAGGACGTGGTTGAGGACGATCTCCCGCTCAACACCTTACAAAACGCCTAAAGAAAAGGACAAACTCAGTACAAGAGCAGTACAAGGAAGAAAGCTGCCAACACCGTAATGTGGAGCCCTGCGTCTGACACGCCCATACTGCAGACCTTGCTATTTAACTTTTCCCAACCACCCCCAACCACTCTGATGTATGGATTGATAGGACTAGTCATTACCCCCAAAAAGGGAAAAACTGACACGTAGACGAGAGACGGGAAGTAAACGCTGGTATAAAAGGGGAAGAGAGCCAGAAGGAGGGGGGGGGGAGCTACAAAAAAAAAAAAAAAAAAAAAAAAAGAATGGGAAGAATGTGATGCTCCTCGGACTAAGTCCGAAGACTCAAACCCTCTGAGCTACACCGATGCGAAGCCAAGCTATTCTAGCCAAGCATTCCTTCGTATGAGCTTCCATGAAAATCACGACTAAGCCGCCGCCCAACGACCAAGGTCCAGCCTTTCTAGCCCACTCTCTATGAATTATATTGTTCGGGCCTTTTACATACGAGCCCAACGTCATTCCTGGGTCGTTAAAAATCGTGTCCCTACAATATATATGCTAAATTATTTATAAAACTATTAAACTTATTATAGAATATTGATATTTCTATTTAAATATTACTCAATATTAAGAGTCTTGTATTTTATAATCGTTCAAATCTCTCTATCCTATCGGTCTAACTATTAGGAAGAAAAATAATAATGCTCATGCGTGGATTTAAAATTATATGGAAGAAAATTAAGAAATCATGGATTATAGTTATACATTTAAATAATTCCTAAAACATTTTAAGCATGGTTTTCTAGAGAGTTTGTGTGTGTGTGTGTGTGTGTGTGTGTGTTGATAAGAGTTGTCTAGAGAGTTTATCATGCAAGATCTTCCTTTTATAGAAAATGCAATGATTAGTAGAAGTAAGATATTCCTATCTTTCTGACCTGTTCTCAAAAAAAAAAAAAAAAAAAAATGATATTCCAATCTTCTTTCTCAAAAGAAAAAAGAAAAAAGAAGATATTCCTATCTTTTTCCCTAATCTGGTAGTAGCCATTAGCCAATTGTTTTTTTATCATTGACAAAATGGTATGGGTTGGATGACACGGCAAGATATGGACGCGTGTCCTAAAAACAGGACGCGGTGACACGTGCCGATTCTAGAGAAACCGGTATTATTAACCATGGGCTTTAGCTTATTGTTTTTCCAATTACCCTGTCGGTCACGTTGACAGGTGTGAGAACATGATCCCAATTCCCAAATGCAGCTGTAAAATCGTGTCTCCTGCAGTGAACTTATTATTGCTGAGCTTGCATTTTGTTCGGTGCTCCTTTTATTCTTTTATTCTTTCTTTACTCTTTTTTTTTTTTTTTTTTTTTTTTTTTTTTTTAGAAACTTCAAATCTTATGTAATTTTTTTTGGTACTTCACTTTATATTTTACCTATCATAATTTGTTAATTTTTTAAATATAAATTTTATAATATAATTAAAATTTAAAATGAGAAAAAAATAGACACATTATATAAGTGGATGAAACATAAAATAAAACACACAAAATGGTATATTGGATTTAGTCTACCTATAAACATATTTAAATTTATGAGTAATTCTTAGGTACTCCTGGTATATTGGATTTAGTCTACCTATAAAACTACCATCTTCTTTAGTAAGCTTACTTCTGAAGATACTAGAGAGCACATCAAACAAGCTTTGGGGGTGTTAGAGATCAAGCAGTATGAGAAATACCTAGGCTTACCATCTTTCGTGGGGAGAAGGAAGAAAGCTAGTTTTAACTTCATTAAGGAGAAGGTGTGGAGAAAGCTACAAGGTTGGGAGGAAAAACTGCTCTCTCAGGCTGGGGGAGAGATTTTGATTAAAGCAGTAGTGCAAGTAATTCCTACTTACACTATGAGCTGCTTCAAACTTCCCCTTGGCCTATGCAATGAGTTGGAGAGCCTTATTAGAAAGTTTTGGTGGGGTCAGAGGGGAGATAGACGCAAGATTCATTGGGTGAAATGGGGAACCCTTACCCAATCTAAATCTGTAGGGGGCATGGGGTTTAAAGATTTGGCTCTTTTTAACGATGCTTTGTTGGCCAAACAAGCTTGGCGTCTTCTTCATAACAAAGATTCGCTTTTGCATAGAGTCTTTAAAAGTAAATTCTTCCCTAATTGTTCTTTTATGGAAGCCCCAGATAATCCTAGTGGCTCACATGCTTGGCACAGTATTCTTAAGGGTAGGGAAGTTTTGTGGAAAGGAGCCCGTTGGAGAGTGGGTATGGGCGACACCATCAAAATTTGGGACTATCCTTGACTGCCTAGCTTAGAGCATCCAAGAATTTTATCCCCAACAATTGATGGTTTACAGGAAGCTATAGTTGACTGTCTCATAAACCCAATTACAAGGATCTGGGATAGGGAAGTTTTATATGGTTATTTTGCTCCTTTGGAAGCTGAATTAATTTTAAAAATACCCCTTAGCCCGACAAAGGTTGAAGATAAGCTCTTTTGGCCTCATGTACCTAATGGAGTCTATAGTGTGAAGTCTGGATACAGGTTTCTTGTTAAAGCCAAATCCGGTCCACTTCCATCTCCCCCCTCCCAAAATGAAGCCACAAGTTTTTGGAGCCGTCTGTGGAAGCTCTCGGTGCCAAACAAAGTCAGAAATTTTCTGTGGAGGGCCTGTAGGGAAGCTCTACCAGTCAGGAAAAATTTGGTCCGCAGGAAGATCCTTGATGATGAAGTTTGCTGCCACTGTAACGTGAAGGCTGAGGATGGTTACCACGCTTTGTGGGACTGTTCTGCACTCTCAACCATCTGGGAAACTGACTTAATTTGGCTGTTTTACAGGTCTAAGAAATTCTCAAACTTTTTTGAGCTTGCCAGGTTCGTGTTGGAACAAGACAAGAATCCCGAGATGTTTGCGTCGATCATATGGACCATTTGGACTCGTCGGAACCAGCTTCGCACCAGCAGCAGACCCTTCCCGTTAGCCCAGGTCGTCCCTTCAGTTAGGCAGATGCTCTAAGAGTATACAGAGGCAAACCAAATAGCAACGCTGCAGTCTCTCCCTCCTCAACGTTCTCAGCCTAAATGGGAGCCTCCGCCTCCACCGCTCATCAAAATCAACTTTGACGGTGCGCTATTCAAAGATACAGAGGAAGCAGGATTGGGAGTTGCCGTACGTGACTCTCATGGAAAAGTTCTTGCCTCCCTGGCAGAAAAGATCAAAATGCCATCATCATCCGACAAAGTTGAAGCTCTTGCAGCTGTTCGAGCTATCACCCTTGCTATGGACCTCAATCTACCCTCTTTTATTGTTGAGGAAGACTCCGAGATGGTTATTTCAGCCTTAAGGAAAAAAGAAGACTATTTTTCTTCTTTTGGCCATTTGATTTCTTCCGTTAAGCAATTTTTAGTATACTGTAATTGCATTTCATTTTCTCATACCCGTAGATCGGGGAACTCAGTTGCTCATTCTTTAGCCAAATTCGCACAAACTATTGATGGTGTGTTAGTGTGGATGGAGGATGTTCCACCACCCGTTTTAGATGTACTTTTAGCCGACTTTGGCTGATTTCTTTTCTAATAAGATGAAGATGAATTCTCAAAAAAAAAAAATTTATGAGTAATTCTTAGGTACTCCTGGAATACAGACAATTATACTCATTCTTCTCACATCTATGGTGGAGTCCACTCATCAAATTTATGATAGGATCCACCATGAATGTGAAAGTATAGAACATCATTTTTTTTTTATTTCAAAGGTACCTAAGAATTTTTCTAAATTCACACCCAATTTCATAAACAATTTATGATTGGATTTTAACACTAATTTACAACATGTCGACACCATCACAAATACTTGCTAAAAGCAAAAAAAGAAAAAAAAAAGGAAAAAGTGAACCAATTACAAAGTGACATTTAAGCATATTGTAATGTGTCTAATGGGTTTATCTCTAGCATCATTGTACCCAAAAAAAATGGTGTATCAAATTAAGTCTGCCTACAGACATATTTAAATTCACACCCAATTTCATAAGTAATTTACACAATACTTTCACAAAATAATACTTAAGCATGACTTGAATTTGTGTCTAATTGAGTTTGTCTCTAGCATTATTGGGATTTGTATTCAATCTTCAAAGCCTTTTTAAAAAAAAAATTATTTTTTTAAGAATCAAAGGCTTTTAAGTTTTAAACGTTAATTGAAAAAACCGTGTCTCCTTTTATTGCTTTTACAATTAATTTTTTTTTTTTTGAGAAACAATTAATTGTTAATTGTAGTATATATATAACTCGAGCCTTTTGCGTCACAGCTCAATTTACGCTCTTACCTCTTCACTCTCTCTGCCATAGAAGAAAAAAAAAAAAAGAAGGGAAATTTCTTGGACCAAATTTTCCGGCAAGGTCGAAAAAAGTCCCAGAAAGACAAATAACTGAATAGAAACAGACACGGGATATTTTTCTTTTCTGAAGATCTGCATTTCCAATCTTTGGGGTATACTCTCTCTCTCTCTCTCTCTCTCAAATTGTGTTCAAGTTTTCTTTTCTTTTCGTTTTCCCCACATTTTCTCTGCAACCAAATGTGGGTTTTAATTGTTTGTCTGAATTTCTCTATCATTTGCTTTGCTGAATGATTCTCAGTTTTTGTATGTACTTATCGTTTTTTTAACAACGGAAATCACTGAGTTATTTAGTGCATGCATACCAATTCTTGCAATTTGTTCTGTTTGGTTACCAAGAATCTGTTGGAAAAACGAAAGAAAAGTCCATGTCTGGTTCATTGGTTTCTGGTTAATGAAAACTCAAAAAATCAAGCTTTCCATGCAATTAAATCGAATTTAACAAATGGGTTTTGTTCAATTTCCAATCTTTTGCCAAATCAAGCAACGAAAAAGCATTAAGATCCACATTTTCCTTCATTTCTTTTCCTCCAATTTCTCAGAAACCAAACAAAGGGTTATGTTTCTTTGTGTTTATTTTTGTTGCTCAATTTTTTTATGGTATTTCTTACCTCACTGTTTTACTGAACATTTGAACTTCTTTTTCTTATTCTGAACAGTGTGAGGTGACATTTATCATTATCTGCTAAGATGAGTCTGAGTAATGGGAAGGTTCACCAAGTGACAGTGACTAATAATGGAGGAGATGTGAAGAAACCCTTCAAGATCTTTGTGGGCTATGATACAAAGGAAGATCTTGCCTATGAGGTCTGTCGGCATTCCATCTTGAAGCGGTCCTCGATCCCTGTTGAGATCATTCCAATCAAACAGTCAGATCTGAGAAAGAGTGGTTTATATTGGCGTGAAAGAGGCCAATTGGAGAGCACCGAGTTCTCGTTTTCTCGATTCCTGACACCTTGCTTGGCCAATTATGAGGGTTGGGCATTGTTTGTGGATTGTGATTTTCTGTACTTGGCAGACTTTAAGGAATTGACGGACTTGATCGATGATAAATACGCAATTATGTGTGTTCAGCATGACTATGCCCCAAAAGAGACAACAAAAATGGATGGGGCAGTGCAGACAGTGTATCCAAGGAAGAATTGGTCTTCCATGGTGTTGTACAATTGCGGGCATCCAAAGAACAAGATCTTGACGCCTGAGGTTGTGAATAAGGGATCTGGTGCCTATCTTCATAGGTTTCAATGGCTTGAGGATGAGGAAATTGGATCAATCCCATTTGTTTGGAATTTCCTCGAGGGCCATAACAAGGTAGTGGAGAATGATTCCACAACTTTCCCTAAGGCGATACACTATACTCGCGGAGGGCCATGGTTTGAGGCTTGGAAGAATTGTGAGTTTGCAGACCTGTGGTTGAATGAAATGGAGGAGTACATGAAGGAAGGGAAGAAGAAAATTGAAGAGTAGATTGAATCAGGAGGTGACATAATACCATTAAACATTCTAGAATTTTACTGAAGTATTTGCTGTTATGCTTTATTCTTTATGTTGAATTTATAATGTGAAATCAAGAGCTGATGTTGATTTCATGGAGAGTAGAACCGTAGGCATTGCAGGCATATATGTAATGCTTTAGTGGTATTTCTTTGCATTAGTTATTACATAGGTGTTGCCGGCATTTATATATGCCGTAATATATGTCTGATTGATTTTTCTGTTGAAGTACCACATTGTCTGTAAGTTGTAACCTTCAGCTTCTTATGCAATAGAATTGATTTATTCATCAGATCGATTTGCTTTTCTTTCTTTCTTTCTAGCATCATTGTTAATTTGGCTTTGAGATATAGATTGGATTGAATGGAGGAACATTGAAACTCAAGTAGGAGATGCTCAAGGGATGGCTTAATGCTTTGTCCAATTCATACAGTTTCGCTGCTCTCTGTTTTTGATGAACTTTTGGCATGTAATCTATGGGTCCGTTTGGATACAGCTGAAAACTGAAAACTGAAACTGAAAACTGAAAAACACTGTAGCAAAATAATTTTTAAATGTGTAAATAGTACCGTGGGACCCATTTTTAATATTTTTTTCCTGAATAAAGTGATTGCGGGTC
The DNA here is from genome assembly GCF_001633185.2 of Quercus lobata. NCBI lineage: Eukaryota > Viridiplantae > Streptophyta > Magnoliopsida > Fagales > Fagaceae > Quercus > Quercus lobata. The sequence goes on along the minus strand of NC_044912.1, from coordinate 20,620,890 downwards.
CTATGAACAGTGCGTAAATTAATATTTTTTTCCTGAATAAAGTGATTGCGGGTCCCATGAACAGTGCGTAAACAGTGTATGAACAGTAAAATTTGTCTCCCGCACAGTACATGAACAGTACTTTTACTGTTCATTCGCTGGAAAAAAAAAAAAAAAAAAATTTCCAGAAACGCAAATGCGTTTGGGAAGCGCAAAACGCGCTTCCCAAACGCACTCTATATCTTCTTAGTTGTTGACTGTATAATTGTCCAGCTTGTGTCTAGTGGGTAAAAGTGATTTACAATTGCCACTGGCCAACCGATCAGAGTGAACAATTTTAGTTCACTGTCATACTGAAATGAAATTATGAAACTTGGAAATATATTGTTTGATTAAGTGCCCGTTTGGGTAGAGCTGAAATTTGCGTTTCAGCTCTACGTTTTCCTACCTTTTTTTTTTTTTTTTTTTTCCTCTGCACGTGAACAGTAAAAGCACTGTGCAGGGACAAAAATTACTATTCACGCACTGTTTACGCACTGTTCACACACTATTCATGGGTCCCACGACACTTTTTACACATTTAAAAATTATTTTGCTACAGTGTTTTTAGTTTTCAGTTTTCAGTTTTCAGTTTCAGCAACAATAAGCTCAATCCAAACGGACCCTAAGAATCACAAGGATCAATTGAATTATCTCCACAAGCTCAAGGCCCAAAACAATAGAGTACCAGATAATTGATACACAAGCTGTAGCCAATCACTATTTGGCATCAAACCTAGTGAATTTGGCAGGTCTCTGAGCACTTCTCTGTCAGATAGTCCAACAACCCCAGTTTAGTCAACATGTTTCATCAAAATTAGAACAGGAAGGAATGAGAGCTGTAAAAGAGGTTGTGTATGTGTTATTCCTTCCTAAGGATAGTTTGTGGGTAATTCTGCGGGTTGAACATTACCCTATCAAGTCATGGCAGCCATTCTTTTGATGCAAGCCCTCAAGTTAAGTACATATTGAGTCCAATTAGTTGGGCTCAAGAAATGGCTACCGGGTCTTAAGTTACAAAGAGTAAATTTGAGGGCTTGCCCGTGTATACCAAACTATCAAGCTATATAATTTATATATAGAAATCTGGACCAAAAAGGCCTCGGCCATAACGTTTTAAATAAGCCGCTCTTCGCCAGTGAATAAACAAGTGGAACAAGCAGGTTATCCTTTGCAAGGATATGTATTTGTAGAAATTCGAGATGGTAAGTAAAAACCCTATTCCTTCAAGCTCAACATTGAGCACAGAGAACCAGTTGAAATTGGTTTGGAGGTGCAATTGAAACCATGTAAAGTGTGAGATAATGTTTTTGTGCACTCTACTTTCAAGTGTCTACAGCTCATTCCTCCTCAGGTCAGTATAGTTAATTGTCCATTTTTATCAGGTTTCAGAATTGAGTAAGGTACTACTTGTATTCTTCACCTTAGAGACTAATTGCATAATGGTACTATCACTATCTACTCTAGTCAGTTTATATATAAATATATATATATAAATATATATATATATATTTTTTTTTTCTTTTCTTTTCTTTTCTTTTTTGAGATACTCTTATCAATTTATTGATACAGAATTTACCCGGAATTTGGTCATTACTTCAAATGCCACAAAGGTGGAACTTGGGAACTGGGGTCTAAGTGGTCACAGACTCATAGTGCAATCAAGGGCAAAGTTTCTTTCCATGTTAAAAATAGTTTTAGGATCAGTGTTTTATGAATGTTGCAATTGGTTTTGCCTTATTCATGGCACTGAGAAACAAAGCATTTACCTAAGCATGGGCATTTCAATCAATCCTTGACGCCAAAAATTTAGGTTCATCTGAGTTCTACATGCTAATTTTGCCAAATAGTATAATTTTAGAAAAAATTTAGAAAAAACGTATCAGGCCAAACTTATTTAATAATGTAGCACCTTTTAGAATTTGAGTTTGTCAAACTCAAGTTCCAAAAAAGTGCTTCATAACTAAATAAGTTTAGCTGGATGTGTTTGTCCTAATTTTTTTTTTTTTTTTTGTTCTAAAATTATCCTATTTGGCAAAAAAAAAATGCCTACATTTTTTCTTTGTTAGTATATTGAGTGAATATTGATAGAAGGGGTCTATTTGGTATAAGTACAATAATACTGTATTTAATTGGTGAAAAAAATAGTTCAAGGGGTCTAAATGCAACAATATAAAAGTTTAGAGGATGTTAATGCAATTCACCACAAAATAAACACTTAAAAGATTGAATCAAAAACAAGTCAAAATTAAAGGTTCTAATCTATAATTTATTGGTCTCAAACAAACAAAATAAGCTCATATTATAAGCTTATTTTATTAAATGTTTAATAAATCTCAACACTAAGAATCAAACCACAATGACATAAAACCAATAATTCTAAAGAAAGGGGATCAAACTTTGTTTAAAATTCAACCTAATCTTGTAAGTTTCTTTCAAGTTCTTTAACTTTCAACTTTAATTTTCACTAATTTTCAATATCGAAAAATCATTTTTTTGTATTTAATTTTAAAATATAATTTTTTTTCAATATCTCTCTCTCTCTCTCTCTCTCTCTCTCTCTCTCCTTGAAGACAATCTTCCTCAATGTACCTGTGGGGCCCAATAATTTGTGGCCTTGGCCCATTTACTCATTGGGGCCTAAAACCCGAGCCGAGAAGGGTTATAGCCCAGGATCGGTAATACAAGTACAAAATAGCCTTGTGACGCAGCCGAGGACAATTCGGTCCTCGGCAGGTCCGAGATCTCACAGGAAGGAAGGACAAAAAACGATCTAGACACAGCTTGGGAAAAGATCTAAAATATCTACGTCATTTAGAAAAGGGTACGCTGGGAAATATAACGACCAGGGAAAGCTGCCCTTACTGCCATTCAATACTCTGCACCTGACAGAGCCATATTCTCCAGCTTTTACAACCACCCCCAACCACTCTGGGTATGGGCTGATGGGACAAGTAACAGTCTTGGAAAATCGAACCCCACACGTGGACGTTGGATAAGGAAGACAGGCTAGTATAAAAGGAAAAATAAGCAATTCGGGGAGAGTGGCTGGGAAAAATGGCCAAAAACCAGAGCCTCCCAGCCCGCCTCCAGGAGAAAGACTCCCATGGCGAACACGACTTAAATCATATACGAACGTTACCAAAACCCGCCGTTTGGTGACCAAGGCCTAGCCTTTCAAACCCACGCTCTACAAATGATATTGTTTGGGCCTTTTTACGTGCGAACCCAACACTGTTACGGTTCGTTACGAATCGTGTCCTTACAGTACCCATTTGTGAATTATGTAGACACATTTATCAAAAGCGACAATAAGGAGATTTGTGGCAAGACCTAAAAGGTTGTTGAGGAGGAGTAAAACCCATTCGGGAGGAGCACCGTTGGTTAAAATGGTGTTGTTAGGATCAAGAACTCTATATTTGTCTCTAGTAATAGTTATATCAAGGCACTTTAAATTGTAGCGGCAGTGATCTCTAAAGCTTATACCGGAGCTAAATCCAAAGTGGAGCATATCCGACATAAGATGCTTATGTGCTTGATAATTAGGTTGGATTCAGTGAGAGGTGTGGATTCAGGAGTTAAGGATTGTTGGAAAAGTGTGATCAAGAAGATGATTGTGTTGTCGAAGTTGGTGAACACGATTGTCTCTAGCAAACAAATTCTAGGTGTGGTTGATGAAGTTTTCGACTTCAAAATTGGTGAAATTGTGTATAGATCTATGTATTTGGTTGAAGTTAGTAATAGATATTTTTTTTATAAAAAATTTTGGTTGAATCCATCATCATTTTGCTAGGTTTATTTGTAACCACAATATATATATATATATATATATATCTTTTTATTTTTTATTTTTTATTTTTTATTTTTTATGGGAGTGTCTGAAGATAATGAATTTTGATGTTTTTGTTAAATTTTAGAGATTAGATTGTGTGTAAAAGTTTTGTATTTAGACTGAATTTTTTTGTTAATGGTTTTATTTTTAATAGGTTTGATTTTTCGTTCCCCTAAAATTGAAGCTTCATCCGAATAATTTTTAATCTTAAAAAAAAAAATCCAAAATAAGAATTTCATTTTTTTTAGAGTACAAGATATTTACAAATAATAAATCTTTTAGAGGTGAAGATCTTTAAAAATGCAATGCAAGCAAGACTTTTACTCACTTTTCCCCCTTCTTTTCTTTCTTCTTTCATTTTTTAAAAAAATATATCAATTTCTATTTTTTTTTCCCAATCATTAGCATTAGCATTATTATTATTTATTAAATTTAAGAACTTCATAAATAACAAAATGTCGTGGTTTTTATAAAGAACTTAACATCCATTTAATATAGTGGACTAAATGATTAAATTGAATAAAAATAAGAGTTAAAGGACTAAATTGAACGAATAAGAAATTATTGCACTAAATTCTATTTTAAACAAAATTAGAGCATCTATACTACTATTTAAGGAGTTTCCTCTGTTTGGATTCCTCATTTTGTATACTTAAAATACCCTCATAATACCTACTTACAAGTTTTCAACTAACGGGGATAAATATGTAAATTAAAACTCTTACACTTTAAGACCCATAAACTCACGTACGCTTTGCAGTTTCTATCTCTCATTCTTTTTCAGATTGAAGACATTTAGTTTAGTTCTACATCCTTCTTTCTTTTTATTTAGATTAAAGACATTTACTGTTAGAGGCTCCAACAAATTTTCAGGTTTTATCTTTTGCAAATTCCTCTTTATTTTCTTTTCTTTTGTTTATGATTGACTTTCTTTGAGTTCTACCTTCTTTTAACTTTTATTATTATTTTTTTTTTATGTGGATCACTTTAACTCTTTTTTTTTTTTTTAAATGTAATTTTGAAATGAATGGTTCCTTCATATACTCTACCATTGTACTTATTAATGAATTGTCATTTCATGTTATAGGTATTGTGATCAAAAGACAGGGCTGCTTTATGCTACAAAAGAAGCATTCAAAATCATTTGTGAACAGTTAAAAACCTCCTTTAGTAGCCTTTGTTTACATTTTATTTAAAAATTTGGAATTGAAATAAAAATAGTTACCACAATACTCCCTAATTAATGATCAAATACTATTTCCTTCTCCTTCCTCACTTTTTTATTTTTTTTTTCCTTCTTCATATTTTTTTTTTCTTTCTAAGGAAGTTTTTTTTTTTTTTTACCATTATTGTATATGTTTTTGGAGTTAAATTTATTTATTTATTTTTTTTTACCATCATTGTATATGTTTTTGGCGTTAAATTTTTTATTTTTTATTTATTTAGGTATATAGCAACCTTGAGTTCTACATTTTTTTTTTTATGTATCACGTTAACTCCCTTTTTTTTCTTTTTTTTTTTAAATGTAATTTTGAAATGTTAACTCCCCTTTTTTTTTCTTTTTCTTTTTTTAAGATCTCCATTAATTATTTATTTAAGGGCATGTTTGGTAAATTGTAATAGGCACTGTAATATAATAGTTATTCCTATGGTTTAATTATTCTTTAGTTTGATTATATTTTTATCACAAGGAATAATCATTCCTTATGAATAGCTATTCTTCAAAATGGGGAATAACTATTCATCTTTAAAAGGTTGTATTAGCTATTTCTTAGTAAGAACAATAATTTTAAAACTTAATATATTTCCAAATAAACAAACTTTCCATATACATCTAACAATTATAAAAATAAAAAATCATAAAAAATAACACATATCTCTCTTAAATTTAAAAAAAAAAACAATTTTTAAGGAAATATAATTGTATGAGTAAGAAATTTCATAAAATAAATGTTAAGTTTCATTCTAATGTTATAACTCATAACCAAACTAATGAATATGTTTAGTTATTACATTACAACACATTTTATTCTTAGTAATAAAGATTACAATTCTTATCGTAATCCTTATTCAGTGTACCAAACGTACCATAAATAGTTGATGATGTGGTGATAAGATTTTAAAGAGTCCATGATAGAGTTAAATTCTAAAAATTCTTTATCTTTATTCTGAACAATTTCAATAGGATTTTCAGGAAAAATGATCTCATCAAAATTTAAATCAAACACAAACTCTAATAAACTTATGTTGTTATCTTTAATAACACGCACGCTAACTTTGGTTTGTTGATTAAATTTTTTTATTTTATTTTTATTTAGGTATGTAGCAACCTCGAGTTCTACTTTTTTTTTTCTTATATGTATCACGTTAACTCCCTTTTTCTTTTTTCTTTTTTTTAAATGTAATTTTGAAATGTTAACTCCCTTTTTTTTCTTTTTCTTTTTTTTTTTAAAATGTAATTTTGACACGTTAACTCCTTTTTTTTTTAGATCTTCATTAGTTATTTATTTAAATAGTTGATGATGTGGTGATAAGATTTTAAAGAGTCCGTGATAGAGTTAAATTCTAAAAAATCTTTATCTTTATTCTGAATAATTTTAATAGGATTTTGAGGAAAAATGATCTCATGAAAATTTAAATCAAACACAAACTCTAACAAACTTATGCTATTATCTTTAATAACACGCACGCTAACTTTGGTTTGTTGATTAAATTTTTTTTTTTTTTTAAATACTTGGTTTAACCCTAATTCTTTTATCTCTCTCAGGTTCACATACGCACAAATTTTTTGGATTGCATTGAGGAGTCATTGGAATGAAATATTAGATAAGTTCGGGTGAGAGATTTTACAAGAATTATTATATGTATTAAACCTCACATAAAGTGGTTGTTATCTAAGAAATTGTTGTAAAAAATTTCTTTTGTAATAGAAACTATATTTATCATTTGTATAATTCTATGTCAAATTCAATTTAAATTTTTTATCTTTTAAATTTCCCTAAAATTTAGCCTTTTATTTTCTTTCAAAATCAGATATGTTAGTGCCTAAATATAAGGATATGGATGGAGAAGTTATAGTAGTAGTTTTATAGCAGGAGTCCTTTTTTTTCCAAAATATGGAAGAGATTAAAAAAAAAAAAAAAACTAAAACGTGAATTTGGGTTTAAAAAAAGGGTCGTCGGGTAGTTTTTAAATGTGGGATAGAAAGTGGGATTTTTTAAAATAGTTCATGGATAGAACATGGGATTTTTTTTAAATGTGTAGTTTTTCTTTTCTTTTTTTTGATAAAATTTTAAATAAGGATAGGGTCACACCAATTCCCCACCTTAATCTTTTAAATTTCCCTAAAATTTAGCCTTTTATTTTCTTTCAAAATCAAATATGTTAGTGCCTAAATATGAGGATATGGATGGAGAAGTTATAGTAGTGGTTTTATAGTAGAAGTCTTTTTTTCCCCCAAAATATGGAAGAGATTTAAAAAAGAAAAAAAAAAGAAAAGAAAAAAGAGGAAAACGTGAATTTGAACTTAAATGTGAATTTGGATGCTGTTCCTACTGCTATGAACTTAAACTACATTTAGTGTACTTTTGTTCAATAAAAAATTTAGAAGAACAGCATTGATGAATTAAAATAAAAGTTCATTATTATTCCTATTGGGTTTTTGTTAAACCACCTTTAATAATACTTTATAGTATTTTTTTTTTTTTTCTTCTCAACAAACAATCATGAAGTTTTTATACATTTTTTTTTTTTCTAGATACTTCTAAACATTAATTCCCAATTGTATTAGCCTCTTGTTAAAGTTAAGGCACCATTTAATACTTTATTAAAAAAAATTCTCAAAATACAATGTGGTTTTATACAATTAATGTGTATCTCTTGCCATAAAATTTTCAATTTAAGCTTTTATTTACTTATGTTATGAATGTGTAGTAAATGGCTAAATTTTAGGATTAAAAAAACTACATTTTAGGATTACACAAAAAATGACAATTGTCATACATAAAATTTGAAAAAAAAAGAACAACATCAACAACACCAAAAAGGAAAAAGCACAAAAAAAAGAAAAAAAAAAAAAAGAAAAAAACGTGGATAGGTAGTTACTAAATTTTAGGATCTTTTTAGGAGCATTTCCTTTAACAAAAATCTTATTAATTTTCTACTCATAAAATATTACGTACCTTATAAAATACAATATAAGTATTGACTAGTGCTCAGAAGCTCTTCTATTTTTTTAGGTAAAGGTTAATTTAGAGCATTTATTATAATTTGAGATTACTATATTTTCCAATCACAAAAAAATCTAGGGGTGTGATGAAAAATTATTTCTCCACACATGATACTCATCACACCTTTAGGTTTTTTTTTTTTTGTGATTAGAAAATGTAGTAATCCCAAATTTTAATAAATGCTCTAAATTAACATTTACCCAAAAAATAGAAGAGCCTCTGAGCACACGCGTGTAATTTATGATTTAACTAAAAGAAAAATCATTCATCTTTCTCACAATTACTCCACACCTTTTGTACTTGTAGACATTTTATTTTTATTTTTGGTAAATTTGCACCCGAACCAATAAGATTTTAGTTTTTAGTTTTTACCATATTCCGGTTGTTGTACATAGAACGCCAAAATAGCATTCACATTTGGGCCCAATTCATTATAAAATGAGAAATTTCTAAAACGACGTACCCTAGTCTAAATTATCATTGTCCTCAGAAGAACCTTAGATCCGTCCAGCTATGGCCCGTGGGCCTGTAATGGCCACAAAAGTGGACTTGTAAAAGACAAAAAAGCAATGCTACGTAGAGTTTACAAGCTTTTTAATGTTTTTATTTGAGTTCCGCCTCACATCACCTTTTTACATATCAATATTACAACATTAGCATATGTGCATATATATATATATATATTGATGATGCACAAAAGTCGTCACTGAGTTGATTGTCTAAACACGTCCAATGGGTGTATCTAAAGAACAAAAGAGAAGAACCAGTCAAAGGGGATCGGTGGGATACTGGCCAAATACCCTCCGAAAGTTAAGTTAGTGATAGAAAAATCTCCAAGAACTTAAGAGTGCAAGAGCTAGGGAGAATTCGCGTACCTTAAGAAGGGTAAAGTTTGTGGTTTATATAGTGGTAGAGAGTTAACCCGAATCCTTCATACGGGGTTATTTCCTTGTAGGGAGAAAGGTCCCAAGATACTTGGGATCGCCTTTCCATATATAAGAGATCTGATTGCGTGGTAGGGCCTTTGGTTGTAATGCACAAGTAATTTCTATGTAAGGATGTGTGAGTGGGCCCCATGCAAGCCCTATGGAAACCCTAGGGGGACGGGTCATCAGAATCGGGGATTGCTTGACTTGTCAACTTATGGGTTGGTCGTCCCTCTTGGAATTGGTCGTCCCTTTAGGGGTTGTTAGGGAGGTTCGACACCCCCATACTAATCAATCAAAAATTATCCTCATCATATATATATATATAAATATATATATATATTGTATTTATAGACTTTCTCAAAATACAAATCCACACTCTGAGTAACATAGTAGCTTATTCTTTGGAATCCATACAATATGTCATCAATATTTATTTTTAGTGGTAAAATATTTTATAATTAAATAATGAACCTTTGTTTGAATCTTGTTTATACTAAAAACTTATTCATATTTTAATTTGATGATAAAAGATAATAAGTATAAAACAGGCATTATAAATTCAAATCATATTGTGTTGATTAAAAACTAGTTTGATATCAATTTAAAATACTTATTCCAAAAAAAGGATAAAATTTTAGAAATATTACCCAGTTAATTAACTTACCTTCAAGCAACACACACCTAACTTTTTGGATATATAGGGTGAGTTTGGTTTAAAGGTCATCAAATAGCCCATGACCCATGGGTTGGCCCAGTAGCCCGCTAACCCACCAGGCTAATGGGCAGCCCAGCCCGGTAATATTGAAGCCCGTGGGCACCCCAGTAGCCCAATGGGACAGGCTATGGGTTGGTTTCTTTACCAATGGGCGCCCGGTGGGCCGGCCCGTTAGCCCAACCTAGTAGCCTGACCTGTTAGCTTGACTCATTGCCCAAAATTTATAACAAAATAATTCGGGGGTTGGGTGGGTGAGGGATTGAACTTTAGACATTATAAAAACTTTAAGACCACACACCTAACCACTAAATACTTGGAATGATTGTGATACAATATGCATAATAAATATATATTTTGGTATTAGTCTAGTAGCTTTGATTTTTAAAACAAAGTTACTAAGATGACTGTTGCCCTACCTCTGTGCCTCTGGAAAGAAAGTCATTCTTTCCTTTGATAAATTCCAATTCTTTCCTTACAAGTTACAATTATAGAAGAAATTCCTTTAAAAAAAAAAAAAAAAAAGCTTATCATTGGTTGGAAGAAATTCTTTCCTTAATGAGTTGATATTTGATTCTTTATATATTTCCTTTAAGAATTGATATTTTATTCTTCAAATATTTCCTTTAAGAGTTGATATTTAATTCAATATACTTATTTATTCTTATCAATAAAAGTTAATTAATCTTATTTTAGTACCTTTTTAAGAGGTATGTCTTAGTATTTTTTTTAATAGAATCTTTTTAGTAGATTTAATTGTTCAATTTGATAGTTTGTAATAATATATAATTATAATTTTTTTGGTTAAATTTTTATAACCCCATTGAAGACCTATTAAAAATGCCCATGGGTAGCCCATTAAACCCACCTCACTAGCCCAGCCCGCTAAAGCCCAAATGGGCATTGCCCATGGGTAGGGCCATGGGCTAGGGTTTTTCTATCCAGCCCGACCCGACCCAGCCTATTGACTAGTCAACAGCCCGTTAAGCCCAGCCCATTAGACCCATGGGCCAAGTAAAAACGGGTCGGGCCAGCTCGGCCCGGCCCATTGACGAGGCCTAGTTTGGTTCAACTTTTTGAAATTGGGCTTTTTGAAAAAGTGGAGCTTTCAAAAAGTGCAATATGAAATTGGGTTTTTTGAAAAAACTGAGTATTTGGTAAAAACTGTTAAAAAATTCTTTTTGAAAAAGTTGAGTGTTTGGCTAATACTTATAAAAGTAACAGTTTGAGTTATAAATTACAAAAAAAGACAAGATATATATATATATATATATATAAAGAGAATTCTTTGTTTTAATTACCTCTCTTAATGCAAGTTATGGACACAATATTTTCACAAAAATTTCACAATAAAGTTTATATGACAATTTGTTAATGGTAGAAAAAAATAATAATGTCACTGGTAGGTCTAGATGAGAACCAATAACAACTTATTATGTAAACTTCATTATGAAATTGTTATAAAAATATTCTATTAATAGCACTATTTTTTTTCTAAAAAAAAAATAGTACTAATTTAAAAATGTAGTTGCACGATTTTCCTGGTCCAAACCCTATTGATCAGGCCTTGGCCCAAGGCGCAACACACAATAGATCTTTGTAGAGGATGGGTCAAAGAACTTAGCCTCAGTGAACTTAGTCAGTCTGATGCATGGACAATACTATTGCAGAAACAAAAACACAAGCATGGATATCTAACAGAAGATTCTATTTCCTGAGTACCGAATACATTTTTCGTCCCCCTCTTTGAGGGACTCCACTACATTATATAGCTCTCTCATTCTTATCTGAACCTTACACTTGTTGATCATCTAAACCCCCACTTGAGCACCTGTCCTATCAGACACCCTTATCACTCCCTTGTGAGTTGCAGTGGCCAAGGTAGTACTGTTCAGGGATCTTTTCCTCATTAATGCGGTCAAGAGGGTGGTTGTGACACATTTAATGTGGTGGTGGCAGCTTTCCATGAGATATTTTGGGTTTTATTCTTTTTTATATGCTTGGAGGATGAACTGCAATGGTTGGGGCGAGCTCTTGGTCCAGACTTCGTAATGTCCGAGGAATGTTACTCCTCGGACAGGTTTCTTTTACCGCAGTTGGGCTTGAATAATGTTTTGGCTATGACTTCTCCTCGGACACGATGCTTCTCGGACGGGCCCGTATTTAACTAGCCCATTATTTTGGGCCGGGCCCCACAATAGCCCCTCAAAACTCCGGTTTTTATCTCCTTCCGAGGAGAAAAGCGGGGTTTTGATGTCAGTGAGAGGATGGAAGTAAGGTGGGCTTGGGGCGCGCGTGTGCGCAGTTACTTTGGACGAGCTACAATTTATGAGGCGCGGCCATTTACTTCCGGAGGCTTTTTGTCCCCTTCGTCCAACGGTGAGGCGTGGATCGAACGGCCGTCATTATTTCTCGAATTTTTAGGTCAGGAGCGATCTTTTCTCTCTCCTCCCGGCTATATAAGACGTTAGAGAGGCTTCCTTTTTCTTTTTTATCCGCTCATCAGAATAGAGACCTCTAGAGAACTCCAGCGCCTAGAGATCCTTGAGCACCTCCTTCCTTCAAATCTTTATAATCGTTTCTGCGAAGCGCCCTCCATAGAAGAGCTTTTCGATCACCTAATCGGTTATTTGAGAAGATATTTGTAAGTTCCGTTCGCTTCGTCGCCTCGATTTCTTCCTCGGATTTTGTTTTTCTCCTCGGTCTTTATTTTCATTCCTCCAGTATAGCTCAGATGGGTAGATTCGAAAAATTAGTAAATACTCCGGCCGCTATGGAGGCCTTTAGGGCAAAATACCACATTCCCCCGGGGGTGGGACTGCAGTACTGTCCTCTTGAAGGAGTATTGACAGATAGAGGCGAGGGAGAAGTTGTTATCCCCATGATTGCTTTCATAGAGGGAGGGATGACACTTCCCATGCGTAGGATTACAAGGGAATACCTGTCCAACCATAGGTTGACGCCGCATCAGTGTGCCCCAAACATGTTCAAGATACTAGGCTGTGTAGATGTTCTAGACGAGCGGATGAATCTAGGCCTTACCTGGCACGATGTGGTTTATCTGTACGAGTGTCACCACATCGAGAAAGGAGGGTATTATCTTAAATCCCGATCCGAGGTCGTTAGGTTGATCTCTTGTCTCCCAGTATCCAATAAGACCGTGAAGAAGGATTACCTTATTGCTTCGGGAGAGTGGTTCGATGGTATTCATTGTCCAACTCGGGCAGGAATCCCAAGTGCGGCGTCTTTAGGGCCAATCCCTTTCGGGAAAGGGTTTAGTATTGGGGGGTTATTTTTCTCGCTTTCTTTATAATTGGAAAATTTCGTGAACTAAACCCACTTTTCTTGGACGTTTGCAGATAAAGTTCATGTCGCTCCTCGGCTAAACCTCGTGAACGTGCCGGCGTTGAACTACCTTCTAAGGTCGGAAATTTACGTTACTGAGGACGGCCAGTTACGTGCGGCTCACCTGGTTTTGGGCTATCAACCTCTAAGCCGCGCTTTCCAAGCTATCGGTCACGCCATAAGGGCTGGCAGTCTGAGATTGGTTAGGATTGACGTGTCTAAGACCGAGTTCCTAGCTCGACGTGATCTTCCACCAGTCGTACTACCCGACGTTCAAGATCCTTATCTAGCAGAGCAACTACCTCCGCCAGAAGACCCTGGCGCTGCTGTTTCGGTTGAAGGGGAAACCGAATCATCTCGTCTTTCCCTTGAGGAAGAGATAGACGAGTTTTATTTTGAGGAGGAGGTTCAGCAAACCCCCTTGGTTGAGCTTTCTGATCCTGAAGGAGAGCAGGACCAACACTCCGCAGTTGGTGTTCCCTTAATCATCACCTGCTCGGACGACCCCTCGGACGAAGAGATAGAGCCCATGGCCAGGAAGGGAAAAACTTTAAGGGAGTTGATGGCCTCCTAAGGGAAAGGTCAGTCATCAAAAGGTCAGTCATCAAAGGGACCAACTCAGTCAAAGGCCCAGACCCTTCCTCCTGTGGTCCCTCAGGACCCCTCGGACCTCGGCCTTAAGGTTAATCTGGACCTGAAGAAGAAAAGGCCGGTTGACACTCCTGAGGAGGGTGAGGTGGTTGCCCAGCCGACTAAGCAGCAAAAAACCACCCGAGCGCCAAGGAGCAGAAGGAGTGACTCTGTGGAAAGCCGGGATGAGGGGAACCGTGCTGAAGTGCGCGCTACCCCGCGTACATGGAGCCCCAAGTTGGAGCTAGATGGGGTTGCCATTCCTTACAATGCGTCAATTCGAGAGTATAACCGAGGCCGAGCAGGGTACGTAGCTGATGCCTTGGAGCAACCCCTACTCCTTCCTCGGGATATGGAGGCCTACAGGCGGTTTTCTCAGCCCGAGATTTTCCTATCCCTCAAAAGGGATCTCGCGATGGTAAGTAATCCTTTTACTGTTTTATTAATTTATTTAACCCGGTTAAATTTTAAACCAATCTTGTTTCGTTCGCAGATTACTCAGCAGGTATTTGTGGCTGAGGAATTTTGTCGTGATAATCGCAGTCGGGCTGAGGCTGAGACCCAGTCTCGGACGGAGATGGAGAAAACCTTGGGGTCCCTCAAGCACGATCACCTTGAACTCACGGAGAAGTTCAAGGAGTCGGAGAAACGGCGCAAGAGTGCAGAGGCCGGTTTGAAAAGTGCTGAGACCCAGGCAAAGGATCAGCGCAAAGAGCTGTACTCGACCCAGATCAACCTTGCCACCGAGAGGCAGGCAGTGTTGGATCTCAAGATTGCCCTGCAAAAAGTCGAGGATGAGCTGCGGCAAGTCAAAGAGGAGGCTCAGCTGATCCGAGAGGCTGCTGAGGCTGAAAAGAGTGCTTCTCGCCAGCTCGAGGTCCAAGAAACGGAGGCCAGGCTATTCGAGGAGATCCTCGAGGTGTGCAGGGATTACTGCAGCATCACATGCGCTCATGCCTTTGATGCTGCAGGAATTCCTGCGGATTCAGCGCTGAGACTGCCCGAGAACATCTTCTATCCTCAAGAGATCCGAGAGAATCCTGATGGCGCCCAAGCAGCTTCGGAGCAGGATCTGGCGGTGCCTGATGCCGTCCCCGCGCCTGATAAAGCGAAGGATCCTATCACGGACCCTACCATCGAGGTTCCTCCTCCTCCTCAGCCAGAGCAGAAAGAAGATCCTCCTGCTAAGGCTTAGCTTTTAGGCTTTTAATTTTTGTACTCCTCTTTTTTTTTTTTTTTTGAATGAGAGTCGTCCTGTTTTTGCGCTCTTTTGTAAGGACCTCTCTTTGTATCGACCTCGGAATATTAATATAGAATGTTTGCCTTGCTTTCTATGGATGTATGCTAGTACCGCTCTTTTTTTTTTTTGTTTGCAATGACACAAATAAATATAAACGGTCGAGATGAAAAGGATGCTGTGCAGTGAATTTGAATGAGGAGTCATGCAGGACTTAGGTTCTGTTTAAAACTTGGATAAATTGTCATAAGTAATAATTTCCCCTAAGTTTGTGGTCCGAGGAGCCATGCAGGACTTAGGTTCTGTTTAAAACTTGGATAAATTGTCGTAAGTAATAATTTCCCCTAAGTCTGTGGTCCAAGGAGCCATGCAGGACTTAGGTTCTGTTTAAAACTTGGATAAATTGTCATAAGTAATAATTTCCCCTAAGTATGTGGTCTGAGGAGCCATGCAGGACTTAGGTTCTGTTTAAAACTATGAACAGTTGCCATAAGTAATAATTTCCCCCAAGTCTGTGGTCCGAGGATCCATGCAGGACTTAGGTTCTGTTTAAAACTTGTATAAATTGTCATGAGTAATAATTTCCCCTAAGTCTGTGGTCCGAGGATCCATGCAGGACTTAGGTTCTGTTTAAAACTATGATAGATTGTCATGAGTAATAATTTCCCCTAAGTCTGTGGTCCGAGGATCCATGTAGGACTTAGGTTCTGTTTAAAACTATGATAGATTGTCATGAGTAATAATTTCCCCTCAGTCTGTGGTCTAAGGAGCCATGCAGGACTTAGGTTCTGTTTAAAACTATGAACAGTCGTAAATAGACCAGTAGGCAGAGGATAATCACGAAACAAAACATGGGCTAAGCCATTTTCATTAATAATAATATCTTCTGAGGTTATTTACATTCCATGGTCGAGGTACAGTTTTTTCATCCAAATCTTCCAGATAGTAGGCGCCTATCCCGGCCACGGATGTGACACGGTATGGTCCTTCCCAACTGGGCCCCAGCTTGCCCCAAGAGGGGTTTTTTGCGCTGCCGAGAATCTTCCTCATCACGAGATCACCTAGACCTAGAGGTCGCAGTTTAACATTGGCATCATACCCTTGTCTCAGCTTCTGGTGATAATAGGCCATATGAATCGTTGCTTTTTCCCTTCTTTCCTCGGCTAGGTCTAGACTTCTTCCCAATAACTCGTCGTTACCGTTTGGGGTAAACGAGTTAGACCTTAGTGTGGGAAAGTTGTTCTCGATTGGGAGCACGGCCTCAGCCCCATAAGTCATCGAAAAGGGGGTTTCACCGGTTAACCGTCGCGGCGTTGTCCGATAGGTCCATAAGACGTGCGGGAGCTCTTCTACCCATCTCCCCTTTGCCTCATCCAGTCTTTTCTTCAGTCCGTTCACTATGACCTTGTTCACGGCCTCGACTTGCCCATTTCCTTGGGGGTAGGCGGGGGTGGAATATCGGTTAATGATCCCAAACTCGCGGCAATACTCCCTAAAGCTCTTACTGTCGAATTGAAGACCATTGTCGAAAATGAGCGTACGTGGAGTTCCGAAGCGGGTGATAATGTTCTTCCAGATGAATTTCTGGGCATCCACGTCCCTAATGTTGGCCAAAGGTTCAGCCTCCACCCATTTAGTGAAGTAATCGGTTCCGACTATTATGTATCGCTTGTTCCCCGCAGCCTTGGGGAAAGGTCCGACAATATCAAGACCCCATTGTGCGAACGGCCATGGGCTAGAGAGGGGGTTGAGAACCCCTCTGGGTTGGTGGATGTTTGGGGCAAATCTTTGGCACTGATCACACTTCTTAGCGTATTCTTGGGCCTCTCTTTGCATGTTCGGCCACTAGTATCCTTGGGTGAGTGCCCTGTGCGCCAGCGACCTTCCTTCGGTGTGACTTCCACAAATTCCCTCGTGTAACTCTTCAAGCAGAGACTCAGACTCTTCTGGATGTATGCAGAGTAGGTACGGTCCAGAGTAGGAGCGCCGATATAGTTTGTGGTCCTCTGATAGCCAGAACCGAGGAGCATTCCTGCGTATCTTCTCGGCCTCTAATTTTTCCTTCGTTAAGATGTCGTTTTGGAGGAAGTTCTTTATGGGGTCCATCCAGCAGGGACTCTTTCTGATCTGATGGACTTGGGCTGGGTTTCTTCTAATGGGACTTGCCTGGACTAGATCTTCAACAAGGATCATTCGCGGCAGATTATGCGCCGAGGACGTGGCGAGAGTGGCCAGCGAGTCTGCATGGGTGTTTACACTCCTGGAAATGTGCGTCAGATTGAAGGACTCAAAACTCGTCTGTAGACGTTTGACTTGTCCTAGATACTCTTGCATCCTAGCATCTCTGGCTTCCAGCTCACCCATCACTTGTCCGACGACCAACCTGGAGTCCAAGAATGCTTCTATTACTCTTCCGCCCAATCTTTGAACCATCGTCATCCCTTGAAGTAAGGCTTCGTATTCGGCTTCATTGTTCGTGGCCGAGAACCCGAGCCTCAGTGACTTTTCAATGGCAGCACCGTCTGGCGATACTAAAACTATTCCGACTTCGGATCCTCTCTGGTTGGCTGCGCCATCCACATAGACCTTCCAATGCAAGGTTCCTCCGGCTGAAATTGTGCCAACCGACTTTCCATCCATGTCTTTTCGCTCGGTTATTGTTCCTACAGAGGGTTCGGCAAACTCCGCTACCAAGTCTGCGAGGACCTGACCTTTGATGGAGGATCTGGGCATATATTTAATATCAAAGGCCCTCAAAAGCGCACTCCACATGGCGATCCTTCCTCTGTAGTCGGCGCTTCGAAGCACCGCTCGAAGGGGAAGCTGAGTTAGAACGATGACCGTATGCGCCTGAAAGTAATGAGGGAGCTTCCGGGTGGCATGTACTATTGCCAGAATTACCTTTTCCAATGGTAGGTATCGCACCTCGGCCTCATGTAATGACTTGCTCACATAGTAAACCGGTCGTTGCACCCCATTATCATCCCGTATCAGTACCAGGCTTACAGCATGGGGTGCTACGGCGACGTACGCAAACAGCACCTCGTCCGCCTCAGGGCTGGACATGATGGGTGGTCGTGACAGGTATTCCTTAAGCTGCTGGAAAGCCCGAACACAATCCTCCGACCATTCAAACCCTTTCCATTTGTTTATCAGGAGGTAAAAGGGTCGACATTGATCCGCTGATCGCGATATGAACCGGTTTAATGCTGCAATCATACCAGTGAGCTTCTGCACTTCCTTCGGATTCCTAGGAGCCTGTAGGCTGTTAATTGCTTTGATTTGATCGGGACTTACTTCTATTCCCCTATGGGTTACCATGTACCCTAAGAATTTCCCAGACCCGACCCCGAATGAACATTTGGAAGCATTTAGCCGCAACCGGTGCTCCCTTAAGATAGCGAAGATTTTTTCAAGGTCTTTCACGTGCTCGGACACCATTTTACTCTTCACAACCATATCGTCTATGTAAACCTCAATGATCTTGCCCAGCTGTGGCTCGAACATCCGGGTCATCATCCTTTGGTAGGTTGAGCCTGCGTTTTTCAGTCCAAACGGCATCACCTTATAGTGATAATTTTTGATGGGCGTCATGAAAGTCGTCTTCTCTTGGTCTTCAAGCGTAAGGGGTATCTGATGATAGCCCTGGAAGGCGTCCAGGAAGCTCATTCGAGGCTGTCCCACGGTTGCATCCACCAATCGGTCGATTCGGGGTAGGGGGAATAGGTCCTTTGGGCATGCCTTGCTCAGGTCCGTGAAGTCCACGCAGACCCTCCACTTCCCTGTCTTCTTCCTTACCACCACCGTGTTTGCCAACCATTTGGGGTAAAAGACCTCTTTAATAGCCCCTGCTTTCTTCAGTTTTGCCACTTCGTCTCTTACGGCGCCAGCATGTTCCTTTGAAGGGTGTCGGGGTGGCTGCTTCTTCGGAGTGGAAGAGGGGTTGACGTTCAGGTGGTGAAAAATAAGGCTTGGATCAACTCCTGGGGCGTCATAGGCGTCCCATGCAAACACATCGACATTTCTTCTGAGAAATCTAATCAGTTCCTTTTTTTCTTGAGGAGGCAACTCAGAGCCGACTTGAAAAAACTTCTCCGGGTCGTTGTTGACGGTGAACTTCTCCAAACTTTCACACCTTATCTCCTCGGCTAGCCCATCACTTTGCCTTGCCGAGGCGGTTGGTTGCTATAAGCTTTCTGGGGCCGGGGACTCGGCATGGGGCTGATGTAAGACGGCGGCCACCATACACTGCCTGGCCACGGCCTGATCTCCTCGGATCTCTTCTACTTGTCCTCTGGATGGGTATTTTACTTTTTGGTGAAGTGTGGAGGATACGGCTTCTAGGGCGTGGATCCATGGCCTGGCAACTATTGCGGTGTAGGGTGAGTAAGCGTCGACCACGATAAAATTTACCTCTACCACCTCCGACCCAGTCTGTATGGGTAGTTGGATTTGCCCCTTTGGCGTAACAGTCCTTCCTTCGAAGCTGAGAAGGGGGGAGTCATAAGCTGTCAAATCTTCCGGCTTCAGGTTCAGCCCCTTGTATAGATCAGGGTACATTATCTCTATCGCACTTCCCGAGTCTACTAACACTCTTTTCACATCGAAGCCTCCAATTCTTAACGTAACTACCAAGGCATCGTCATGAGGCTGAATTGTTCCTCTCTTATCCTCGTTCGAGAACCCCAGTATCAAAGAGCTTCCCTTTTTTGACCTCTTGGATTCCCTTTGGCTGCCCTCGGAGGGGAGCCGATCAACAGCCAGCACCTTGGGAAGAGGTGGCCCGGTTCTTCCTGGTGCGGCGAGGATGACGTGTATCGTTCCGGTGGGGGGTCTTAAGGACACATCCTTTCGAGACTCTTGTATTGCTTGACCGGGATAGCCGCTCGAGGGGTGCAGAAGGTGACGTAGCTTCCCTTCTCGGACCAACTGATCTAGGTGATTCCATAGATTCCTGCAATCCTCAGTGGTATGCCCATGGTCATGATGATAGTGACAGTACAGGTTCTAGTTACGTTTGGAAGGGTCTCCAGCCATCTTTCCCGGACATCTGAAATAGGGCTCGTTCCTTACTTTCTCCAACACCTGTTGTACTAGCTCCCTGAATATGGCATTCACTGTCTGCGGGTTGCTCTGTCCAGCCTGTCGAGAAAAATCTCTCCTCGGCTGGCTAGGGTTATACCGTTCCGACCTAAAATTGTTTGCCTTGGGGGGGGGGGATAACCTTCTCCTTTCCCCTTCCTTGCAGCTGATCTTCCTCCACCCTTTTGTACTTGTCGATCCTATCCATCAACTGATGAACGTCAGCAACTGGTTTACCAGTAAGGGATTTTCTTAAGCCATGCTCGGTGGGGAGACCGCTTTTGAACGTGCTGATAGCAACATCGTCATGGTTGTCATCTAAGTCGTTATACACCTCCCAATACCTATCCGAGTATGCTTTCAGGGTTTCTCCTTCGTGCATGGATAAGGACAACAGCGAACTGAGGGGTCGAGGGACTCTGGTGTTTGTAATAAAATGGGAGCAGAAAGCCTAAGTGAGCTGCTTGTAGGAGCCTATGGAATTTGTCTTCAGGCTGTTGAACCACCTCATTGCCATTGATCCCAAGCTAGATGGGAAGATTTTGCACATTAGGGCTTCATTTTGCGAGTAGATTGCCATTTTCTGGTTAAACTGACTCACATGCTCTACCGGGTCTGCTCGGCCGTTATAGATGGCGAACGCCGGTTGGTTGAAGCGTCGAGGCAGCTTAGCCCCTTCAATTCTATACGTGAAGGGTGACCTTGAAACCTGGTCCAGCGCCTTCTTCATAGCATCGTTCCCCGAACTCTTGCTGGATGGGATCTCATATTTCCGTACAGGGTGTGGTTCCCTTTCGCAGGAAAAGGTTTCACTTGGGGGGGTCCTTGACCTCCGTCGGTAACTCGCATCCTCCGCATTAGAAGACTCGTCTGAGCCAGAGGGAGATCGTTTGCGCTGCACACGTCGTAACTTCCTTTTCAGGTCATCTATCTCCCGCTGCATGGCCTGATGACTATTTCGCCTCTGGGACATGTGACTACCTATCTGAGTGTGACTCTAGCTCGTCCGGATAGTATGCACGCTTCCCTCACGATTCCCCCTGCCGCCTGGGTTGGCGGGGTTATTCTGCCTGTTGGACTCGGCGGGTTGTGTCTGTTGGGAGTTAGCCTGGTGAGGATTCTCCTGGTGTGGACCTAGTTCTGCCATGCTCGACTGTTGTGATAGCTGATGCCCTAATTCTTCCCACAGACGGCGCCAATTGTACTTGCACGATTTTCCTGGTCCAAACCCTATTGATCAGGCCTTGGCCCAAGGCGCAACACATAATAGATCTTTGTAGAGGATGGGTCAAAGAACTTAGTCTCAGTGAACTTAGTCAGTCTGATGCATGGACAATACTATTGCAGAAACAAAAACACAAGAATGGATATCTAACAGAAGATTCTATTTCCTGAGTACCGAATACATTTTTCGTCCCCCTCTTTGAGGGACTCCACTACATTATATAGCCCTCTCATTCTTATCTGAACCTTACACTTGTTGATCATCTAAGCCCCCACTTGAGTACCTGTCCTATCAGACATCCTTATCACTCCCTTGTGAGTTGCAGTGGCCAAGGTAGTACTGTTCAGGGGTCTTTTCCTCATTAATGCGGCCAAGAGGGTGGTTGTGACACATTTAATGTGGTGGTGGCAGCTTTCCATGAGATATTTTGGGTTTTATTCTTTTTTATATGCTTGGAGGATGAACTGCAATGGTTGGGGCGAGCTCTTGATCCGGACTTCGTAATGTCCGAGGAGATGTTACTCCTCGGACAGGTTTCTTTTACCGCAGTTGGGCTTGAATAATGTTTTGGCTATGACTTCTCCTCGGACACGATGCTTCTCGGACGGGCCCGTATTTAACTAGCCCATTATTTTGGGCCGGGCCCCACAAAAAACTTTAGAGATATAATAAAATGTCACAATATTTTTACAATACTCTTTGTTTTTAATTGTGGTCAATCCTAGTCTAATATTTTATTAATTTATTTAATTTTATTTTGACATATGAAATATTTGATATCTCAATTGTTATGAAAATTTATTGTGTTTTAACACAATTGTAATTTTTATTTAGTAAATTTCCCTACATCATATCCACGTGTCCCACTCACTACCAAATTTATTACTTTTTTTCCTTCCCTTTTTTCTCATCCACCCATTTCTTCCCCCATTCCCATCAAATATCTTTTCTTTTCCTCCACTCACTATCTTGTCTCTTCTCTTCTTCAGGTCTTCTTCCTCACCCAAAATACAGTTCTTCTTCTTCACCCAAAAGACAAGATAGAAAGAAATATATTACATAAAAAAAATGAGAGAAGAAGCCGCAACTGCAGAAGAAGAATGGTGTTGTAGAAGAAGAAGCTTGCAGTAGTAGAAGAAGAATCATGGTATTTTTTTTTTCTTTTTTTGGCATGAAGGATTGTTGATTTATTAAAGGGCAAAGTTAGAGTTTTAAGTAAAAGTGAGGGCAATTTGGTAACTAAACCAATAACCCAATGGATAGATTCATCAACACGCAAGAGCTTTTGTAAAATGCTCCTCACAGCTCCATTATGCGAATGTGCGTTCTCTTCACAAGTCCAAAACGCAACTTTTTCCAAAAAGTTACTTTTTATACCTAACCAAACGCCTATATTATATTTGTAGGCCTATATTATATTTGTAGTTTCCACACTCTGAGTAACGTAGTAGCTTATTCTTTGGAATCTATACAATATGTCATCAATATTTATTTTTAGTGGTAAAATATTTTATAATCAAATAATGAACCTTTGTTTGAATCTTGTTTATACTAAAAACTTATTCATATTTTAATTTGATGATAAAAGATAATAATTATAGAACAGGCGTTATAAATTCAAATCATATTATGTTGATTAAAAACCTATTTGATATCAATTTAAATTACTTGTTCCAAAAAATGATAAAATTTTAGAAATTTTACCTAGTTAATTAAGTTACCTTCAAGCAACACACATCTAACTTTTTGGATATATAGGTGTGGATTGGATAGCTGAAACGCAATACGTTTTGTGTCTACGTTTCAACATCTTTTTTTTTTATTTTTTTTTTTTTATTTTTTGTAGTGTATGAACAGTATATTGAGCTTAGGAATAGTAACCCATACTGTTCATGCACGTGGATTACAGGAGACATTATGCACTGTTCACGAAACCTAGCCACTTTATTTTAAAAAAAAATTAAAAATTAGTCCCACGGTATTATTTACACATTTAAAAATTATATTTACACATTTAACAATTATTTTACATGTTTTCAGTTTACAATTGAATCCGAACGAACTCATAATACGCAGCTTTTTTAATCTTTACACAGCTTTATGTGTCTTTTTATCAGATGTGAGTCAGCTTTATAAGAAAAAAGAAAAATGAATAAAGAGACCAAAATACCCTTTTTCAGGTCTCTCCCCAACTCAAGCCTTAGTCAAGCGTCTCACATAGGAAAATTTCAAAACTCATGCATCTTTCACAGGAAAACTTCACCAAACATCTTACAGAAGAAGGAAAAAAAAAAACAAAAAAACTAAAATCACAATCCTCTCACAAGAAATAACCAACATAAAAAAAATAAAAAAAACTAAAATCACAATCCTCAGGAAACAACCAACATCAGTAGATCAAAAAAAAAAAAAAAAAAACCCATCTCACAAGAAACAACATCAACATCAATACATCCAAAAAAATAAAACCATCTCACAGAAAAACAACCAACATCAATACATCCAAAAAAAAAAAAAAAAACCCATAAGAACATATGGGAGAACATAAAAATTTTTTGAGGGAGACGAACTGGGTTGATGGAGGGGAAATCAAGGAGGAGACGAACGAAGTTAGAAAAGAAAGCTATGAAAAAAAAAAAAAAAACAAAAAAAAGACAAGGAAGTGGAGCCAAGAGTTTCATATGGGAGAACATAATAAATTTTTTAAAAGATGAGAAAGGAGAAGCGGGTGGATGGGAGAAGATAAGTGTAAGGGTGAAACCAAATGTATGGCTTGATGGGATATGTGCATAAAAATTACAAATTGTATTTAAATACAACAAACTATTACAAAATTTTCACAACAATTGAGTTATCAAATCTTTCATATGTAAAAATAAATTAAAATAAAATAATAAAATATTAAATAAGGATTGACTACAACTAAAAACAAAAAATATTGTGAAAATATTGTCACATTTTATTATAGAACAATGTTTAGCTACGAAATTGATTGTGACCTTAAACTACAAAATCCACCATTGGATTACATCTTCTTCTTATATTTTTCATGCTTGCAAAATTTCTAGAAAATTAAAAATCAATAGCTATGTCATCAATAAATTTTTTAAATTCCAAGTTTTTGTGGTTTAAAATTATGCATAATATATGCACTTTATTTCCTCACAAAAAAATTATGTATAATATATAAGCTTATAGATTATATAGTAAGTAATATTTGATCGATACAAAATTTGGCTTGTGTATTAAGAGCATGTACCACATGCAATTCAACGATTAGATTTTTAAAATATGTAGTAATATTTATTTTACTGAATAAAGTTGTAATCTTAAGCTACAACCAGACAAATAAGGAAGGATAAGAGAACATAAATTCACAATCACATTAGAGGAAACTCAAATCTTAAATTTTCTTTTTCAATTCTTTATCCTTTATTTATTTTACTATAAGAGGCTAGGGATGTGCAACCAAGTCGTCGATCCGCCAAAACCGATCTAATTCAACCTAACCTATCAGTTTGGGTCAATTTTTAGAGGTTGGTGAGTCAGTAAATTTGCCTAACCTGATCCACCTATATTTAATATATATTTTTTAAAAATATATTATATAATTTTATTATTTATTCTTTTGTTTATCAACCGAGTTAGGATAGAGCTATATGATATCCTACTAACTTTGAAGCACTAATAAAATAGTTTTTGTTAGTTTTGTAGTAGGTTCAGGCTTATCAGGTTATAAATTTGCTCTTATTTATATAAGTGTTGTTTCTATTGGTATTGTTTGAATGCTCAATTATTATTATTTTTTTAATTCCAACCCAATCTTGGTGGGCTAGGTTGGGTTAGATCTTTTTTCAACCTGACTATGGTGGGTAGAATTGAAAATACTCCTCAACCCGAAGAAAAATATTAATTTTGATTGAATTGTTTATGCTATGAGTACACCAAATAAGAAAGTTAAAACAATAACAAATACATTAAGTTGTCAAAGTTGATACTTTAAAGACCGGTAACATTCACTTGATACTTTAGGGACTAAAGCACTGATAGATAAATATTAGGGATTAACAATGTAATATCAGCATGGATTAGAGTTTAGGTTTGAATCCCTTATAAATGGGCAATTTAAGCATGATTTAAATTTCTTCAAGAATATTTAATTTAAATTAGTATTTTTTTGAATCCCTTATAAAAATTTAAGTAAATTCATTATAAAAAAAAGGGTAGAAAGAAGTGTTTTAGTACAATGACATAATATTGAAAATGATAATGTGAATATTCACTAGCATAATATTGTCAAAATGGAAATGTAAAACCAAAAAAAAAAAGAAAAAAAAAGAAAAAAAAAAGAGAGAAGCGTCAAAATTAACAAAGGCATTATATTGTCAAAATTAATATTGTCCAATGACATAATATTGTCAAAATTAACAAACACAATATTGTCATAATTTTTTTCTTTTACAAGCTCAAGAGTTTATGCCTAACATTTCAAAGAAAGTATTGGATTCAATCCAATTTCTCTTGAAGTGCATTTTTTGGCACCATTTGAGGAAGTACAATTATCTTTCTTCGAACATGTTGAGATGTTATGGCCAACATGCTTGTAAAGGTCACAAGACTTCTTTTTCTTTCCTAATTCTCTTCCACCTTTTATTCGTTTTTGCTTTGGGTGACCTTTTGTCTTTGAGAGTGGTGGACAATTAATGAAGCAATCTCCATCAATCATATCATTAACATTAGCATCAATCATATTTTCCTTGTCCACTAAATTTTCATCATCCACTACTAGCAATTCCTTTTCACTTAATGATGCTTCACGACACCAACTTGGTGGTAAATACAAGGACGAAATTTGGTAACAATCTTTATGAAGGAATACACTAAGTACATGATGACAAAGTATACCCCAAAATTCAAAATTCTTGCAACTACAATATGTCATCTTACCATCCCATAATACTTTGTGCCTTTGACTAGTTTCATCTTTATAATATTGTAGCACAAATTCAATACCATTTTCTTGAAGTACCGAGTATTGTGTTGCTCTCCCAAATTTCTCTTGAAAAATCTTGAAAGTATAGGGCGTCAAAAAACTATGTGCTTGGTCTTCTAACGGTGACATTGATCTTAAAAAAGAACCTCTATATGTCTCCGACATCGTGTGATTGTGTTTGCTCAATATCTTCAATGGCAAGATCAACCTAAAATTACAAAATAGTAAAATAAATTAAAAAATTTTGTATGACACATGAAGACTACAAATATTAACCAAAAAAAAAAAAAAAATTATACAACAAAAGAAATCAATGGTAAATAATGACTTACTTGTTTGATGAGTTGAATCAAATTCGTGTGAGAACTAACAAACTGTTTAATAAATGCATTTACACTTTCCGATCTTTTGATTGTTGTCATTCCACCAAAAAAATGCCCATAAAGGTAGCATGATACCCAAAAGTGCTTGATTTGATATAAACCAATTACGTGTTTGTTAGAGAGCATGTCATATTTTTTCATAACTTGAAGTCATTGATTGTCAAAATCTTCACATGACCCTAACTTGTATAACTTATAGAAGTCCATGCACCAATTTGAATATTGATTACGAAGAATTGATGTAAACAATCGCTAAATTTAGCAGTAATATGCCATATACAAAAGGCATGCTTTGTAGCCAGCAATTCTTTTGATATTACCTCTATAATTCGTGGATCTTGGTCTGTCAAAATTGCCTTGGGTTAATTCCTCATTAAGCATGCAAAAGTTTGCTAATCAAATACAAATTTATTAAAGCATAAAAATATTTCAAAGGATATACATTATTATTCTACTAATTAATCAAATAAAATTTAAATAATAATTGTACAAATTTATAAGACAAAGAATGTACCTTCATTAACCATTGAAAGGCACTAGTTGTTTCATTTCGAAGAAGTGCACAACCAAAGAGAATTGGCTTTCCATGATTATTGATACCAACAAAAATACCAAAAGGCATATCATAAGCATTCTTCTTATAAGTAGTATAAAAAACAACCACATCTCCATATTTTTTGTACCAATCAAAACAATGAGTAGGTGACCAAAAAATATGCTCCAATCTATTTTCTTCATCGGTTGTAAATGCATTTTGGAATCTAGAGTTATCTTCTTTAGCAACTTTGCAAAATTGTAGAAGATCTATGGCATCATTCTTTGCATTCTTCATTCTCATTTTCACATAAAAATTACGAAAATCTCTTTGAAAAAATGGAAGTTGTCTATGTTTCAAATTGATAGGCCAAGAATGTATTGACCCCTTATGATGAATTAACCAAGTTAATTAATTAATTCAGTTAGCAAGCAATAAGCGTGGTAGCACAAACAAATCACCAACTAAGTTAATATGCAACGGAAACTAAATTGACACGGTGATTTGTTTACGAATGGGAAAAACCTGCACGGCAAAAACCCCCACCGAGTGATTTTAAGGTTACCACTCTCGAGAATTCACTATTATCACAACAAGTGGTTACAAGTAAAGAAATTCTAGTACCTTGTACCAACCTACAATTAAACCCTTACCCCAATACCTAATTGGACTTTTTTTTTTTTTAATAACCCCCAATTGGACTTGTTTTGTAGTGACAAGCTCTCTTTTCAATGCACGGCTCTTAGTATGTGACTAACCACTAACTTGAAAAAGATGTTGGCTGCAAAGTTCTTCAGTTCATTAATACAATGAAGATCACGAAGCTCCTTGGTTACAAAACCCTACGGTGTACAAACACAGTAGCTTTTTGAAGAGAAAAATGAACTAGGGAAAATTGTCTCCGGTTCACAATGCTTGTGAAAAACTTTTGCATTGATGTGCATCAGCTGTGACCGCCCTTAAAACAACCCTTATATAAGTTTAGGGTTGTGAGAAAAAAAAGCTCCAATATTCATACACGGGTTGGATGAAAACCAGAACTGAAAATCTGATTTTCATAAATCTCGACAAATAGTGTATCTATCGAGCAGCTGTTGAGCATTGGGCAAAGGCTGCCTTTTAAACCTCGATAGACTGTCGAGTTTTAAAATCCAACATTTCTTCACTTGATTCTTGGACAGATTTGCATAGCTTTAACACTTGGACTTGAAACCTTGTTCTTTGAAGTATTAAACATATCATAAATCTACTCAATTACAAATAAAGTGCGATTTGTCAAAGGATTAGCCAATTCTATATTGACATATGTTCCTAACATAATTCACATATGTCCTAACACAAATGTCTCTCAAGTTCTATAATATACATTACCTCTCTAATTGAAAGTCCAGTTTCTTTCAATAAGAAAATGCGTTTTTCATCATCTATAGTGGTAACTCGATTGGCTGGAAGAAATTGCACTTTCGAAAGGGAGAACAAATCATGATTGTGGTCTACAGCAAACTTAATGACATGCCATTCTCGAGTAAAAATATCAAATGATTTTTGTAAAATAATACTTAAGTGAGCTTTATATCCACATTTTAAAGACTTCCTATTTCGTTGCTCCTTAGATGGATCCACTATTTTTAGTGGGTGTTTACCTTGTCGATGATAGAAGAAATCACATCTTACTATTTCTCCTTTTTTTTTTCCTCAGTATGACCTTTTCGAATGGTAAAACCATATCGATGTGCATAATTTTTATAGAAAATGAAAGCTTCTTCTTCACTAGGAAAACATTGACCAACAAAAGGCTCAAATTCATTTTCTATTGAATTTATATCTTCATGTTCTTCAATAACTCTCATTTTATCTATTGGACATTCATTCCAATCAATTATTTCATCTCCATAAGAATTATTATTTTTTCCATCATTGGGAAGCTCATTTAATTCAAATCATCATCAACTTGTGCTATATTAAAAAAAAAAAAAAAATTTAAAAATCAACATCATATTATGTGATATATGAATTATATATTACAAATAAAAGAAAATAATAATACCTTCTTGAAACAATTCTTTTAAGTCAAAACAATCCATTGGAACAAATTGATGAGCCTCACTTGTATCTACATTGTCATCCATTGGTGCTATATTAAAACAAGAGTTTAAAATATAAACATCATATTCTATGATAAATAAAATGTAAATTTATAAATAAAATAAAATTATAATACCTTCTTGAATGGGTTCATTTAAGTCAAAACAATATTTTGGAGTAAAGTAGTAACTCTCACTTGCAACTACATTCCCATCCATTGATGCTATAATACATGTATTAGAAATAAAAATTAACATCATATTAATTTTGGTGCTATATAAAAACAAGAGTTTAAAAATATTCTATGATAAATGAAATGTAAATCACAAATAAAATAAAATTATAATATCTTCATGAAGTGGTTCATTTAAGTCAAAGCAATCTTTTGCAACTGCATCCCCATCCATTAGTGCTACAATATGCATATATCAAAAATAAAAATCAACAACATATTAATTTTAACATTTTTTTTAAAAAATAACTATGAATAAAATAAAATAAAATAGTGGTACTTTGTTTAATTATTCCTCAATCCTTTATTGACATTTCTTCATCTCTTCTTCTCTTTGATATTGGTAAAAGGGAAGAAATTTAGTTTGATATTGGTAAAGTGAAAGAAAGTGGATAGTAAAATATTAGCAAAATAAGATTTGGTGAGAAATAAAAAGTAAAAAGGAGGGAATTAGGAATATATGTTAAGAGAGAAATTTTGTCCAAAGAAAAAAATGTCCCCTGCTAGTGCCAGCCGTTACATTAAATTTGCCTAATTTTTTCTTGCAAGTCATGTCATACTTTTTCTCTAATTTAGGGCGCGTTTGGATATAATTTATTTTGCTGAAAACTAAAAACATTATAGTAAAATAATTTTTAAATGTGTGAGTAGTACCGGGGGACTCATTTTTATTATTTTTCTTAAACAAAGTGGTTGTGGACCGTATGTAAACAGTAATTTTATCTCTGTCTAGTGTAATCACGTGCATAAACAGTGCCGGTCTTGAAAAAAAAAAAAAAACACAAAACGTGCAAATGCGGATCCAAACCGCACCTAACTCAATTTTTATTTATTTATTTATGTGGGTCCCACATTGGCAAATCTTAACTTACACGTTAACATTCTCCTTAAAACTGAAGCTACTGTGAAGCTCACATCACATTATACGAATGTAGCGTAAACAACATGCACCCTGACCAATAACAAAAGTCACACACACACGTTGATGGAAAGTGTGAAGGAGAGAAAAAGAAACACTGCACGCTATGCAGAAAGCCAGAAAGTGACTGAGGGACCATATGTGAATAAAAATTATCATCAAAGGTGCCTCTTGTTATAACATATTATCCTTTTTATCAAGGGAATGGAAATGAGACACCTTTAAATTAAAGGATTTAATATATAATTTTTTTTAATGAAATACAATTTGTAATTTATCTTTATTTTTATTTTATTTTATTAATATACACATTATTTTCAAATGTACACAGTATGTTACAACCTTATTCACTCTTTTTTTTTTTTTATATGTATATGTTTGTTTTTCAAAAAAGAAAAGATAATTGGCCTATATTGCTTAAAATGATATGTTGAGTGTACTATAGTTTGCCTCACATTTCTTTAAGAGTCACTTTGGATTTTGAGTGAAGTTCCTTGTGTGACTTTGTGTTAGAAGACCATTCTCTCTCCCTTGTTTGTGATATGTGTGTCTGTTTCTAAAAAAAAAAGAAAAAAGAAATTAACATGTGTGTGCTTGTTTCTTAAAAAAGAGTAATTGTCTAATATTTATCTCTCCTTAAAAAATTTCTATATTGGTTTTTTAGTGAAATTTGTATTGTGCTTTTATATTAAAACTCCATTTTCTCTATCTTGTGTGTGGACTAAAATAGGTCTTTTTTTATATATATATAACATGAACAAAATTACCTTTACATGTATTCACACTTGCATAATTTTCTTTATGAATTTAAATTAGCTGTGTATCACTATTACATTAACATACAAATTTTTTTTCCTCCACCACTCAGTATTTGTTGTGTCACATAAAGCCTTTGTGAAAAAGTGTCACTAGAATTTTTGAAAATTTTTAACAGGGTCTATTTGGATATCGTTTATTTTGCAGAAAATTGAAAATACTGTAGTAAAATAATTTTTAAATGTTTGAATAGTGCAATGGAATCCATTTTTAATAAAAATTTTGATAAAAAAAAGTTTGTGGATCCGTGAATAGTATATGAGACCCATTAAACAGTGTAATTTCAATGAAAATTTTGCTGTCAAAGAGGTAGTAATTTCTGTGTACAGTATACAGGACCTACTAACAAATAACATCCTGAAGCGCTTCTCAATAAAAAAAAGAAAAGAAAAAAACTTTGCACAACCGTCAGTCGCAATCCAAACACATACTTAACCAACCACTGCCGCAAAAGACAACAACTATCATTTGTGGAAATTTTTTTAGTGATTAATTTATTAATTGCAGATATTAAAGCCTTTTCTGCTCTGGGCTATTATAAGGGTCCGCACTGCCTTTCCACCGTGTACCACTGTTCTGCCCACTTTTCTTTCACAACCAACGCAAATAATAAACTGACTGTTGTCACTGAGATATATATAGAGAGAGAGAGAGAGAGAGAGAGAGAGAGAGAGAGAGAGAGAACGCAAATAATAAACTGACTGTTGTCACTGAGATATATATATAGAGAGAGAGAGAGAGAGAGAGAGAGAGAGGGTTCCAAATCTCATGACTACCACCACAACCACGTACTCATATCTCCACACGTGCCAATTCCCAACCATCCAGCGCCTTCGCACGTGCCAAACCAGGCATCGCTTCCTCCCTAGCACGTGCGCCCCAGTTACGAGGAAGTTGAAACTTGTTGTTGCGGCGACAGCGGCGGAGACGACGCGTCCGATGAAAGCGGCGGAGGACGGTGTGCTGAAGAAGGGCATAGCCGAGTTCTACGACGAGTCGTCTGGCGTATGGGAGGACATCTGGGGGGACCACATGCACCATGGGTTCTACGACCCGGATTCGACTGTAGATGTTTCGGGTCACCTGGCCGCCCAGATCCGTATGATCGATGAAGCGCTCCGATTCGCAGGGATTTCGGGTCGGTTCCTCTCACTCATTCACTCACTCACTCTATGTTGGTGTTTGTGTTTCCCATGCAACATGCGCATGAAGTGGGGATTTTTTTGAAAATGATTTATTAATAAATATGTGTGTTCACTGTTCAACCAAGTATTTGCATCTGATGAATAGCCAGAAAATAGAAGAGAAAAAGATGCTTTTTGGTGGTAGTGTTCATAGGTAAGTAGGTTAGGTGTCACTGGCGGAGGGAGTACATATATCATTGTGCCCTCTCTGGCAAAAGACGACATTAGGCATAGTTGTGCACAAAAAACAGATTCTACAGCTAGGAAACCATGTGGGAGACCCACCTAGTATTAATTTGAAAAAAAAAAAAAAAAATTCTACGGCAAAATGAAATAGGTATCACACAATGTTATCCTACTGCCATAAGGAAATAGGAAATCATGTGGAAATGAGATCCATCTAATAATGATTAAAAAAAAAAAATTCCTACATCAAAATGAAATAAAAAAGATATTTTCAAGATGATTGAGTGTGAATAGATCATGTAGCAGTTTTAAAATATAAAAAATCGTCAAAGATAATTGAGTAAATTAAGCTAGGTATGAAAGACAAATTAAAGTTTAGATTTTATGTTAGACAATTACATTAGCATATATTTGTTTATTTTTTTTATTAATATTGATTAATTTTTTTAAATTAATTTTTTACTTTTAATCTGGCCTCTCTAACCAAAATTTCTGAATCCGTCATTATTGAATGTTTTGAGTTTGTGGAGACCGTGATTAATGCTTGGTACATACGTTCAGTAAAAGTAGCATTTATGGCAGACGGGGGATTTTATAGACCAAGGAAGGAGAGTCATGTCACGAAAAATTATAAGTTTATTTGTAGAGGTTTTATAAATTGATATGATACCGAATATATTAAGGAATTCAAATAATATTATGCTTGAAGTGAAACTAGTTTTATTCAATGTCACATTAGATTGTAAATTCTCTGCAGTAAAATTAATAATAATTTAACATTTTCTTTTATCAAATTATTATGGTCACTTCCTTTCCCATTTTATGTGAGCTTGACTAAAATGAAATTTGTCTATTGCTGATGTCGTGCTCCCTGGAAAATCATGTTCCTTGTTTTTCTTTCCTTCTTTCATTCCTTAAAAGGAACAAAACAAGACAACTATTTACACCATTTTAGTTTGACATTGCTTCTAAATCGGTTTATTGACTATAAAAACTTGTAAATACACTATCAAATATTACAATAATGTCAATATATCCTTTCCATTAACATCTGTTTAGAATACTGCCACTAATCCACCTAAAAATGACATTTTGAATTGAAAAGAAAAATAATGTTGTTTACTAGTGGTGAAAATGTGACATATCATAAAGGAGGGGTCCCCTCAAAACTTACAATATTGAGGTTCTAAATTGTAAGTTTTGCAATTTGAGATACTAATTTAGAAGCTATACCAAACTTATATGTGTAAATTACATTTCACTCTTTCATTTTTTTTTCCACTCTAAATTCATTGCTACCTTGTTGCCCATATTCTGTCTTTTTTGGGAAATTTAAGTTGTTCTTGCCAACTCCTGACTACTTACTTAGATGAGTTGGAGATCTTTGGGAGAGAGGAATGTAGGTCTGCTTTATTAACATTGATGATGCCCTAAGGTTTTCTCCACAAAAGCAGTGAATGGATATGTTTGATTCTTCCTGCTTTCATGACAAATTGGGAGCACTCTTCATAAATTTGCTTTGACCAAAGATGTGGAAGAAAGAACTAAATAGAGATTGTTATATAAGAAATTTGTAATTGTCACTTGACAAAACAAGCTTGTATTATACATAGGAACCATCTCATCAATTTGTAGTTTGTAAAGCTCCTATTAGTACTTTTAGTTGTTGCCAATGAATTCTAGCTCAAGTGGCACCTCCTCCCTTTAAAAGTTTCAAGTGGAGGGTAAGGACGTGGGTTTAAGACTCATTGGATGCATGTGTAACTTACCAGTTAAAAGATAATAATACTTTTATTT
The DNA here is from genome assembly GCF_001633185.2 of Quercus lobata. Classification (NCBI taxonomy): domain Eukaryota; kingdom Viridiplantae; phylum Streptophyta; class Magnoliopsida; order Fagales; family Fagaceae; genus Quercus; species Quercus lobata. The sequence goes on along the minus strand of NC_044912.1, from coordinate 20,586,521 downwards.
GTTTAAATATTCCAGGCGCCTGTATGACTACCAATTTTTCTCACTGTACTTCTCAGCCTTCTGCACAATGCAGGTTTAGAGACCTTATAAGTTATTTCAGTTTATTTTTATTTTCTGAGTTTGATAATGCAGTAGGGTTAGTTTTCACTTAATTAATTCATTTCTGGTGATTAGAGGTTGTTGAATTGTTGGAGCACTGGAGATTTTCTGTTCACACCTTTCCTTGTACTTCTAAATGTGCTTGTGCTCATGTTTGTGAATGAAAAGATGGGCTTTCAACTGCTTCTTGTTTCTTCTGAATTGGTTTGCAGAGGACCCAACAAAAAGGCCAAAAAGTGTAGTTGATGTTGGATGTGGGATAGGAGGTAGCTCTAGATACATAGCAAGTAAATTTGGGGCCAAATGCCAAGGTATCACTCTTAGTCCCGTCCAGGCCCAAAGAGCCAATGCTCTTGCCGCTGCTCAAGGACTATCCGACAAGGTAAACGCAAACTCTTTTCGTTTTTCGGACATTCAGCTTGTCATTCATATATTGGTAAAGATGATTACCAAATACATACTCATAAGGTTTGGAATATTATTCTTTGTCTATTGATAAGTTTCTGAACAGTAAGTCCCTTGCTTTGTGTAGAATCTTATTGATGGCTTAAGATATAAATCAATGCTTATAGCAGAGACCTTAGGAGGTCTGTGATTTTTAAGAAACATGGGGGCAGGTTTTGGATGTGTGTCAAAGTTATTTATATAACTAAAAGATTTTGAACTAATTTTTAAAACCTTTAATCTGACTTGCTGGAAGAACTGTTGTTGGAGATGCTCCGGTTTTTCTTGTTTTCATTCTGCTGAAAGACCTTTGGGACAAACCTACTTGTTTGGTCACTTGGTAAATTTTGAGATTAATGAGGCAATTTGATTACTCCCTGTAACAAGGACATAACAACGTAAAATTAGCAGGCTTCCTTTCAAGTCGCAGATGCTTTGGAACAACCATTTCCTGATGGGCAATTTGATCTGGTGTGGTCCATGGAGAGTGGTGAACACATGCCTGACAAAGCAAAGGTTCTTTGTGTCTTTAATAGTTCCATCTCAATAAGTTCTTTTCAATGCCTTTAGTTTTGACTTGGAAGCCAGTTTGTGCCTGAAATTTCTTTCCAAATTTATGTTGGATTTCAACTCTGTCTGTCTGTCTCTCTCTGAATGGCAGTTTGTTAATGAGTTGGCTCGAGTTACAGCCCCAGGAGGCACGATAATAATAGTAACATGGTGTCATAGGGATCTGGCTCCTACTGAGGAATCTTTGCAGCCGTGGGAGAAAGAACTTTTGAACAAGATATGTGATTCCTTTTATCTTCCTGCGTGGTGTTCAACTGCTGAATATGTCAAATTACTGCAGTCCCTCTCTCTCCAGGTAATTTCCAGACTTCCAGTCTAATAATTCTAGCATCACACACTTTACCACAATTGTCCTACATGATAAATTGTGATCAGTAGAGAAAAAATAGTAGGTTCATATAATACTGATAGAGAGCCAATCACAATCTACCATGCATCCGTTTGGATTCAACGTCCCATGTCCACGTTTTGCTGAAATCCACGTTTTCTCTTTTTTTTTTTTTTTTTTTTAACCCGCATTTGTTGACTTTTTCACGGTAAACAATGCACCCGTGCACTGTTCACAGACCCACAAATTACATTTTTCAACAATTTTTTCATTAAAAATGGGTCCTATGGTACTATTCACACATTTAAAAATTATTTCACTATAGTGTTTTCAATTTCAGTTTTCAATTTCAACAAAAATAAGTTCAATCCAAATAGATCCATGAAAGATAATTGTGTCAAAATGTGAATGCGAAGTACTAGCACTATTTTTGCCAGCCTAACTGGGTACGACAAGAAGAGCATGGAACACTAGTATTGGAGCCCAAAACATTTATTTAACTCTTCAAATCAAGGCTAAAGAAAACCAAACACTTTCAAACCTACTTTTGAGTTCTCGTATTGATAACTTGCAAGTATCTTTGACAGCTCATTTAAAGTTGTATTTTTTCATTGAAAAACTTCAATTATGTACATGTGAAGACAATAAATTTCCTAGTTTGTCTTGGCAGGATATTAAGGCTGAAGATTGGTCTCAGTATGTTGCCCCGTTTTGGCCGGCTGTGATTCGGTCAGCATTGACATGGAAGGGCCTCACATCATTGTTGCGAAGTGGTAAGCTTGACAATTCTTGTGGCAGTTAAAATTTAGAGCAACAATAGACACAAAATTTATAAAAATATTTTTTACAACTCAATAAGTTATCAATTATTATAGGAGTAACAACACTTGAGCGTATCACTAACATTTCTTTTATTATATATAAATAACTTTAAAACGGAATTGGTACTCGAAAACACCACTGCTTATTAACAATTTTAAACTTTTACTAACAAAGCTGGCTCTAATACCAGTTTATTGGAATTTAAGATTAACAAAAGCCCATTTGCATAAAATAAGAAATAAAAACATTAACACAAGATAACGAATAGTTAAAAAATTTTGCTTACATGCATCCATGAGTTATGCCATAATCTATGTCAAATGATATATGGATTACAATCACTCTCAATACAAACCCAAATCCCAATATACCTAAAACAAACATTGAATATTAACTCACATACTATTAAGAGTTTTGTAACTCAATTAATGTTTCTTGGTGTTTCTAAAGAAGACATCTAGAGTTTAATTTCCACACTCCCAACTATCAAATTATATAGTTATATACCACCCTAACTCAGAAATTTAACACTTTCATAGACCAAAACTCTAATACACATCATGATGTTCACAACCTAACAAAACAAAAAAACTCACAACTAACACATGCAAGAATCCTTTTTCTTTCCACCCAACATAATTATCACACTACATTTTAAGAAACTCACTTATATTCTTCTTTGAGTTTTCGCTTCTCCCCATATGAAAGAAATTCTAGGACCAAAGCCATTAAACCTATATATATATATATATAAATTATGTTTTACTACTTATTCTTTGGTGAATAAGGATTATAACATTATTTTTTGATAAGCAATATTAGTTATATTTTATTTTAACAATGAATAGAATTGATTTCCACCATAAGAAAACTGAAATAATAGTTAACCAATTCAAAATACGTATTTGAGACAATTCCTACCATATAATTTTGCAATATGTGTTCTGCCCTTGGTCACTATTTTGTTTTGCTACAAAAACCATTAGCTTTCAATTAATCCAATTTTGTAGTTTGTGCCTAAGGGGTAAGCTAAATTTGTGCCAAATTTCGAGTGTATCAGGATGGAAAACCATAAAAGGAGCACTGGCAATGCCATTGATGATAGAAGGATTTAAGAAGGATCTAATTAAATTTGCTATCATTACATGCCAAAAGCCTGAATAAGTTCACCCAGGAAGCAAGATGCACCTGCATGAATAAGGTTTGGCACAGATGCTACAACCCTTTTTTGTTATTTCAAAGGGTGTATCTGTTTGGCCTTATAACCCTACTTGAACAGTGTTTCTTTCTATTCAGCCTTTTCTTCTGTTCTGTAATTGTGTTCCCATATGAGGAGGGCCAGTACATAATTTACTAACTACATTATTGCCATTTCCCTCCATTCTGGATTTCATGATGTTCATCATTTTTCTCTTGCATTTTTACAACTGTAGTCAATTGCATTTTTTTTTTCCTTGCGGGGTTAACTAGTTATTGACATATTGAATTTATGAACCCAAATTTTCTTTCTAAGTTGCATTGGTTGCATGCCTATACAATAATTTCCAGCTCAAGTTTGGGAAATAGCAAACATTATTGTTGCACATAACTATACATACAACTGAAATTGTGTTTTGAAAAAATGATTTCAACTATGTCCCGTGTACATAATGTGCAACTATCTTCATTCAATGGAAAAATGCCCACAAAGTTCAACTTGCTTTCTTGTTTTGCATAAACACCTTTTTGATCCCTACATTTTAAGGTCATAGTCAATTTGGTCCCTACATTTTTGTAACAGTCAATTTAGTCCTTACTATTTTCAACTTGCAATCAATTTGGTCCCTCTCGTTAACTCACTAACAGAAAATGCTTAAGTGACTAACAGTGTGAACAGTTGGCACATTTGATACTGACGTGGCAAATAAAATAATAAAAATAATGTTTAATACATATTTTAAAATGCCACGGTGTCATTTTCTCAATTTTAATAAAATAAAAATACACCCTAAAAAAAATTCAATTTTAAAAATGAAAAATGAAAAAAAAAATCTAAGATTTTCTTTGTATCTTCGTGCACTTTCTTGGCAACCTTACACAAAAATACAAATATCAGATTAGTAAATCAACCCAAAGACCTAGTTCATTCAAGACACCACAGCATTCATAAACCTTTTAACGTAGTTTATCTCTCACAATCTCAACTACAAATGTAAACAACCAAAACTACAGACAATAGACCCACTCTGTTGTCATCAAACCAATTTTGAAACCCAAAAAACCCCACACTTTGATATCACCAAACAAACTTTGAGACCAAAAGGGCCCACATGCCAGCTAGAGCCATTTTCTGTAATGACTATGATAGGAATAGTTTTCTAGGTTACTAGATGATCAATGAGAAAGCATGGACGACGATATTTTTCATTATAAGCGGTTTTCCTCATGAAAATGTATCTTTCGGTAAGAAAAACCAGGTGTGCAATGGCACCTTTTGTGGAATTACCGAACTAAAAAAACATGGTGGCTAAGATAAATCCCATGATTATCACCATGCCCAATCGATGAGAAAGGCTTTGTCATTGGATACGAATTCGTTATCTCGGTTTGCATCGGGCTGCCACCAACCACGCCGTGATACCGAAGCACCACGCGTGCTCCAACCCAGGAAGATTCGATCGTTCCTGCCTTGCGTTGCTGTCACCATTCCTGCCTTAAGCTGTCACCAGCCATCAAATCCCAACGCCGAATGGAGATATCATTGCTTTCCTTTGTAATGGATTTTCTTCTATGTGTTAAGGTTTGGAAAATTGGGTTTTGAGGTTGATTTTAGATTCGTGGGTTTGGTGTTTTGATTTGGTTTTTTGAGGTTTCAAGGGGAAATTTGGCCACCAGATTATCTGGGTTTTGTGTAAACAAATTTAGTTGGATTTGTCCCTATCAAAGCCACTGGATTTGACTCAAACAAATCCAACTAAGCTTATTTTATTAAATGTTTAATAAATCTCAACACTAAGAACCGAACCACAATGACATAAAACCAATAATTCTAACGAAATGGGCTCAAACTTTGTTTAAAATTCAACCTAATCTTGTAACTTTTTATCAAGTTCTTAAACTTTCAACTTTATTCAATTCACTCCCTTCATCATTGCTAGTAAAAATCATGCCGTTAGACTCCTCATAAACGATGTAGTTTTAATTTTCACTGATTTTCAATATCGAAAAATCATTTTTTTGTATTTAATTTTAAATAATTGATTTTAAAAAAATATATATATATATTTTTTTTATATTTTCAATCTCTCTCTCTCTCCTTGAAGACAATCTTACTCAATGTACCCATTTGTGAATTATGTAGACACATTTGTTAAAAGCGACAATAAGGAGATTTGTGGCAAGACCTAAAAGGTTGTTGAGGAGGAGTAAACTCATTTGGGAGGAGCATCGTTGGTTAAAATGGTGTTGTTAGGATCAAGAACTCTATATTTGTCTCTAGTAATAGTTATATCAAGGCACTTTAAATTGTAGCGGTAGTGATCTCTAAAGCTTATACCGGAGCTAAATCCAAAGTGGAGCATATCCGACATAAGATGCTTATGTGCTTGATAATTAGGTTGGATTCAGTGAGAGGTGTGGATTCAAGAGTTAAGGATTGTAGGAAAAATGTGATCAAGAAGATGATTGTGTTGTCGAAGTTGGTGAACACGATTGTCTCTAGCAAACAAATTCTAGGTATGGTTGATGAAGTTTTTGACTTCAAAATTGGTGAAATTGTGTATAGATCTATGTATTTGGTTGAAGTTAGTAATAGATATTTTTTTAATAAAAATTTTTGGTTGAATCCATCATCATTTAGCTAGGTTTATTTGTAACCACAATATATATAAATATATATATATATCTTTTTATTTTTTATTTTTTATGGGAGTGTCTGAAGATAATGAATTTTGATGTTTTTGTGAAATTTTAGACATTAGATTGTGTGTAGAAGTTTTGAATTTAGATTGAATTTTTTTTGTTAATGGTTTTATTTTTAATAGGTTCGATTTTTCTTTTCCCTAAAATTGAAGCTTCATCCGAATAATTTTTAATCTTAAAAACAATCCAAAATAAGAATTTCATTTTTTTAGAGTACAAGATGTTTACAAATAATAAATGTAGGGATGAGGGGCCCAAGAACATATGCTGAGCCTTGGGTCTTGTCCAAGGACACTTTGTGGTCCGATGACAGATAAACAGTAATGAGTATGTAAGACTTAGGATCCCATGAGCGAACTACGGGTGAGAATGTTGGGGAAGGTAAGTCGAGGAGGAGTATCTCCTGAACTAAACGAAACAGGGGTCAGAAAGAGTGTCTCGTCACCCAAGGTGACCATTCAGGAAATTTTGGTGATAACATTATATGTTATGAACGTACAGGACAACTAGGAGGTGGGAAATATCTAAGGAAAAGTTGCTATCACCGCATTGAATGCTCTGCACCTAACCAATTGGATGTATTTATGTGGAGAAGACCCCTGAACAGTGCTACCTTGGTTGCCCCAATTCACAAGGAGCCTGTGAGGATGTCCGATGGGACAAGCACTCAAGTGGTGGCCTGAACGATCAACAGGTGGAGGGTCAAGATAATTCAAATAGAGCTATATAATGTAAGAGACCCTCTAAGAGTAAAGGGGGAGGAGAAATTAAGAGAAAAACACTGTATCAATCAAGAACTGAACTTATAATCAAACTTGAGAATCAATATATAAGAACTGATCTTCTCGAACTGTGCTGAGGACAATTTTCTTTAGATTAAACTAGTCTATCTACATTTTCTTGTCATTTGAATCAACTTTACTCGTTGACTGATTCATTAAAACCCAGTTTTCCAATCTACTCTTTACAAATTTATTGTATTGGGTTTTTTGGGCCTAAGTTCATTTATAATTTAGCATAGGGAACCAAATTGCGCCCTTACGATAAATCTTTTAGAGGTGAAGATCTTTAAAAATGCAATGCAAGCAAGACTTTTACTCACTTCTTTTCTTTCTTCTTTCATTTTTTTAAAAAATATATCAATTTCTATTTTTTCCCCAATTATTAGCATTGGTATTATTATTTATTAAATTTAAGAACTTCATAAATAACAAAATGTCGTCTTTTTTATAAAGAACTTAACATCCATTTAATATAGTGAACTAAATGATTAAATTGAATAAAAATATGAGTTAAAAGACTAAATTGAACGAATAAGAAATTATTGCACTAAATTCTATTTTAAAAAAAATTAGAGCATATAATTTATGATTTAACTAAAAGAAAAATCATTCATCTTTCTCACAATTATTTCACACCTTTTGTACTTTTAGACATTTTATTTTTATTTTTGGTAAATTTGTACCTGAACCAATAAGATTTTAGTTTTTACCATATTCCGGTTGTTGTACATAAAATGCCAAAATAGCATTCACATTTGGGCCCAATTCATTATACAATGGGAAATTCCTAAAACGCCTAGAACCCGTACCCTAGTCTAAACTATCATTGTCCTCAGAAGTACCTTGTATCCGTCCAGCTATGGCCCGTGGTCCTGTAATGGCCACACAAGTGGAGACCATTTGTAAAAGACAAAATAGTAGTGCTACACTGCTACGTAGAGTTTACAAGCTTTTTACTGTTTTTATTTGAGTTCGGCCTCACTCAATTTTTTTACGTATCAATACTACTGAAAATTTACAACATTAGCATATGTGCATTTATATATTTGTATTTATAGACTTTCTCAAAATACAAATCCACACTGAGTAACATAGTAGCTTATTCTTTGGAATCTATACAATATGTCATCAATATTTATTTTAATTGGTAAAATTTTTTATAATCAAATATTGAACTTTTGTTTGAATCTTGTTTATATTAAAAATTTATTCATATTTTAATTTGTGTTGGAAAAATAGCATGGAGTGAATAAGAAATTGATGTTTTTTATATTCACTTAAAGATGTTATTAAAAGTGGTAAAAATCCTGAGTCCCATATAGGAAAAGAAATAGATAATATATGAGTTTATATACTCATGAATTAGACATTAGGTTGGGCTTTTGGCATATGTGGATTGGGCCTACTTGTCCAAATAATAATATTTTATTATTTTAATTTTTGAGTCAGTTAGTCTGTGCACAACACTGAAACAGAGTGCCTGTTCAATAACATATAATTTTTCATAGTCTCTCATTCATAAAAACAATTTTTTTGAAAAAACTCTCAAAGTGAGAATATTTGGTGCATTTCATTTTGTGTCAAAGAGAGAGAAAGAGATATTGAGTAGTTCATTTTGTGTCAAAGAGAGAGAAAGAGACATTGAGTAGTTCACAGAATACGACCTTGTGTGCTTCGTTTTGATGCTATAAATCATTTTATTCTAGGAGGCAGACGTCTGTGAGTCTCAAAGCACCACAATGATTATGTGAAGGGCGAAATTTGTTTTAAGGAGGTTGTGTCAAATATAAGACTTGATCTGAATTATTCATCCTTCACGCATTTGGTTTGTAAATTTTTAATTATTTCCAGATTTCTTCTTAAATATATTCAGTATTTGTTTATTGCTTGTTCTTAGATTTGTATATTGTTTCTTTTACTTTATCACAAAAGTAAATTGCTGAAATATATCCAACAATTTGATGATAAAAGATAATAATTATAGAACAAGTGTTATAAATTCAAATCATATTAGGTTGATTAAAAACTAGTTTGATATCAATTTAAATTACTTATTCCAAAAAAGGATAAAATTTTAGAAATTTAACCCAGTTAATTAAGTTACCTTCAAGCAACACACTCCTAGTTTTTTGGATATATAAAAATAAAGCTACTGTGAAGCTCACATCACATTATACGAATACAGCGTAAACAAAATGCACCCTGACCAATAACAAGTCAGACACGTTCATGGAAAGCACGAAGGAGATAAAAAAGAAACACTGCACGCTATACCGAAAGCCAGAAAGTGACTGTGAGGACCAAATGTGAATAAAAATTATTATCATCAAAGGTGCCTCTTGTTATAACATATTATCCTTTTTATCAAGAGAATGGAAATGAGAATCCTTTAAATTAAAGGCTTCAATATATAGGGTCCGTTTGGATTGAGCTTATTGTTGCTGAAACTGAAAACTGAAAACTGAAAACTAAAAACACTGTAGCAAAATAATTTTTAAATGTGTAAAAAGTGTCGTGGGACCCATGAATAGTGTGTGAACAGTGCGTAAACAGTGCGTGAATAGTAATTTTTGTCCCCTGCACAGTGCTTTTACTGTTCACGTGCAGAGGAAAAAAAAAAAAAAAAAAAAAAAGGTAGGAAAACGTAGAGCTGAAACGCAAGTTTCAGCTCTACCCAAACGGGCACATAGTTTATCAAAAAAAAAAGGCTTCAATATATAATTTTTTTAAAATTTTTTTTAATGAGGGTGTAAATGTATTTTTAGTCCTTATATTTTGGATTAATTTCTATTTTGGTTAATACTTTTCTATTTTACCGTTTTTAGTCCCTAAAACGAAAAATACGTTTCATTTTGGTCCCTATCATCATCTCACTAACAGAAATTATTGATGTGGCAAACGGAGTGCACTGTTAACATAGTAAATACTGATTTGACCATTAAAATAATGAGAAATGATATGTTTACAACATTTTTACAACAAATCCTAAGTGACAGGTTGTTACTGGTTGTTATTATTGGGCAAAAAAGTAATCTTAGTGTTAGTTTCAAATTTGAATCAAAAACAACTAACTACCTGTAATTTGTTGTAAAAATGTTGTAGACATAGCATCTCTCATAATAATATTAAAAAATTATTGGTATTTTATTTTAAAATTTTAAAAACAAAGAATTTCTAATTTATCAAAAATTTTTTTTTTTTTTGATAGCTGCATCAGCCATCTTCGCATGGAAATCCTTTCTCTCCTCACTCACTTTCTGGGTGTTTTGTTGCACAAATAGAGAGAGAGGGAGGAAGAGAGGTTTTGGTCTTTTCGGAGCTTCGAAGGGATCGACAGGTACTGGCCTGGCCTTATTCAATGGAGTTTCTATTTTAATTTAAATTGAAATAAAATAATTAAAAAAAATTCACTTTTGAATTTTAAAGATTGAGATTTTTTTTGAGTAATTTCCTCAGTTTCTATTAAAGTTTCTTGGCAATCAAACACAACATAAAATTTAAAATTTAAAAACTCAAACAAAATCTCCAAGCTCTCTCTTTCTCTCTGTGAAAATCTCAAGCTCTCTCTCTACAGTCTCCAAGCTCAAGGTGAAGGTGGAGGTGACTGAAGGTGGGTTTTGGGTGGAGGAGGAGGTCGCGGTTCTCGCCGGCGATGCGGTTTTAGCCTTCACTTTTGAGCACATAGCAGTGTCTACGATGGATGTGCCACCGATGAGAGTTATTAGAGTCGTCGGAGAGCTCGCGAGGTCGATTGGGACAGAAGGACTTGTTGCAAGCCAAGTGGTTGATATATCATATATGTTCTGAGGGACTTTCTGATGTGGGTTTGGAACACCTTGAGTTTATCCATTTACACAAAACGGCAGCGTTGCTTGAAGTTGCTGTGGTTTTAGGAGCAATTCTTGGACGTGGGTCTCACGAAAAGGTTGAAAAGTTGAAGAATTTCGCGAGGTATATTGGGTTGTTGTATCAAGTGGTGGATGACATTCTTGATGTGACAAAATCGTCTCAAGAATTGGGGAAAATTGCCTGGAAAGACTTGGTGGCTGATAAGGTCTCTTATCCAAAGCTAATGGGTATTGAAGAGTCCAAGGAGTTTGCGGATAAATTGAACAAGGATGCACAAGATCAGCTATCAGAGAAAACAAAAGATTAACCACTGAGACAAAGATGAAAAAAACAAAAAAGACAAAAGATTTAGACCCTTTTTTTTTTTTTTTATAATTTTTTTATTACTTTTTTACCTTTTTACTTTTTTTTTTTACTTTTTGTGCTTGTTGTTGGCACGCTTGAGGATTGAGCTAGGTTTGTTAGAATTTGTAGGTATTTTGTTCATGATGTATTGATTAAATTTACAGATTTAAATCTATTTTTTCTTTTGGATAATTTGGTTTATGTATATATATGTGGATTGCTTTTGTTTTGTATGATATTCATTTATATTTTTTGGGTTTGATTTTCTTATGTTCTTGTGTTTGATTTTCTGGGTTTGTGCTCGTGTGTTCTTAATGAAGAGGACGTTAGATCTGAATTCATTTGTTGTTGATTTTTAATTCTGTTTTTTCCTTCTTCTTCTTTTTTTTGGTTAAAATTGATAAATTAATTTAAAAATTTCTAAGCTGACGTGGCATTTATTAATTGCCAAATAAATTTTTTAATATAATTTTAATGGCCACGTTAGCATTTATTGTGTCAACTTTATACTTTGTTTGTCACATTAGCAATTTTCATTAGTGAGATGATGGTAGAAACCAAAATGGAACGCATTTTTCATTTTAGGGACTAAAAGCGGTAAAATAGTGTTGAGGTCTAAAAAGTTATAACACCAAGGCCCAAAAATAGCACAGTGGGTAAACTCTATATAAAAGGGTTGAGCTCACCACAAGATAAAAGGATGGTAGGCCCAAGTCTATTAAAAAGGATTTAAAGCCCAGAACCCATGAAGAGATAAGCCTTAGAAAAACAAAGGAAAGAAAGGAAGAAATCCAGTTTGTCAAAATTAGAAAATAAAAAGGGAGTCCAATCCAGTGTTAAGAATTAGGCCGAGATACCCAGCGACTGCTAGAAGCCCGGGGTCCTCGGGACATGCAGCAAAGTTGGGATGAGATTAAGACAACTCAAAAGAAGTTTCCGGAAAACACAAGGAACGAAGAACATATAAATTTTTATCAGCCACCCAATGATGCAGAAAGGAATCAGAAAGCTTGAGACTAACAATTTATGAACAAAGGGCTAGTACCTCGAGGAACCTAGAAAGAAGAACCACAAAAGGAAGTAGTTGGGAAAACTTTCAATTTGGCAAAGATGGAATCAACTCACACGGGAAAAATGACAAAAGGAAAGGTAGCCGAAAAAGATGAATTTGAAAAGATGAGGTGTAGAAGCCTTGAAGCAAGAAAGATTGGAAGTCAGCTTTCTAGGGACACCCCAGAAAGGAAAGTCAGCAAGAAGCTTTTGGGGAAAAGGCATCAAAAGAAGAAAACTATGAGAAATAAGGAAGGGACCAGCCACCGAAGTGGCTGGCACGACATAGGCTCTGGTACCCAGGGAAATAGAGGGGGGGAATCAGTGGTACCCCAGAATCTTAGAATGACACTATAAAAAGGGGAAGCAGCCAACATTGAAGAGGCATTGAGCAACAGTAAATTATAACAGAATCATTGAGAAAACTCTGTCAAACACTTAAAAAAAGTAATAAAAAGAAAGATAAATATTGTCCGATATCTCAAAACAGCCACTATAGAACATACTTAGATTCAAAGGGATTCAAATTTTGTAAGTTTTAAAGGTTTAGATAGTTATTTAAGTCTGTAATTTTTGAACTTATTTAGATCTTGTGACGCGTCTTAGTGAACACATTGTAATTTACAACTAAGAAAAGTAATGAAATATTTCACAGTGTTTTAAGGATCCTTAAAAATTATTTTGTCTCTCTCTTTATTACATTGTTCCTTTATTGTTTCTTGTTGTTCAATATATATATATATATATATATATATTCTTGCTTGCTAGTATGTACGTATGGTAGGATTCTTGCTCTGTGCACGACTTGGTTTGTAAACAACCCATTTAGCTACGGTGAACTAAGCCCAGTCCCTTTAAACAACAACTAAAAGGTTCAGGGTCTTTGCTTCAACTTGGGCCTGGACACTGTCCAAAAAGGGACCCTCACAAATAAAAAAATAGGGACCAAAATAGAAATAGACTCAAAATGTAGGGACCAAAAGTGCATTTACGCCCTTAATGAAATACAATTTGTAATTTATCTTTATTTTTATTTTTTTAATATACACATTACCCTCAAATGTATACTGTATGTTACAACCTCATTCACTCTTTTTTACATGTATATGTTTGTTTTTCAAAAAAAGAAACGATAAACCTATTTTGCTTAAAATGATATGTTAAGTGTACTATAGTTTGCCTCATATTTCTTTAAAAGTCACTTTGGATTTTGAGTGAAGTTTCTTGTGTGACTTTGTGTTAGAAGACCATTCTCTCTCCCTTGTTTGTGACATGTGTGTCTGATTCTAAAAAAAAGAAAAAAGAAATTAACATGGGTATGTTTGTTTCTTAAAAAAAGAGTAATTGTCTAATATTTATCTCTCTTTAAAAAATTTCTATATTGGTTTTTTAGTGAAGTTTGTATTGTGTCTTTATATTAAAAATCCATTTTCTCTCTCCTATGTGTGGACTAAAATAGGTCTTTCTTTTATATATATAAAATGAACAAAATTACCTTTACATGTATTCACACTTGCATAGTTTTCTTTATGAATTTAAATTAGCTGTATATCACTATTACATCAACATACAATTTTTTTTCCTCCACCATTCACTATTTGTTATGTTAAGCAGTAGCAGCTCTAGGAATTTTTTTTAGGGTGGTCATTAAGAAATTTAAATTACCACAATATTTTTCTTGGTACCATTTTTTAAATAAAAATTAAATTTATTGAATAGCTTGAGCAAAGTTACAAATTATATATTTTTGTTTTATAATAGGCTTTTTGTTGAATAATTTTTTCACTTGTTGATGTTTGGTCTTATCTTGTTTTTGTTTGGTTTATATTTGTTGTTATTTGAGCTAATATTTATTTTTGTTATTTAAGCTTATAAAAAATAGGGATTAAGAATTATGTTTGGAAGCAAAATCAATTTTGGAGTAATGCTACGTTTACAACTTTTTTACAATAAATCTTATGTAAAAAGCTATTATTGGTGGGTAAAAAAATAATATTAGTATTTGACTCAAATTAGAATCAATAACAGCTTATTACATTAGATTTGTTGTAAAATTATTTTTAAAATATTGTGAATATAGTAGCATTACTCTTATTTCTATTAAACCCAAAATTTTGTAATACTTAAGTCAGGATATTCAAAATTTTTATTAAAGTAATCACAATTAATTAGTTTAGATATAATATATTTTTTTCCCAAGTTATGTGATCCTGTAACCACCTGACTTGTCTGTAATGCCGCCACTGATGTCACTAAGATTTCGTGACAAAGTGTGTCACTAGAATTATTGAAAAATTTTCACTTACCAACCACTGCCACGAAAGACCACAAGCCACAAGGTCCACAACTATCATTTGTGGACCTATTTTACTATTTTAGTGATTGACTTATTTATTGTAGATATTTAAAGCCTTTTCTGCTCTGTGCTATTAAAAGGGTCCACCGTGTACCACTGTTTTGCCCAACTTTTCTTTCACAACCAACGCAAATAATAAACTGACTGTTGTCACTGTCACAGAGAGAGAGAGAGAGAGAGAGAGAGTGGGGTTCCAAATCTCATGACTACCACCATAACCACAAACTCATATCCGCACCTCACGTGCCAATTCCCAACCATCCAGCGCCACCGCACGTGCCCAACCAGGCATTGCTTCCTCCCTCGCACGTGCGCCCCAGTTACGAGGAAGTTGAAACTCGTTGTTGCGGCGGCGGCGGCGGAGACGTCGCGTGCGATGAAAGCGGCGGAGGACGGTGTGCTGAAGAAGGGCATAGCCGAGTTCTACGACGAGTCGTCTGGCGTGTGGGAGGACTTATGGGGGGACCACATGCACCATGGTTTCTACGACCCGGATTCGACTGTAGATGTTTCGTGTCACCGGGCCGCCCAGATCCGTATGATCGATGAAGCGCTCCGATTCGCAGGGGTTTCGGGTTGGTTCCTCTCACTCATTCACTCACTCTTATGCAATCAGCAAGGAGCTAGCTCCAACTTTTAAAATCAAATTTCAAAGCTAATGTTGGTACTGACTGATGACTATGTTTTTTTTTTGAGAAGAGAGTGATGACTATGTGGGTGTCTGTGTTTCCTATGCAACATGCGCATGCAGTGGGGCTTTTTTTTATTTGGCTCATGCGCTTGTAGTTCTAAGTTCATTAAAAAAAAAAAAAAAAAGTTAAGGGTCATTCCCTGGCTGTTGGGTAGCAATCTATAAAAAAAGAAAAAAAAATTTAAAGTTTTGATAATTTTTTTTTTTTTTTTTTATATATGTTAGCCAAAACTTTCCTAAAATAAATAATTAATCAATAAATTTAGAGTTATTTATTAAGATTTTTGAAAAGGTAAGTAAAAAAATTAAATAATTTTTTTACAAATTTTTATATATTTATTTATAAAAATGATATTAACTTTTTTTAAAAATAATTTATTAATAAATATATGTGTTCACTGTTCAACCAAAGTATTTGCATCTGATGGTAGCCAGAAAATAGAAGAAAAAGAGATGCTTTTTGGTGGTAGTGTTCATAGGTAAGTAGGTTAGGTGTTTTGAGTTTGTGGAGAACGTGATAAATGCAGAGGTTTTGAGCGGACTAACCCTCTTCATGCTAAGTATGTAGTAAGTTAGACACAGTTTGAAACAAATTTTGAAAATAGCATCTCGAGTTTCAAAAAATCGAGATCCACTTAAAACTCGACCTTCAAATACTCGCTTTCCGTCATTTTATTCCGGCTGATGTGGACAACGTTGCCACCTAGATCTCGAGTCTTTGAGACTCGAGATACTTGAATTTTTAAACCAATTTTATTTAACCAAATTTATATAATTTATTTTGTGTACTAAATAAATTAAATAAAAATACGAGGATCTCGAGTCTTAAAGACTCGAGATCCTTGAATTTTAAACCAATTTTATTTAACCAAATTTATATAATTTATTTTGTGTACTAAATAAATTAAATAAAAATACGAGGATCTCGAGTCTTAAAGACTCGAGATCCTTGAATTTTAAACCAATTTTATTTAACCAAATTTATATAATTTATTTTGCGTCTCGAGTCTTAAAGACTCGAGATCCTTGAATTTTAAATAAACCAAATTTACGAGGATCTCGAGTCTTAAAGACTCGAGATCCTTGAATTTTTAAACAAATTTTATTTAACCAAATTTATATAATTTATTTTGTGTACTAATAAATTAAATAAAAATACAATGATTTCGAGTCTTAAAGACTCGAGATCCTTGAATTTTTAAACAAATTTTATTTGAATTTATATAATTTATTTTGTGTACTAAATAAATTAAATAAAAATACGAGGATCTCGAGTCTTAAAGACTCGAGATCCTTGAATTTTAAACCAATTTTATTTAACCAAATTTATATAATTTATTTTGCGTACTAAATAAATTAAATAAAAATACGAGGATCTCGAGTCTTAAAGACTCGAGATCCTTGAATTTTTAAACAAATTTTATTTAACCAAATTTATATAATTTATTTTGTGTACTAATAAATTAAATAAAAATACAATGATTTCGAGTCTTAAAGACTCGAGATCCTTGAATTTTTAAACAAATTTTATTTAACCAAATTTATTTAATTTATTTTGTGTACTAAATAAATTAAATAAAAATACGAGGATCTCGAGTCTTAAAGACTCGAGATCTTTGAATTTTTAAACAAATTTTATTTAACCAAATTTATTTAATTTATTTTGTGTGGTAATAAATTAAATAAAAATACAAGGATTTCGAGTCTTAAAGACTCGAGATCCTAAAAGTTAAATTCCCCACTACAGCTACAGCTACAGCACTTCACTTTCGTAGGTGCAACTGAGGGTAAAAATGCATGTAACTCGAGTCTTATAGACTCGAGTTCTACTGGGGACAATTATTAAAACAGAACACTCTTAACACTCAGCCCGTATATCACATTTTCTAACATTCTACACAGCCTTCTCACCCAAAAACAGAGTATCCTCACTGACTCTCTCAGCCTCACTAGCTCTTACCCTCACTAACTCTCACTCACCCATAACTCCTACACCACATTACCTCTCTCACTCTCACTCATCACACTGCCTCTCTCACTGCTCTTCCCTCTCAACAAATTGATATCTCAGGTAAGGGTTTGCATTATTTGATTGTCATTGTAGTTGGGTATTAGTTGTCTATGGGTGTGGGTTAAAGAGTTTGACTAATTATTTTGTACATAGTTGACATAACTTAGTTAATTTACCTATATTGTGTGTTATAGAAGCTTGTTTTGTTAGTGTTAATTTTTTGAGTATTTATTTGCCCATTTTGTGTGTTACAAGTTTTTTTGACTTTATTCATCATTATTTTGGGTATGAAATAGGTAGTGATTGAATGGAATGAATGGGTATCATAATATCTTAAAATGTAGTTACCTACAATACATGACTGTATAAGGAATTGGTCATTTTGGAAACGGTTTGGTATTTGGAAATGACATTTGAGAATTATTTGATCCTTTTATGATGATCATGTTATTGGAAAACTAAGGCTTGTTTGAAAGCTAAGAAATATAAGTTTTATTTAGAATTGTACGGACTATGGTAAAGGAATTAGGTGATATCATTTGTTTTCTACCTTCGATGAAAATTTTAACATTAGAATTGTTATCATGACTGAACCTTATGAATAATCATAAACAGTTTAGAGTAATGCTCATACCATGTTTTTAACTTGTATTATGGTATATTACTTGCCAAGCGATGGTCTAAGGTTTTGAGTGTGGTAACTTATATTTCTGTTCTAGAGTCTGGATCAGAACCATATGTTTACATAAGATCTACCTTAATTAGTTTGTTGAGTATCAATAGGCGACTCCAATGTTTTGCAACTAAGGTTGGGTGGTTATTACTGTTGTCTGGACCTGTGGGCATGTACTGGTGAAAAAACTAGATGAATTGTCTGTGTGTGTTAGTTGATTAAATTGTGTTCTTGTTATCAACTAACTAACATAGTAACTTGACTTGAACAGGTTCACAATGCCTGAAATTGATATAATCCTATATCACGGTGGTCCGCTTAAGAATGTGAATGCGAACAAGGGATTGCCATTTGAAGGGCCGGGTATAAAGACCTATTATACCCAAATTGATCGTAGGTTGAAGACCCTTGACGAATTGAAGATGATGGTTATGGAAGAGTTGTGTAAGAACCCTGCTGTGCACAACATACACATTACTTATCGCATGCCAAATGAAATCCTGAAGCATCGGATTAATTACAAGTACATGGCGATAGAAGCAGACAAACATGTGAAGATCATGTTTGACAAGTTGGAGAGAATACCTGAAGTAACTAACATTGAGTTGTACATACAGTTGGAGCCACGTGCAGAAGTTGGTATTGAGGAGGATTTCCAACAAACACAAACAAGTTTACAAGTTACAGTTCCAGATGCTCAATACCAGTATTTTACACATGTAGAGCATGCTGATGTTCATGCCGATGATGATGAGGATGAGAATGATGATGAGAATGATGATGATTATGATGATGAGGATGAGGATGATGACTATGTTGATGAAAATATTGCCATTCACGGTGAAGATTTTGGCGATAGAGATGAGATTGAAGACATGATTGAACAAGGGGACTTTAGGGACTTTGAGAGGGACATTGATGATGATGAGACATTGGACGGTAGTCAACCTGATGCATACAATGTTCTTAGTGTCCAAAACATTACAGACACAATCCCTGTGTACTCACCACCTGCCTTGTCATTTTCTGAAAATACTTGGGAAAATTTATTTGATCCTTCACATATTGAGACACCATTTGTGTCTAGTTGGAGAGAGGGGATGAATTTGTGCAAAGGCTTGACTTTTGCCAATAAAATGGAGGTGCAACGCGTATTAACAAAGTGTGCCCTCAAGGAAAACAAACATTTTATCATCAGTAGGTCAACCACGACAAAACTTTGTGCGAAATGCGTTGATGAGTCATGCACGTGGTATGTCTGCGTAGTCATGAAGCCCAAGTTCCACAATCTATGGATGGTCACCGTGTACAAGGGTCCTCACACGTGTATATGGACTGGGGTGCGAAATGATGGTAGAATGATGAGTTGTAAATTTATTGCAGATGACATCCTTAAGAAGTTATGTGAGGATCACACTACCCCAATTAAGCATCTCAGATCTATGATAGAGTCGAAATATGAGGGACAAAAGCCTTCTTACTACAAGGTGTGGGATGCGAAACAAAAGGCGATTGAGAAGATGTTTGGAAATTGGGAAGAGTCTTACCAAAGGTTGCAGAAGTTGCTAATGGCATATATTGATCAGGATCCGACTACGCAGGTGTTCTATCGTACCACATCCACCGGTGAAGATGACACAGTATTTTTGAATTATGTGTTTTGGTCTTTCGGTCCAAACATTGATGGATTCAAATATTGCAAGCCGGTTATCAGTATTGATGGGACCCATCTGTATGGTAAATATCAGGGAAAGTTGTTGGTTGCAATGGCAACCGACGTTAACAACAAGGTATTCCCTCTTGCCTTTGCTATTGTGGATTCTGAATCAGGGTCTAGTTGGAGGTGGTTTTTACAATGCCTCAGAGATGCGATTGGCCGCGTGATACCTAACGAAGGCATTTGCGTAATTTCTGACCGACATCTCGGTATCAAAAACGCCATTGCAAACTGGCCTAGAAGGGATGATGGAAGAGCACCGGTATTTCATAGATATTGCCTTCGACATGTTGCTAGCAACTTTAACACACATTTTCAGAACTCAACTCTGAAGTCAGCGGCGTTGAAAGCCGGATATGCTAGTCAGGCAGTGAAATTTACCTCCATAATGGAGACCATTAAGCAGGCGGAAATTGAGGCCATTAGAAATAAGAAGAAGTTGACGGGGAAGGATGGCAAGGAAAAGAATCAAGATTATCTTCCATACACATACCTAATGAGCGAGTCTGTGGATATGTGGACCCAGTCACATGATGGTGGGAGACGTTTTGGGGCAATGACAACCAATATATCAAAGTGCTTCAATGGTGTATTGAAAGGTGCACGGGGCCTTCCTATTGCCGCGTTGGTTGAGTTCACTTGGAACAAACTTGTCAGTTATTTCCACGACCGTCGCAAAGAATACCTTTTTGAGTTCTCAGAGGGTAAGAAATGGAGTAAATATGCCTTCTCCAAGTGGGATGAGAATAAGAGTAAATCTGAGAAACATTATCTCAAGCCATTTAGCAATGAAGAGCTGATATTTCAAATAGTTACCCAACTCAATACGTGTAGTGCAGGAGGGGGAAACCACAGTTATGAAGTTCGGTTACAGGAAAGAACATGCAGTTGTGGGAAATGGCAAAACATAGGGATCCCGTGTTCACATGCAATCAGAGTATGTGACTATTTAAATATTGATTCGACCACATATATTCACCCGTGTTATGGTTTGAACAATGCCATTAACACTTATGAGCATGCATTTGTGGTTCCTAAGTCTCCGGCCTTGTGGAGGGATCCCATAGGGCCAAAGTGGTTGCCTAATCCAGCATTGTTGCGGGCCAAAGGTCGACCAGTGAAGTCGAGAATAAGGAATGAGATGGATGGAGTGAGGAATAAGGATCGAGAACTGGGATGGCGGAGGGAGGATGCAGATTTGATAGAGAGTCAGCCCAAGCAGACATGTGGATTGTGTCATGCTTCCGGGCATAACCACAGAAAATGTCCGCAGTCCCGTGGCGCTTCCACAAGCGGTCATGTTCCACACTAGGTAGGTAGATGGCAAATACTTATGCATCGGTTAAATATTTGTTGTTCATTCCATGTTCACCTAATGTTTACTATCTTTTTTCCTAATGTGATTACTCTACGTTTTTCAGGCATGCTTCCAAGGACGATGTTTTTGTTGTGTGGACAACCGATGTTAGGAAAAGTGACTACGTTGTATTGGCTCTATGTGAACTTTTTGGTTTTTGTTGAATGTGCTTGTAAATCTCTATTCAATGTATGCCTATGAAGATTGTGATTTCAGTAGTATGGTTAGAACTGCAAATTAAGCGTGGTTGGGCATGTTTAGAATGTTGATATTGAGAATGCCTTTTCTTGCGATGTAACTGCATTTTGCATTGTAAAACCATGTTTATACAGAGAGCGTAGAAGTTTCAGTAGTTTCGTTTGATGTAATCTACGTGTATTTACATTCTCAGCTTCTTTGCCTCTAAATGAGTGTTTATGGATTATATTCGTAGTTTGTCCATCTTTGCTTCTCACCAGGTGCATGCACACGTTTCAGTTTCTGGTTTGTCTGCATAACCAGGAAAAAATATATATATACATTCCCTAGTCAATGATTCCTGGAATGACCAGAGGAAAACAGAGCAAAACAAAAAAAAAAAAAAAATTCAATAGAAGTCGAGTCTATGAAACTCGAGTTCTTCAGGAAAAAACAGAGGAAAACAGAGCAACCCTCTTGGACCTCTCTGAGTAAACAGAGCAAAACCAAGAAAAAAAAATTTCCCAGTGCATCTCGAGTCTATGAAACTCGAGTTCCACTGGTAAAAACAGAGCAAAACAGAGCACCCTATTGGACCTCTCTGAGTAAACAGAGCAAAACGAAGAAAAAAAATTTCCCAGTGGAACTCGAGTCTATGAAACTCGAGTTCCACTGGAAAAAAACAGAGCAAAACAGAGCATCCTATTGGACCTCTCTGAGTAAACAGAGCAAAACGAATAAAAAAAATTTCCCAGTGGAACTCGACTCTATGAAACTCGAGTTTCAGTGTTTGATTCTCGAGTTTTATAGACTCGAGTTCTGCAAATTTTTTATTTTATTTATTTACTTTTGTAAAGACAGGAACTCGAGTCTTATAGACTCGAGTTCCATGAGGATTGAAAATTTTTTATTTTTTATATTTAATTTTTTTACAATTTTTTATTTTATTTATTTAATTTTGTTAATGAGAGGAACTCAAGGCTTATAGACTCGAGTTCCTGGGGATTGAATTTTTTTATTTATTTAATGTTGTTAAAATTTTTTATATTGTTTATTTAATTTTGTTAAAGAGAGGAACTCGAGTCTTATAGACTCGAGTTCCATGGGGATTTTGGTTTAAACCCTATCAGAACAGGGTCACCACAGGCATGTGGCCTTTTCCAGAAGAAGAGTACATTTGCTTTTGACGAGTCTCTTCCTAGTCCAGAAGAAGAGTACATTTGCTTTTGACGAGTCTCTTCCTAGCACACCCGCTGGCCTTTTCCAGAAGAAGAGTACATTTACTTTTGACGAGTCTGTTCCTAGCACACCACTCTACAGTTCAAGCCATTCACCACATAAATATGAGGGGTCAGGACCCGCTTTTGATGGCTTTTCAAGATTTGATTATTTCAGCACGCACGACAGTGGCTTTTTTGCCCCATGTGAATCTCATACACTAGCACGATTTGATTCTGTTCTCAGTAGTAGAGACTCTGATCAAGATCATGGATTCCCAACCTTGGAAGACTCAAAACTTTTTTGGATCTGAGCCAGTTGCAACATTGTGAAATACCTTTATGATTTGATTAGCGCAATTTTATATATTCGTAACTCAAATGCTCTGTTTCATTAGATTTATGATTTGAAACAATATTTTATTCTCCTTGTTAGCTTTTGAAACTATCTAATGCCCCAACCATATTTCAAAAAAGTTATAAAATTATAAAGAAAAAAGGGGAATTCCTACATTATTCTGCCAAAAAAATAAAATTAAACTCTCTTTATTTTACTGCAGCAATAAACCTGAATTGCAATCGCAAATTGGTAATATCAATACAATTACCATATCCTTTGCTCTTTTTGTACACAAGCTATGCTCATTCATCAATAACACCACAATACTTGACAAAACATTCAGTGTTTGTTATACAATGATACACATTATAATTACAATGTTACCAACAATATTCTACACCCCTTTCTGTAAAATTCATTCTATAAATTGAATGAACTATTTCCTCAAACGACACATAAATATGTTTAATTGAAACATAATGAATATGCTTTATTAGGACCATCTTAAACGAACATGTATATTAAGTACACACTTCCATCATGAAAGATCCTGTAAATCTATGAATAGGCTTCTGATTTTTTTTCTTTTTATAATATATATAAGTAATGAAATATGCTTTTAATTATGCTTGTCATCTTTGGAATGTTGGGTTCTTGAGCAGCCAAGTTGAAACCTGCGAATCTTCGTTCTTCCATCCAATGCAAGAGCAAGCACATCATATTCCTCCACATACCAGAGCTCAGACATCACAGCCTGAATATTCATAGGCCAAATGCCACCGTATGAGAGATAGATGTCATGCAAAAAAATCATTAAAAGAAACAAATAAGAATGCCAAAAACTAGGGATGTACCTTGCCAGAAGTCTAAAAGTTGTAAACATTTGCTTGAAGTCTGTAGTCATCATGTCTAGATGGTCATGGTCATTACCTACAAAAATCCTTCAGTCATTACATTCACAGTGAAATTCTCCAAAAACTATACTATTTAACAATTTCAGTCACACACAGAGTGGTTCCCACATAAAAGGACTTTCTTTACCTGGTTGATCTCCGTAGCTATTAACCAATCTGAGCTATTAACCAATCTGATGGTAACATTCATCCACTAACGGAAACAAAAGAGTTGTAAGATGAAAATTCAACGCGTAAGTTTTAAAACCTTTAACTATAGATAAAGCTTTGGCAAAAACATTGATATATTTCTCCCTGACCTAAATATAAGAAGGCCAAAGTTATAGCTGACTTTTCTTTTGTCACCAAGTAATAGCTCAGCTTGAGCATTGAGTGGTGAAATTTATTATTAAAAAAAAAAAAAGGGACAACAACAATTTTAAATCATAATTTCTGGCTCAGAAACCCACAAATGAAAATAAATCGAATCATGAAAAAGAAGTTTAAAAAATCATTCTATAGGTTCTTTTGCATTTTGTGGGTTAAGAAATTTCAAGAGCTTAAGCACTGTAAGGGCAGATCATACACCACCTCCTATGTTGGAGTGGTTGCTGTTTTAACTCTGCCCTCAACCCCACTCTGCCACTTCACATGGAGGAATTCATATTACTACATCTTCAAGAACATGTTAGCTACGCGAAATTATCAGTTTAATCACTAAAAATTGAATCACTACAGTTAAAAAGATTCTGAGTCTACCAATGATGACAGTTGTAAGCATTCACCCACAGTAAATGGAAAAGCAGAAAATCATTTGCATTTATTATAATGAATATTTCTCTCTAGCAGAAGATTACAAATAGAGATGAGAATTTGTAACACATTAAAAAATTATATAACCTAAAGAATGTCAAGGTGAGTACAAGATGAAAACATACTTAGCTGAGAGTTTGATAGCGTAGAGGACCTTGCAGTCCATTCTGTCGGGTGTCATTCCTTCCCACCAGAGCAGGCATCCAGGGGAACAGTTTGCCAAGTTCCTTGCCTACTGTACTGGGCCTCAGCTGCTTATCATTGATTCCAAATTTTGCTCTTTCAATAGCCTCCATTATATCTTCCCTTGTCACAGTTTCACTGCCTGCAAAACCCAGAAGACATTATATTCTCATTTATTGGTCCAATATTCACTAAGAAGACCAAATAAAAATAAATAAATAACAACACTGAGAAAGATGAAAGAAAGGGAGGAGGGAGGGAAGGGGAGGGCTGCTCTAATGAAATTGAATGTGTTTACTTCAACCTCACCTCTACGAGCAGCAAGTAATGCAGCTTCATTGACGATGTTGGCAAGATCAGCACCTACAAAACCTGGAGTTAGGGAAGCAACTAGATCACAGATCAGCATCTACAGGAACTCCTCTCAAATGTTTGGTAAATCTACCCATGGTTTTAAAATTTCTATGGTGTGAATCCTGCAATTTAACGAAATCTTACCACAAACAATCCAAATTGTTCAAGTCTTAACTGGGGAAATTTTGTCAACATCAGGTATCTCCTTCATCTCAAAAAACATTATTGCTCATCAGGAAAACCATTCAAGAATTTTCAGTTTGGACATGCATGAAAAACTGAATCTGAAGGATTGAAGTATTACATAATCAAAGTTTCTTATCTAAACTTCACAGTCAAAGAATATTAAGATATTTCATTCTGGTATCTACAATTTAATTATTTATATGAACAATGTCAAATAGAGTAAACTATCAGTACAGCAGTACTTTGGTAGAGCCTCACGTTAACTCTTTATACTTGTGAGCTTCTTTATTTATTTATTTTTTTCATTTTGGTATTAACTAATCTCAAAAGATAAGAATTAAATAGAAACATAAGATCCCTCTAAAAGGAAGTTTACCTCATCTTCAGTAGCAGGAACAGGTGTAATATGATGTGAAGCATGAAACATGCTAAAATGGTACATGCTGGAGTTCTGAAACCAGCTTGCTAAACAAAATACAAATAAAAATGCCAAAAAAAAAATGCATAAAATATAATTTTATTTAAAAATGCAACCACAACTCAAATTCAAATAACACATATGTGAAGAGGACTGAAATTTAAAAGCTTACCTTTATCAAAGTACGGCTTAAAAATATGTTTCACAGCCTCCCTGTGGCAATCAAAGCATGTGTGAAATTAAAAAATAAACTACTATATAATTGCTCCCTGCAGCAAGCATGTCTTAATTTGAATAGGAAAGAGAAAAAAAAATAACTATATAAAACTTCCTATGAGATTAAGATGCTAATGTAAAAATGATGGCACTGTGATTAAAAAGTATATAAAACTGAAATTTCATCCTTTTCCCCACAGTTTTTTTTACTATCTTAATAATTATGTTATTATTATCATGCTCAAATTTATATTTTTTCAGGACTGCAAACATTAATCTCATCAAACAATTTGAACCCATATTTCCACTATTCATTTTGTATTCTGAAGACATAGGTTCATTCTCTGATGAGTTTGGGATCAGTATGTAAAACGTTATCATCATTAATGGGTTTTAATGATCTAATTTGCATGTGTTTTATATAATCCTAAATTATCTTAGCGATAAATCACAATAAAAACAATACACAAATTCATTAAAAATAAATGGCAATACATGGATCAAACATATAACAACATACAAAAAACTGTAACAGCATGAATTATGAGAAAAGGAAATGCTTACAAGATGCGCATTGAGTATTCGGTGCTCAGATACAAAACATTAGCCCGTACAGGAGGGTTTGCTGCCAAGATCAGCACACAAAAGAGGCAATCCATCATTTGCTCACTCAATTGAAACAAGAATTAACAATGTAGTACCATGTAATCCAAAAAAAAAAAGCTGATTTGTTCGATTCATACCTTAAGTATGGGTGTTACATATCCATCCTTCAAAGTGAAAATATCCGAAAGTCACAATGACTGAGATGTTTTGCCTTGTTTAAGAAAAGCAGGCCCGTTCTCATCCAAATCCCTCTCCATGTTATCATACAATCTTGACCTCTACTCGTCATTCGAAATTACAGAATCTGATGCAAGTTTCTCCCAAGTTAAACATAAACCCACCACTAATATACGTAATATATGCACCATTTCCGGCCGTAGATAAAAACTATGAGATGCTTAATTGAAAATTAGCTGCAACATTTAGACAAGATTCAAACAGAATGATACCTCTGCATCATTTAGCTCACCCACTCTTTCAAATTCTGCTCCAACACAACACAACCCAAGCTCTCTACTCTCTAGTGATAAATTCATAATAAACAATTCTGAGAAAAAAAATTAAGAAACTATGACAAGAATAATAGAAGAAGAAGAAATGCCAATGCTAAAATATTATGACTTTAGCACTTACTCAAGGTTCGCCAATTTTGCGTTTTTTAACCCTGGTGTAATGTTTGGGCGGGGGAGGAGACTGCGGGGCATCATCCTTAGGCTCATCGTCATGCTGCAAATTCCATTAGAAGTTAATCAATCAAGATTCTAATCAATGTTATCATTAGAAGAAAGTGAACTACAAAATATGTGCATTTCAATTGTAATTAGTGTTATCATACCATAGAGCTACCTCGGTGTCCTATTTTGTGTCCACCTGTCCCACAAGTGGGTGCTCTTTTAGTGCGCTGTGGTCTACCTCG
Organism: Quercus lobata; assembly: GCF_001633185.2. Lineage (NCBI taxonomy): Eukaryota > Viridiplantae > Streptophyta > Magnoliopsida > Fagales > Fagaceae > Quercus > Quercus lobata. Next base: position 20,559,208 of record NC_044912.1, on the reverse strand, counting down.
TGGAGGTGAGGGCTGATGAGGGGGATGCTCGTTTGGTACATCAGTATGTGGCTGTACAGTGTCAATCCCAACCGGAGGTCCTAGAGGGTCAGATGAGGATGCGGTAGGTGGGTAATGATGCTCTAAGTACAGGCCAGGAGTGGGTGCAGTAGAGCTGGTAGGTGGGTAAGAGGGTGTCTCGGGGAGTATAGGAGGGGTCACAGTGTCATCAATACCGAGATCAAAATCCGGCTGCGAAGGTGGGCTGGGTGAACGGACCTCGGGCTGAATAGATGTAGCTGGGATGTGTGGAGGGACCTCAGGCTGAGGAGATGAGTGCGGGATGGGTGCAGGCATCTCAGGACTAGTTACAACCCGAGGGGTTGTTGCACGCCGACCACGGCCCCTACTTGCACTTGTGCTTGGGCTTGCTGTAGCAGGCATAGCACGGCCCCTGGTTGCACTTGTGCTTGGGCTTGCTGTAGCAGGCATAGCACGGCCCCTGGTTGCACTTGTGCTTGGGCTTGCTGTAGCAGGCCGACCACGGCCCCTAGCTGCGCTTGTGCTTGAGCTTGCAATAGCACGCTGAGCACGGGTCCGTGTACTTACGGGTGCTGCGCTTGTGCTTGGGATTTCAGTAGCTGTTGGTTCACTCTCATGGCCATTGTCTACCTCCTCATTAGCTACAAGATCACGACCAAGGCCAACCACACTATCTAGGACACGCCGAACATGGTTGTGAGCTTCACTACCTTCAGGAAGCATCGCCAACAGTGCTAAATGGCTTTGAATCTGAAACGGAGGAAGAACCAGTACAATCATATTTGAGACAGTTATGTATAAATTAATGAATGGATAATATAGTACTTACGAATCTACTCAAATACTCAACTAGAAACTAACAGTTTTATTAGAGTACTATATGTAACAGAAACTCTGTAATCAAATATGTTTTTATAATTCATAGAAACGGATTCTACGTTCATACATGTACTCAAGTAAAATGAAATAGGTAATAAAGTATAATTAGAACACATTACCATTATATGTAATTTAGCGCTGTTGCGGTCGACATACTTTCGAGTGACCAGACGGTACCAAACGTAATAGGCATGATCGCGGGGCATCTCACCAATCTGAGGAGGTGCGTGACAAAGTTGTTGTCGTCTCATTTCCCATGAAATGATATACGGTCCATGCTCCTCCCTCCAATTCTTTTCCACCTTCCCACGTAAGTCAATTTTATGTAGTCTATCTTCGTAGAAAACATTGTCAGGCTGCTGCTGCGCCAACCCAAACTGTCGAAGGACACGGTCCGGGTAGTGTCTCTCTACTATGCAAAAACATAGAAGCGGCACCCTGGCTGTCCACGTATCCCTCCCTGCAACGCAGAACTCAGGAAGGTGGCCAAAGTCTGCCTCGTATGGCTGCCACACAATCTACAATAGAAACAAAAAACAATTATCATAGCATCTTCAAAGGTGAAACAAGGGAGAATACATACATAAAAGGAAAAAACCAAAATTTTAACAAAACATATGTTAAAGGATGAATGTTATTACCTGGTCTGGCTGCATTGTCACTAATTGCTCGCGATAGCGGATCAAGGCCATGCCACCTGGCCTACTCTTCGGGCTTCGCACCCGCACCCATCTACAATTACGAGCAAATAACATAAGAACGATAATACAATTTAGTTATTAAGAAGAGTACATTGTATAACAAACTAAATATTAGGAAAACACTTACTTAGATGCAAGTGGAGCATATGGCCATGGGCCATAATCACATCCAGGTGGGGGCTCTATCCTCGGGCACAAGAATGGCAACCTTGCCCATGCCCAATACTGGATCAAGGTGCACGCCCCACCAATCTGCGATGTGCCTTTCTCACTTGCCCGACACAAGTCCCTGTACAACCAAGCCAAGCAACCACTACCCCAACTATACTGCCGCGGATCACGAAGGTTGCGCATAAACTCCAAGAACATAAGATGCACCCTATCTCCTGACTTGTCCATGAAAAGTTTATCCCCTACTAGCGCTAAGATATAGCAACGGGCATACCGGTGTATCTGAATCTCTGTTGCGTCCTCAGGCAGTGGTGCTGCAATGGCCTCAACAAGTCGGCTAATGAGAATTCTTTGGCCCACCAAAGTTTTATTGTCATTCGGCGGAGTAAATCCAAGCAACTCCTCACACACTCGCCTCCAAGTCCCATTCTCCACAAAGGTCGGTCCAACCAAGACCTCACCGTCTATAGGAAGTCCGAAAATCACCTCCACATCTTGTAGGGTGATTGTCATCTCACCATGTGGAAGATGAAACGTATGAGTCTCCGGCCGCCATCGCTCAACTAGGGCCGTTATTAGGCAATTATCGATCTCTTTGGAAGGGGCTCTAAACAATCCTTCCAACCTTAGCAATTTGATAATGTCAATCACCCGATTATCTTCCATCTGAACGTTTGCCATCTCCTTAGTGCGACCACGGCACACAAGTGGCCCCGGGTCCTACAAATTCAATACAAATTTTAGCGGTTGTTAGAACTAGAAATATAACTTTGAAAGAACTTGCTAACTAAAAGTCAAAATCAACGTCAAAATTAAAGCAGTTGTTAGAACTAGAAATTTCACCTCGCCATTCCAAATGGCCTCTGATCGATGATATGGTTGTCGCGTCAACACTGAAGGCTGAAGCGGACCGGGGTGCAAGATCTCTAACTCCTGATCGATCTGAGGCTCCATACTGCAAAGAGTATAGACAATTAAAAAGGTTATGAAAACCCCAATTTCTCTGTGCCAATGTTTGATAAGAATTCATATATTTTCATTCCATCACCTTCAAAATTATATATATATATATATATATATATTTCTAATTCAAAGGGTTGACAGTTAAACATTACAAGTGCATACAAACTAGATAAGAACATAATTTTTTTTCTAAATAACAATAAATATTATAAAATTTAGGTAGTTGTCACGTTTCAAAACAATGTTGAAAACTAGCATCCCGAGTGTTCGTCCACTCGAGTTCGAAGATAAAAGTCGAGTTTGTAAGTCTCAATTTATAAGAGGATGGGTTTAAAGTGAGCAAAAATTGACGTAAAAATCGAGTTGTAAACACTCGATATCCATAAATTGCAGAAAACGCTGCTATAGGGCTTAAAAACGCCACTGTAGGGCTCCCTAAACCTGATACTTATAAAAAAAATTTGTAGAAAAACGCCGCTATAGGACTTTTAAATGTCACTGTAAGGCTTCAACAGAGGGTAAGTGAAGCACTTACAATTCGCCCAAACAGAGGATAACCTCATGTAATTTTCCAAGAATTTCAGTTTGTGAACTTAAGGCTAATTATTCTTTACAGTACTTTTTAAGGCTAATTCAGTGGATCTCTCATCTCTTTTTTTTGAAATAGCATCAATTGATTCGTCAGCAGTACTAAACAGGTACAATTCTCTCTCTCACAGTGTGGTTTTTTACCTTAGGGTTCTAAACAAAAAGAGCTTCCATGTTTACCAAACCAATTCCTCCATCCAAAAAGTAAATCCCCAACTCTCTTTATTAATCAAAGTATTTCTACCGTATCATATCCCAAGTTTTAAAAATTTAATGTATTGCCACAGGTGGTCCTCATTTTTATCACTGAAATTTGATTAAAAGAACATGCCATTCAAGCTAGTCGAGTATGAATCATGATCTTGAAATATCTACAACTTGATTAGTTTCTATGTGAAATATCAGGGGACTTTCTTGCAATTACATTGTTGTTCCTATTGCACATAGGTATTGATTTCCAATTATATTTTGTAGGACTCAGTGTTTGCTTGGTGAGAGAAGTGAGGTTAGGAAATTTAGGAGAAAAAGTATTGTTAAATGAGTATTAAATGTGGCAGCACTCCAAAGCTAACCTGGTACTCCATCTATAATTGCACTTCCTACTTGATTTTTTTTTCCTAGATTTAATTAAATAGTCAAGGCCAGGTAGGAGTTTCACAAACTCTAGACTACATGTTGAAACTTTAGAGCAGGATTGCTGTGATCCACTTCTTGAATTATTATTATTTTTTGGGGGGGGGGGGGGGGTTGTGGGGGGTTGGGGGTGTTATGATGGAAAGGATGGGAATTGTTATGAATATAGGGATTGTGCATTTATAATATCTTTGGTAAATCTTGATAAAAGCTCTCTCAGAAACTTTGAGGCTTTTGACTATGATCTTCATAATGATCATAATTCATTGCTAATTATAATTGATCACAATAATGTGAAAATTGAGAAACTTCTCAGAATGTTGCTTATGTAGGGCTTGTCTCCATGATCTGTTTAATACAGTTTGAGTTTAGTAACTGACATGGTGATTCAAAGGAGTGTAGTTGGAAGAATTAATTAGCTGATTCTCTAAATGTAATACAGATATATATTTATCCGGGTGCCCCATGACCAAAATATACATATTTTTTCACTTTGTATTGAATATTTCATAGATCTAATCATTTGTATTCTCATTATTTTTGCCTATGGCCATTGACCTCAACGTTTATTGTTGATATACTGCAGAACTGTGGCCAAATTCTGATCCAAGTTTCCTCAACAAATTAGGGCTTTGGACAATGATCTTATTGTTAGTTACTCCAACTCACTTCTTTATTATTGTTTTTTTAAACAATGAGAATCATGAACCCCATCTCCAATGAGGGAATTTTATCAAAAGTAGCTTAAAATCTCAGCCTCTATATTGAAAAGCAAATATATTACTTATTGATTCACAGCATACAAAACATTAATAAATATAAACTTCTATGGAAGAAATTGGCTCTGGTTGCTAAGTTATTAATGTCAGTCTCTTATAATCTTAAAACATTCAAATTTGATCTCAGCAGGACTGCTGTCCATCCAATTTTTCCATTCAATTTATCATGGACTGACATTATTATTTTCAAATTAACACTGCGCCTATAATTTCAAAAGAATATACTAACTTAACAAGCTTTTAACAGGGCAGTTTTTTTATTAAAAAAATGTATAAGTAAGATATTCTATACGGCCAAACAAAAAATAAGAAGAGTTTTGCCACTAATTTTCTAAGCCCACATAATTGAATACATTGATATTAAGGCTGCCGATAAAATGCAACTGACAACAATAATTTTTCCTGTTGAGGAACCAGCACCCAGATTTCATCCTCAAATCAATCAACAACACTTTCCTTATTAACAGAAACTTCAGATTTTAACCTAGGTGAGAAATAATAGGAAGAAAAATAATGCATAATGAAATTGAGAAACGAAAAACCCTAGGTAACATTATGAAATTCCAAACTCTAAAATTGGAGAAACTAAGACAGAGGGTACCAGAAACCCAAATCATGCAACAAGTAACAAAACAATAAAAACTAAAGCACTAACAAGGGAAATTATCAACCACAAACACTTGGGCTAAACACAGATGGAATAATTCTTTAAAAAGCTCAAATTTTTATAAGAAAAACATACCTTCAAACTTGAAAAAATTTGAACTTCCGTTAGAAGGGACAAGAGGGATTTTCACGGTATGGGTGAGGGGATCGTCTGAAGCCGATTGTGAGGAAAGAGGAGAGCATTTAAGGGTGAGGATGACGGTGATTTTTGTTGCACGCCGACGGGTTGAGGATGACAGATTTCGCCGTTTGAGTGAGAGGGTTTGAACTGAGAAAGAGTGTTTGAGAGACAGAGAAAGAGTGTTTGAACTGAAGCCGATTGTGAGGAAAGAGGAGAGCGTTTGAGGGTGAGGGTGAGGGTGATTGTTGTTGCACGCCGACGGCTTGAGGATGACTGCTGTCGCCGTTTGAGTGAGAGTGTTTTGAACTGAGACAGTGTTTGAGAGACAGCGAAAGAGTGTTTGAACATAGAGAGAGACCGTATGAGTAGGCGTTTTGAAACTTAATGTATTTTTCTCATAACTCGAGTCTTATAAACTCGATTTCTACTTTATCCAGCTGGCAAATTTGTCCACGTCAGTGTATTGAGAAACCGGGCAAATTAATAGGATCTCGAGTTTTAAAAACTCGAGATGCTATTATCACAAATTCTTTCAAAACCGGCCAACTAACTATATTGTTAGATATCCTTTGCTATTTCGCAACGAAAATCGATAAATGCATGGTACAAACGTTCAATAAAAGTAGCATTTATGGCAGGCAGGGGATTGTATAGACTCAGGAAGGAGAGTCATGTCATGAAAAATTATAAGTTTATTGCAGGGAAAATTCTAGTGCCACAACTCTATACACAACTTTGTGCACAGAATTGTGGCACCAGATCTACTCTTTATTATAGAGGTTTTATAAATTGATATAATACCGATTATATTAAGGAATTCAAATAATATCATGTTCGAAGTGACACTAATTTTATTCAACGTCACGTTAGATTGTAAATTTTTTGTAGTAAAATTTGTAATAATTTTAACATTTTCTGTTATCAAACTATCATGGTCACTTCCTTTCCCATTTTATGTTTATTTGACTAAAATCCAAATTTGGCTATAGCTGATGTCGGGCTCCCTGAAAAATCATGTTCCTTGTTTTTCTTTTCTTTTCTTTCCTTCTTTCATTCCTTAAAAGGAACAAAACAAGACAACTATTTACGCCATTTTAGTTTGACATTGCTTCTAAATCCGTTTATTGACTATAAAAACTTGTAAATATACTATCGACTATTACAATAATGTCAATATTAAACATCTGTTTAGAAAACTGCCACTAATCCACCTAAAAATGACATTTTGAATTGAAAAGAAAAATAATGTTGTTTACTAGTGGTGAATATGTGACATATCATAAAGGAGGGGCCCCTCAAAACTTACAATGTTGAGGCTCTAAATTGTAAGTTCTAGAATTTGAGTGACTAATTTAGAAGCTATACCAAACCTGTATGTGTAAATTACATTTCACTCTTTTCATTTTTTTTCACTCTAAATTCATTGCTTCCTTGTTGCCCATATTCTGTCTTTTCTTTGGGAAATTTAAGTTTGTTCTTGCCAACTTCTGACTACTTAACTTAGATGAGTCGGAGATCTTTGAGAGAGAGAGAGAGGAATGTAGGTCTGCTTTATTAACATTGATGATGCCCTAAGGTTTTCTCCACGAAAGCAGTGAATGGATATGTTTGATTCTTCCTGCATTTATGACAAATTGGGAGCACTCTTCATGAATTTGCTCTGACCAAAGATGTGGAAGAAAGAACTAAATAGAGATTTTTATATAAGAAATTTGTCAATGTCACTTGACAAAACAAGCTTGTATTATACATAGGAACCATCTCCTCAATTTGTAGTTTGTAAAGCTCCTATTAGTACTTTTAATTGTTGCCAATGAATTCTAACTCTAGTGGCACCTCCTCCCTTTATAAGTTTCAAGTGGAGGGTAAGGATGTGGGTTTAAGACTCATTGGATGCATGTGTAACTTACCAATTAAAAAGATAATAATACTTTTAGTTGTTTAAATATTCCGGGCGCCTGTATGACTACCAATTTTTCTCACTGTACTTCTCGGCCTTCTGCATAATGCAGGTTTAGAGACCTTATAAGTTATTTCAGTTTATTTTTATTTACTGAGTTTGATAATGCAGTAGGGTTAGTTTTCACTTAATTAATTCATTTCTGGTGATTAGAGGTTGTTGAATTGTTGGAGCACTGGAGTTTTTCTGTTCACACCTTTCTTTGTACTTCTAAATGTGCTTGTGCTCATGTTTGTGAATGAAAAGATGGGCTTTTAACAGCTTCTTGTTTCTTCTGAATTGGTTTGCAGAGGACCCAACAAAAAGGCCAAAAAGTGTAGTTGATGTTGGGTGTGGGATAGGGGGTAGCTCTAGATACATAGCAAGTAAATTTGGGGCCAAATGCCAAGGTATCACTCTTAGTCCCGTCCAGGCCCAAAGAGCCAATGCTCTTGCCGCTGCTCAAGGACTATCCGACAAGGTAAACGCAAACTCTTTTCGTTTTTTGGACATTCAGCTTGTCATTCATATATTGGTAAAGATGATTACCAAATACAAACTCATAAGGTTTGGAATATTATTCTTTGTCTATTGATAAGTTTCTGAACAGTCAGTCCCTTGCTTTGTATAGAATCTTATTGATGGCTTAAGATATAAATCAATGCTTATAGCAGAGGCCTTAGGAGGTCTGTGATTTTTAAGAAACATGGGGGCAGGTTTTGGATGTGTGTCAAAGTTATTTATATAACTAAAAGATTTTGAACTAATTTTTAAAACCTTTAATCTGACTTGCTGGAAGAACTGTTGTTGGAGATACTCCAGTTTTTCTTGTTTTCATTCTGCTGAAAGACCTTTGGGACAAACCTACTTGTTTGGTCACTTGGTAAATTTTAGATTAATGAGGCAATTTGATTACTCCCTGTAACAAGGACATAACAATGTAAAATTAGCAGGCTTCCTTTCAAGTCACAGATGCTTTGGAACAACCATTTCCTGATGGGCAATTTGATCTGGTGTGGTCCATGGAGAGTGGTGAACACATGCCTGACAAAGCAAAGGTTCTTTCTTTGCGTCTTTAATAGTTCCATCTCAATAAGTTCTTTTCAATGCCCTTAGTTTTGACTTGGAAGCCAGTTTATGCCTGAAGTTTCTTTCCAAATCTATGTTGGATTTCAACTCTGTCGGTCTATCTCTCTCTGAATGGCAGTTTGTTAATGAGTTGGCTCGAGTTACAGCCCCAGGAGGCACGATAATAATAGTAACATGGTGTCATAGGGATCTGGCTCCTACTGAGGAATCTTTGCAGCCGTGGGAGAAAGAACTTTTGAACAAGATATGTGATTCCTTTTATCTTCCTGCGTGGTGTTCAACTGCTGAATATGTCAAATTACTGCAGTCCCTCTCTCTCCAGGTAATTTTCAGTCTAATAATTCTAGCACCGCACACTTTACCACAATTGTCTTATATGACAAATTGTGATCAGTGGAGAAAAAATAGTAGGTTCATATAATACTGACAGAAAGCCAATCTCAATCTACCATGTAAGATAATTGTGTCAAAATGTGAATGTGAAGTACTAGCACTATTGTTGCCAGCCTAACTGGGTACGACAAGAAGAGCATGGAACACTAGTATTGGAGCCCAAACATTTATTTAACTCTTCAAATCAAGGCTAAAGTTGATAAGAAAACAAAATACTTTCAAACCTACTTTTGAGTTCTCGTATTGATAACTTGCGAGTACCTTTGACAGCTCATTTAAAGTTGTATTTTTTCATTGAAAAACTTCAATTATGTACATGTGAGGACAATAAATTTCCTAGTTTGTCTTGGCAGGATATTAAGGCTGAAGATTGGTCTCAGTATGTTGCCCCGTTTTGGCCGGCTGTGATTCGGTCAGCATTGACATGGAAGGGCCTCACATCACTGTTGCGAAGTGGTAAGCTTGACAATTCTTGTGGCAGTTAAAATTTAGAGCTAGACACAAAATTTATAAAAATATTTTTTACAACTCACTAAGTCATAAATTATGATAAGAGTAACAACACTTTCACTTGAGTGTATCACTAACAGAATTGGTACTCGAAAACACCACTACTTATTAACAATTTGAAACTTTTACTAACAAAGTTGGCTCTAATACCAGTTTATTGGAATTTGGGATTAACAAAAGCACATTTGCACAAAATAAGAAATAAAAACATTAACACAAGATAACGAATAGTTAAAATGTTTTAACCAACTTTATGCTTACATCCACGAGTTATGCCATAATCTATGTCAAATGATATGGATTACAATCGCTCTCAATACAAATCCAAATCCCAATACACCTAAAACAAATATTGAATATGTTAGAAATACTAAAATCTGTAGTATTGTATTTCACGTGAAAGAATATACATAAATGCTTTTATATAGGAGGCATATGAGTGCAGTACAAGTAAGAGTGTAGTACAAGAATATGTGCTATACAAGTACTCTAGTTGGGCCTAAAGCCCATAATGCTATACACGTTAACAGCCCCCCTCAAACTCAAGGTGGATGTGAAACCAACTTGAGATTGTCAACCAAAGTACGAAGGCGTCCTTTAGGATGTGACTTGGTGAAGATATCTGTAAGTTGATCTTTAGTGGAGACTGAGATCAGCTTGAGAGTACCAGGACAAGATGATAATGGATAAAATGACAATCGATCTCGATGTGTTTAGTTCGTTCATGGAAGACATCATTGTGAACAATATGAATGGCACTCTGGTTGTCACAATAAAGAGAAAGACGATGTAGACACATCTAAGTCTTTGAGAAGCCATCGTAGCCAAATGAACTCAGATGTGGTATCAGCAAGGGTACGATATTCTACTTTAGTATTGGAGCGGGCCACATGAGTTTGTTTCTTGCTTCGCCAAGAAATCAAAGAAGAACAAAGAAGAAAGCAATAACCCGTGGTGGACCTGCGATCAGTGGAATCTCCTACCTGATCAGTATAAGAAAATGCACGAAGAATAAGAGGAGACTGAGCAGAGTAGAAAAGACCATGGAAGAGAGTACAAACAGTGTCAAGAATATGACCAAATTTTCGTTCGGCTCTACCATTTTGTTGAGAGGTACCTGGACAAGTTAGTTAATGAACAATGCCATGGGAATGCAAAATAGCTTAGAAAACATATTGAGTGTATTCAAGAGTATTATCAAATCGAAAAATTTTGATGCGTATGGAAAACTGAGTTTCAACCCTTTTTGCAAAATTAAAATATACTTGCAATAACTCAGAACGGTGTTTCATTTTAAAAATCCAGCTATAGCGAGAGTAATCATCAACAAAGACAACAAAATATCAAGATCCACCAATACTAGAGACAGAGGAAGACCCCTAAACATCAGAATGAATAAGGTTAAAGATATCAGTGGATATTGATTCACTAGTATTGAAAGGCAAAGTTGGTTGTTTTCCTAACTGACATGAAGCACAATCAAAATTTTCTGTAGACACTAAACCTGACAAACCTCTAGAAGCTAATTGTTGTACCTGAAAGGAAGATGCATGACCAAGTCGAGCATGCCAAAGTGCAAGAGAAGGAATAGAAGAAACTGCAGCAGCTACAACAACAGAAATAGGAGCAACAAGTGGAAGACGAAGGTTGTCCACGGAAACATATGGCCAACTCTGGGACCGGTCTCAAGCTCTCGTCCCATCCTTGGATCCAGCACAATACACCAAAAATAATCAAAGATAATGCGATAACCCAACTCAACTAATTGTCTCACAGAAAATAAATTTTAAGAAAGGCTAGGAACATTAAAAACCCCAGGAATCGAGAGGTTGGAGGTCGAAGCAGAACCTATATTATGACCAGACATTGTGGAACCATTTGCTATGCGAATATGAAGAGGGTGTGGTGCAGGTTTAAGTTCAGAAAATAAGGACGAATGAGGTGTCATGTGATTGCAACAAGCAGAATCCATAAGCCAAAAGGAAGGAGACATACCAGATAAAGCTGAGAGAGAAGAGGAATAAGATGAATTATCAACCATACGAATGACATTAGCGATAATGTTTTTAAGGTCATTTGTGGAAATGGTGAAAGTGTGTCCTAAAGACTTAGACTGTGCAGAGACGGGAGCTATTGATTGGGCACTCTCAGTGTTAGCAATAGTAGCAGCAGAAATTGAAACAGCTAATTTGTTGCGATGATAGCAAATCTCAATATTGTGGTCAAAACGTTTGCAAAAATGGCAAAAAACGTTTGCTAGATTGTTGGCGACGATTATTGCAACTAGAAGAAGACATGTTCTTATTCTTCATTTAGAAGCAAAATATGCAAAAATGGACTGCAAAAATGAAATCTATGCAAAAAACTAAGCAAGGAGCACCTGGATTGCAAAAAGTCAACTCCTAGAAAAAGTCAATGGTCAACCGAGTAGAAGACAATAGTCAAAGCTGAAAGAAGAAAGCAATTACTGGATGACGCAAGCGAAAATGACGTCAGCGGATGACACAAGCGAATGATGTTAGCAATTAGGGCTGATGTGGCAAAATGACATCAGTAGTGACGTTAGCAGGCACGTGACTTATAGAGGTGGCGCTTGAAAGTGTATGTGAGTGCATGAAAGCACGAGGCTTACAGAGGTGGCGCGTGAGGGCGTGTGGCAGTACAATCGAGATGGATGGTGGAGCATGGAGGCGCATGAGGGGCGTGGCTTTCGACACAAATTACTGTGGCTGCACGTGCGGGCGCGTGCGAACTTCGTTGGCTATGGGACTTCCACGATTGAGTAGATTAGCATAAGACGATCTTAGTGGTACCTGCAGAAAATTAATCAGAGCAATTTTCGAGGCGGTGATGAGAAGAGCAGTGGTCTTTGGGGTGTGGGACTCCTCAACGGCAGTGTCTGCAGGTCCGGAACTCAAGGATGACAGTTGGAAAACGTCGGAGGTTCAACGGCGAGAGGCTGTAGCTACTGCTGTGACAGCGGAAGCGATGTTGAGAATGAAGTAACACCAATAAAGACAATACTGCTAAGAAAAGGTTAGAGTAGTGGCTCTGATACCATGTTAGAAATACTGAAATCTGCAATATTGTATTTCACGCAAGGTTGTCGATTCCGTACCGTACTGGCCAGCAATCCGGTACGCTCGACCCCCCTATTTCGTATCGGAAAAAATACCGACCGTACTGGCCTCGTACCGGCCAATTTCGGGCAATACCGGCCGGTACCGAAAAAAATTTTATTTTTTATTTTTTTTTTAAGTTTTGAATTTTTGTTAAGATAGAATGATAACTTATTTGTATTAACTTATTAGTATTATTTGTTTTCTTAATATGCAATGGTAACTTTTAAGCTTTCTATTTTATTTATTTATTTTTTTTCCCTTTTAATTGATACTAAAGTCTAAAACCATGAATAATTAGTTCTGAATTGAGGAAATATTTTATGATAAACTTTTATATTTATTATAATATATATATACATAGACACATACATACATACATACATATATATATATATATATATATTTATAAATATAAAAAATAGCGGTAAACCCGAAACGGTACACCGGTATTGACTAGTATCCGAAATATATCGTACCGGTGACCAAACCGGTACGGCCTCCGGTACGGTATTGACATCCTTGATTTCATGTGAAAAAATATACATGAGTGTCTTTATATAAGAGGCATATAAGTGCAGTACAAGTAAGAGTGTAGTACAAGAATGTGTGCTATACAAGTAATCTAGTTGGGCCTAAAGCCCACAATGCTATACACGTTAACAGAATAATAACTCACAAACTGTTAAGAGTTTTGTAACTCAATTGATGTTTATTGGTGTTTCTAAAGAAGACATCTAGAGTTTAATTTCCACACTCCCAAGTATTAAATTACATAATTATATTCCACACTAACTCACAAATTTAACACTTTCATAGACCAAAATTCTAATACACATCATGATGTTCACAATCTAACAAAACAAACAAACTCATATATATATATATATAATTATGTTTTACTACTTATTCTTTGGTGAATAAGGAATATAACATTATTTTTTGATAAGCAGTATCAGTTATATTTTATTTTAACACTGAATAGAATTGATTTCCAACCTAAGAAAACTGAAATAATAGTTAACCAATTCAAAATACATATTTGAGACAATTCCTACCATATAATTTTGCAATATGTGCTCTGCCCTTGGTCACTATTTTGTTTTGCTACAAAAGCGTAAGCTTTCAGTTAATCCAATCTTGTAGATTGTGCCTAAGGGGTAAGCCAAATTTGTGCCTCATTTCGAGTGTTTCAGGATGGAAAACCATAAAAGGAGCACTGGCAATGCCATTGATGATAAAAGGATTTAAGAAGGATCTAATTAAATTTGCTATCATTACATGCCGAAAGCCAGAATAAGTTTACACAGGAAGCAAGAATGCACCTGCATGAATAAGGTTTGGCATAGATGCTACAACCCTTTTTTGTTGTTTCAAAGGGTGTATCTGTTTGGCCTTATAACCCTACTTGAATAGTGTTTCTTTCTGTTCAGCCTTTTCTTCTGTTCTATAATTGGGTCCCCAGATGAGGAGGGCCAGTAACTAATTTACTAATCGCATTATTGCCATTTCCCATCATTCTGGATTTCATGATGTTCCTCATTTTTCTCTTGCATTTTCCATGACTGTAGTCAATTACATTAAGTTGTATAATTATCACAGTACTTCTTTCATCTGCTCTCTCTTTCTATCTCTGAAGGGGTTTTTTTTTTTCTTTTTTTTTTTTTCTTGCGGGGTTAACTAGTTATTGACATATTGAATTTATGAACCCAAATTTTCTTTCTAGGCTGCGTTTGAATCGACTTCAAAGTGATTCCGGAAATGATTTTCCGGAAAATGCATGCGTTTGGCTGTCACGGAAAACGTTATTTTCCAGAAAATGATTTCCGGTTGACCACGAATTTTCCCTTTGACCACGGAAAATATTTCTGCCTTCATTTTCCAATTGACTTCCGGAAAAAGTTTGGATCGCGAAATCGACGAGCATAGACGAGCGCGATCGACGAGCGCGTTCGTCGATCGCGATCGTTCGTCGATCGCGATCGTCGATCGACGAGCGCGCTCGTCGGACGAGCGTTTCGCCGGATTTGATGTATTTTCTAGTAAAATGATTAAATGAACCAAACACCAAAATTAATTTTCCGTAAAATGAATTTTGTGACAACCAAACACATGAAAACGTTTTCCTTTCCGGAAAATAGCATTTCCGGAAAATAGAATATTTTCCGGAAATGATTTTACGCGAACCAAACACAGCCTAAGCTGCATTGGTTGCATGCCTATGCAATAATTTCCAGCTCAAGTTTGGGAAATAGCGAACATTATTGTTGCACATAACCATACATACAGCTGAAATTGTGTTTTGAAAAAATGATTTCAACTATGTCCCGTGTACATAATGTGCAACTATCTTCATTCAATAGAAAAATGCCCACAAAGTTCAACTTGCTTTCTTGTTTTGGACAACCTTCTTTATTGGTGCAAATTGCTTGTGAGTTGTGGCATTCCTTCTCTTGGAACGTTCTTCCCAATGCTCACTAAACTGCTACATGTGTTTTTGTTTCAAAATCGTGGGTTTATCATTATCATTTAGTATTTTCATTATAAATTTTGTGGAGAAAAAATGATAATAATATTTCCATTATCATTTTTAAAAATAAATTATGAAGAAGAGAAAAGAAAAAAAAAGAACAAGCATCCTTTCCCCCTCCCCAAACACCCCCCCCCCCAAAAAAAAAAAAAAAGGTAAAATACTACCACGCACTCTATTATACACATTCTGAATGGCATTTTTTTTTTTTAAATGAACTAACAATCCTCAAAAGAACTGGAAACTCTACGTCATGAAGAGTGGGAGATACTTCCCAAGAGGGACCAAGATAGCTTTTTGCCGGAGCATCAAAACGAATTTTGGAATATCCATCAGTAATAATTTGATTATTCCTGCAATAATTGCCAAGTTAAGAGCCCAAGCAATTGCCCTTGCCTCTGCTGCCACGGTGCAACTGCTACATGCAGGATCCCCTCACAAATGCGCCTTCTGAGTTTCGACAAATAGCAGCAACACATGCCTTTTTGTCCTGAATTGTAGCATCAACATAAATCTTCAAATAATCTGGTATCTCTTGGATTTTGGAGGGGGTAATATACTCAACTGATGTTAATGGAAGCTTTTGGTTACTTTGAAAGGCAATTCATCCAAGTTTGAAGTTGCTGCCATTATACAGGACCTGGTTTCCCAATTTCCATCACACCCATTATCATGGCTAAATAATGAGTATAATGCTCCTTAGGAGCTTGCAGTTCTGCCTCATCAACAGTTGAGGATATTGCAAATTTAATAAGATCAATAGGGATGCTCCAGTGTTGCAAATCAAACTGCCCATGCCACCACGCATTTGGCAAATAAATGGACACAAATTTCTTCTGCAACATTACCTCTAAAGTGTAGTAAGAGTCCAACCACAGAGCAACATTTGTGGCAAAGGCTTCTTGTATCAGCCAGACCCTACTTGGAATCCATAATGGAAATTGCTTGTTCAATTATGTTGCTGCTATCATTCAACATCCGATGACTAATTAGTATAGCACTAAAATGCAACATCCTAGCAAACAATGCTCAGTGTTAACCATTTGGTCTTGCTCCCAACGACTAGTAATTGTGCAAAGCACCTTCCGGGGCAATAGTTCAATACAACTGGCTAAAAGTGCCAAGTCAGATCAGAAAAAGAATAAAACCCTTGCACATAATTATCTTTGAGGAAAAATTTAAAATTGTGAATTACCGAAAAAAAGGAATATCATAGATACTGATGGATGTTTTTATGGTTCCATCTAACCAAAAGAATGAAAACCACTAATACTATGCTTTCACTTAATCATAAGACTACAAGGTCAAGGCAGATGGCAGAAAAAACATAGAAGAGGGGTAATTTCCTATCTCTCAGTTAAGCAGAAGTGAATCAATATTTCGTTTTCCATCTGGACCTTTTGTGTACCATGATGACACGTAATCTCCATAAACAACTTCACGGTACCGGGGAGAAGCTCCATTGACAAGCTCAGAAGAAGGGGATATTTTCACTGCCTTGGCAGGATCATGAAATGTGGCAACTGAGAGTCGTGCTTGAGTGGCGTTAGTTACAGCCCTATGTACAGCACTCCTATACTTCCCATTGGTTATAATCTGCAGGCAAAGAAGAAATAACATGATGTTACTGGCTACAGAAACAACGCCCAAAAGAGACTTCTAAGCCTACAGAATGACCAAAAAATGCATTGTCAGTTTTTCTAGTGATGACAACACTTCTCCAAGAGAATGGTGCTGCTGACAAAATTTTGACATGCTACCACACAACCATGTATATAATGCCAAGATCTCATATACTTAACAGTAATAAGTGATACTTCTGATAACCTAAATTTTATCTAACAACACCAGGTTTAATGATCAGCAAGCTTCACACATGTTTACAACATGGACAACCAGACTAAGCTACAAACAACTAATCCCTATCGAATATTACAACACTTTGTTCTGAGTATTTCTTACATTCTTACACAAAAATCACCTATATCTGTCTTCTTGCCTAACAAATTTTCATTAAGATGTCCTTACGAAGATCCTGTTCTCTTGCTTTGTACTCTAGTCTTGCAATAAAGCAAAGTCCAGAAACAGTCAGACCTGATCATGTGAGAGTACTTAAGTTGGATTAAGCTTATGCATGGATGAAGGAAGATAGGCATCCAAACATCTATGTGTTTAAAAGCAGTTTTTTGTTGATTGCTTATTTGTTGAAAGTTGGTTAAAGTATAGTTGTATCAAGAAGAAGTGAGATTTTAAAAAAACTGAACATAAGCAAATAAACTAATAGAAAAAAGTTGAGGCAAACAGGAGGGTTCTTTAGGGTAACTCCACTGTTGTTTTCTTAAAATCTTGATCATTCATGGTGAATGAGTCAGTGGTTTACATTTTTGTACACCTTATCTGCATAAAAAAAAAACATTGACTACTACTAGTTTTGCTATCGATCCATATCACTGATGACATAGCAAATTTTAAATCACTCATCTAATGATTAGAAATTTATGAACATGTCATCTACATCTAAAAAAACATTGATTAGTACCATTTTTTCATTTATCCATATTCGATGTTGTAACAAATTTTAAAGGCTTAAATATATGTGTGAAACTCATTCCTGAAAACTTGAATCTCGGCCCTTACCACTCACACCTCACAAAGCACTTATTCTTGTAGAGTGATCACCGCACCAAGTGCTTGGTGGTTGGTCCCAAAAAGTTAGTAAATGAGCTATTTTAGTTCCTAAGTTTAGAATGGCCACTTTTAGTTCATTGCATGACATGGCCAAACTAAAACTGACACGTCATCACTCAATATAAACTAAAGGTGATCACTTTTGTTGTGGTAAGGACTAAAATCGATCACTTGCTCATGACTGAATGTTGAGAAATTTAAGAATCATTTATCCACTCAACAACAATGAATTCTTGAAAAAAAAAAACAACAACAACAACATAAGTGATGGACAAATGAGCAATGCAACAGTAACTAAAAAAGCAGAGCCAGAGATAAACTGTACAAAACGGACACAAAAGATAAATAAGAAACCTCGGTTTGATCGGCCAAGATGACAAGAATGGCGTCAGACAAAGGATCAACGGTGATCCATTGATCATCCTTGAGAACTTCAAGTCCTCCGACGTCGTCTTGGATGAGAAGCGTGATGGCACCCATATCGGAATGAGGTTGCAGACCCAAAGTGAGGTCTGGCTGAGGACACGGTGGGTAATAGCTGATAGTAATATTCTGGTACAACTCACCCACAGCTTCTTCTATGTACGACCCTCTAAGCCCAAGGCTCTCCGAGATCAAACCCATGAGCCTCTGAGCCAAACCCTTCATTTCATCGCTGTAGCTCGCCACGGTTTCTCTGTAGTTTTCAGGGAAGTGGGGCCAGCGAGATGGGTCTCGACGAGAGAGAGGGAGAGTGTGGTGGTCGAAGTAGTCTCGCCAGTCCAAAACGACGGTGTCGTTTTCATCGCTGAGGAGCATTCGGGAGCCGTAGCCTTGGGAAGCGAAGGAGTGAGGGTCGCACGAGTAGGTGAGCTTGTCGTTTATGGAGCTGTGGTTGAAGAAAGTGAGGCCTGTGGTTTTGATTTGGTGGAGGAGCTTGGTGGGGACGCCGTGGTTGGTGACGTGGAAGGCTCCGTAGTCTGTGCAGGCTTGAGCGATTGTGGAGCGGATTGAGGGGAGGTGGGTCGGGTTGAATTCGAATAGGTCGATGGTGGGGATGGTTGTGGCGGCGGCGGCGGTGGACGAGTGGTGGTGAGGGCGGTTGTGTGGAGGTTGGATGTATTGAGGTGGGACCTGTGAAAGTTTGGCTTCGGCGATGGCTTGAACTCTCACCATGGGCTCGCCACCTACTTCCATTTCCATTTCAATTGAATTTACCACAACGAAATGATGCGATGTATACACAACAGACCGACAAACTGAGAGACAGCGAGAGGATGACGATGCAAATGAAATCTAACACAGATCAATATTCTTCTTTGAAGTGCCGTGTGCCATATTTTTTTTATATTTTTTATTTTTTTGATAGGAAATTGCACATTAGGTCCAAAATTTTAGAATTTACATTTTACATGAACTTTGAAATTGTTTGGAGTTTAGATTGATATTTTAGAATTTGAATTTTAATACTCTAAATTTTGAGGGGTTTGTATTTTTTTAAGTGTAAAATATAGTGGATAAAATTAAAATAATAAAATGTTAATGTTTAAAATTCAAACCTAAGAATTGTAATTTACAATTTATCATTTTTTTCTTTTTCGAGAAAATAAATAATACTTTTATTTTTGTTTTAAAGTTTGGGTAAATTTTTATTGTCTTCCCTTAAATCTCGAGACTGTTCATTTTTTATCTACCAAGTTTGCGTATGTTTTCAAAATTATCATTCAATCCATGTCCATAACTGACATAGCATTAATAAAATCTCCTTAAAGTTTCCTACAATACATTATGCCAAAATCTAAAATTTTAATATCTTCTTCAACATGATGAAATGCGGAAAGTTATCACATCCTCTTCTAATATATACCCCTCACCTTCCTTGAATGCCAATTTTCATCATTTTATTTGTTGTATTTCTAGAAACTTGAAAGGGAGGAATGTTATTTATACAAATGTTTGAAGGAGAGCATCATATCTCAAGGGAGGTTATTGTATATGTACTATTTTTTTTTTAATTGATAAATTTTTAAGTGATTTTTTTTAATCTTCTTATATTAAGAAAATGGAAATAACAAAACAGCTAACCGATTTATCATTACAAAATAAATATTTTTTCAAATAAATAGAAAAAACCCAAATATCTAACAAAGAAAATGTGCGGCTAACGAGGACTTATTTTTATATCTTCACAAGTAGAGGACCTGCACAATCTTGCTTCTCTCAAGGAAAAATGCAGTGTTGGATTAACTCTTCCAAATTGCTTGGATGCGCAGAAGAGATTGGTTCATTGAAGTGTTCTATAAAGTAATTCCCAATGTGGCAATGTTCCTTCTGTTTGTCAGCCATTCACCTTGCTCAATTTTGATTGCCTCTATGAAATGTCTTCTCCTTATTCTAACAGTCACTAGATGGAAAACTTAAAATTTTTTGTCACTATCCTTCGGCCACAACTTCTTTACTTACTTTCACATTGTTTCTAGTCTCAACAGCCATTTCCCATTTGTCCAATACTTGTTGCAATTTGCAAGTAGGCCTTAATCAGAGGCAGAACTACATATGGGGAGGGCATCCTCCAACCCAACTTTTCAAAATTTATCCTTAAATTTAGCTAAAATTTTCACAAAAATATATGGATGACCCCCCTCCAAAATTTTCAGATTTCTCAATTCTCATATAACCTTTTTAAATTTTTATATTTGTTATTACTTTGGCCCTTCATTCCTGAAATTCTAGTTCCACCCCTAGCCTCGGTCATGAAATTCTTTGTTGCATATCATTAAGGCCACCTACATGGCTTGAATCCTTGGGCATAGCTGAAATGAGGGGATGCCAACTTGGTTTTTGAGTCTTTGACCCAAGCTTGCTTAACAATCAAGCAGTTTCTAGCGTCTCTAAAGTCTAATCCAAGCTGCCTCGAACCTAAAATTTTTTTAAGCACAAACTCTTTTCCCTTGTTGGATTCCAGTACAATGGGACAGTGATCAGAAGTCGCTGTAGCCAAATGATTAATGCAATGCTAGCAATTGGAAACATGATCCTCCATTTTGCATTGCAAATCCCCATATCCAAGCGTTCTTTTTTTGTATTTCCTATCCCATCTTTTGTTCAACCATGTATATTTGTTACCAATAATTCCTATCCCCTGCTCAAACGTGAATGATGACATTGACATCCCATTATAAGAAGAACTAGATCAGCATCCCCAAATTTGTCACTCTAATTAAGTAAGCAATTGAAGCCTCAAATTATAACACACGCTCAATCAAAATTTGCGAAAGCTGATTTAAGGGCCTCACTCAGGAACACAATCAGACTGGTGCTTCGCAAATGCGCCACAGTTCCATGCCAAAGTTCTCATTAGAAAAAAGGGGCTATGGATGAAAAGATGTGTGAGGTTTGGGAAGAAATAAAAATTGAGTGAAACAACAAGATTTGAAAAAAAAAAATGGTGGATGGGATGAAATGATCAAATTACAAGTTGGCTACCTGGATATATTGGTTTAGGAAGAAAAAGAAGATATGGCAATGGTAGGTAGTAAGGAGCTTTTATAAAATTCAGAGATTGGGTTGTGATCTCTTGAAAGCGTGCAAAGGCAATTTGACAAATAGTTGGTGTGTAGATGCTTGAACCAATTGGAGAAAGCTCTTCCTGAACTCTTTGATGTCTTCAAGCAATATTTCAACTTATTTTTTAATGTCGATTCAAGTCGGTTGTTGGCATGGTAATTCTCTATCCATTAGCATTTTCTTCTGCTTTTGTTTTTTATTATGAAATAATACTTCTAATCATACAAATTTTATATACTTCATTACCATTTGAAAATTGTGGAACCTGGACAAATCTGTTAGCTTTAACTAATTGAACTACACGTCTACACTATGCTAATATATAATCTAATAGAAAAAATCACCCGCACACACAAAAATAGTAATAGTAGTATTTTAAATTGAATTTATAATATATTACATAATCAGAGTACAACTACAAAGGTTAGGCCCTAGGCACACACAACCAATGTGGGATAAACATTCTTTTTTTTTTTTTTTTTTTAACAATTTCCTATTTGATCTGAACTATATGGGTAACTTAACATAATCAGAGCACTTTATAGTAAATGGATAATATGAAGCATTAAAATAGTATCACGTGAAATTTAGTGAGCGTTTCCAAACGTTTTACATTTGGTGTTTGAACAATGGGACCCCCGGCACTGTGCACGTTTTAGCCATTCACTTAGTTTGTCCATCCTTGTGGGACCCGCGTGTACTTTTTGTGGTATTAATATCATGTTTCAGCCATTGTGCATTGTGCACGTCTCAGCATTTATTTGCATAACAGTTTGTCTATCTTTGTTGGGACCCACGTGTGTACTGTTTAGTCTAGTTTTAAAATTATTTCAAATTACACTCTTGGTGCGATGGTCACTCCATAAGTATAAATGCTTGTGGGGTGTGGGAGGCAAGGGCCAGGATTCAAGTTTCCAGGAGGGAGTTTCACACACATATACACTTAGATTAGGCTAGAGTAGAATTCTAGCCTGTATCAAAAAAAAAAATTATTTGTTATAGTGTTTCAGTTTTGAGCAAAATAAACGGTATCCAAATAGACCATTAATGATCAAATTATGCTAGGGACACAACTTTTGGCATAATTTTGTGTCACAACTCGCCACATGGCGAGCTATGATTGGTAAGGGTGTGTCCCCATAACCTACTGACATACCCTTATCAATCACAACTCGTCATGTGGCGATTTGTAACACAAAGTTGTGCCAAAAGTTATATTCCTAACATAATTCTTAATGATCAATAGAGGCAAAGCCACATGTGAAAGTTCTAGCATCCCGACTTTGTGACCTTTCCAAATTCCATGATTTTCGATTAAGGTCAGTCTAGTGTGAAACTAGATGTTGTGTATACATAAGACCAGGTAATCGTAAGAAATAAGAATATACAGACAGAAGGAGATTTAAAAAAGGAAAAGAAAAGAAAAAGCGGAAAGAATATCGGGGAAGGGAAAATGAAGTACATATTATCTTTAATGTGTTTCTCGTGTAGCACTAGGAAAAGAAAAGCATTCATTGAGAGCTTGGAATTGGAATTTGGAATATATAGTTCACAGAAATGTGGATCCACAACAGGCCGAGAAGGTATCTCATCTCATTAGACTACTCTCTTACGACACGTGCAATGCACTTATACTTATATTGTGAGAGACTAGTCTTATTATTTATCTCTAATCCAACCTCCTAAAACGTAAAATCTTAATGTACCATGAAAGCCCTCTCGTAGCAAAAATTAGGCGTGCTTATCTGCCACTGCCACAGGTTATATCTTAATATCTTTCACCCATTGCCAATTTTTTAGGAAAAGTAAATGTTCGGATAGGGACGCAATAATTTAGGAATTTTTATTTATAGAAAAAGTAACGTTAGGAGTACAATATTTTTCGCAATTCTTGATTTAGAGCATTCACATCCCAAAATGACATTTTATTCTACTTTATCATCTTAAAAAATTACTTTATCAATCATACAATACTATCTTACAATACTCCAACATCCCAACCTTTATTTTACAATACTCCAGTATCCCAACATTTATTTTACAATACAATACATTAAAATAATATTTCTACACAATAAAATAATATATTCTAAAATCACCATCATCTACAGTACAACACATTAGCTACAGTGCTGTAGAATTGCATTGTAACAGTATTGCAAATTTTTTTGCAATACTTGGCTTTTACAGGTTCTGATGGAATGGGGATTTTGGACTTAAATGCTAAAAAATGCTTATATTTGGCACTTGGCATTTGGACTGTGAATGCTTAGTAACATAGCTTTCAATGGATAAACTAGTGATACTACTTTTATCATATACTAATCACATCAAGCAATATTAATAGTTGTGAAAATGTTAACATTTTTTGGGTGCATGGTCGATCGCAATCAAAATCAGATTGGATTAAGAAAGGACCCATTCTTATCCACATTCAATCCATTGACAGGTCTGATAAGGCAATGCCAGCAGCAATAATAAAGGTTTTAGCTGCTTTTCTTTCTTTTTAATGGAACAATTGAACATTTTTTTTTGTAATTTATTGTCACAAACCCCCCATCAGGACAAATTTATGAACGCCTTAGAGCATTAGTATTGAAGAATGCTAATGCCATATTTAGGGTCTTTTTGACATTTCATAGCTAAAAAATATTTGCATCAAAAAATGGTATATCTCACTATTGTAATATATATATATATATATATATATTTTTTTTATTCCACCCCTTAGCTAAAAAAAGTGATAATATGAAAGAAATAATAAAAAAAGATTAAAAAAATAATATTTTAATAAAAAAATAAAATAATAGAGTTTTTGAATGTAGGGTGTATTGTAAAATTATATGATATAATTGATAAAGTAACTTTTTGAAATGATAGAATAGGATAGAGTAGCATTCTTCAATGCTGATGCTCTTACAGTGTTACGAAACCTTTTGTTGGACTAGGCAATATATAATAAAGATTATGCCGACAAATTTGTCATTGTCACACTTTTTGGAAAATGAATAAAGGAGGAGAGTACTGAAATAATGTTCTACTATGGTCTATGGATGTTAGATGAAAATTAAATCGAGTTTGTTGAGGATTTGGGTACGTAAAACGTGTTTCTCTATTACTGCGTTTGGTGTTTTACTGGGGAAAATAAAATCTCAAGAAAAGGGAAAGATTCTTGGAAGGATACGGATTGTGTTTCCACTTTCCCCCCATAAGTAAAGCTTAAGATATATCATGTCTCTCTCTCTCTCTCTCTCTAATTAGTCCATCAAAGATCCGCTGTCATCAAAGTGTTTTTTAATATAATTTCATTCTTCTAATTCTTAAATCTTTACATTTTTTGGTGCTATATAAAGATCTCATCTTAAATCTTTTGTATGAGGATTTTAGCTAACCTAACCCTTTTTTCTTTTCAGCTAATAAAAGAATCCTTGATCTGTGATCCGATTATTATAAGGCTTTTTTTTTTTTAATCAAATATCTTTGTGCACATGGTAGAGAGGCTTCAAACGAATCTCACTTGTTTTAAGAAGTAATAGAAACAAATAAACAAATATCCTTTAAATTGAAAATGATTTGGACTTATATAATTTACAATTATTACTATTATGGTAAAATATAATTAACATTCTTGAAATTTGAGCTAACGTGCTACAAAAAAATCCCACATATATTAAGAAGTAATAAAAACAAATATCCTTTATTCTGATAAAAACTTTTCAAAACTGACTAACTTGAACCCTAAATCGTTACTTATTTTCTTTTTTCTCTCTCACGGTGATTAAGAACCAAATTAGTCCATTCTGAAAAGTTTTAATCTTGACTGATATTAATACAAACATAAGGAAATATTAACTACATTTTTACCCTTGTTAATAATCATTAAAAGGTCACAACTCACAACTCACAAGTCTTAACCTTGAGAACATGCTTCTCACTCATTAATCAAACAAACACCAACCTTCCTTTCCTAAAAAGCATCTAAAACCCTCACACCCTGTTTGGCATATGCGACTACCGTCACAGAATTTAAAAGGCCAAAATTTAAAAATAAATAAATAAGAGAGAGATGATAAAGTAACCAACTGTATAACGGAAGCAACAGAAAAAGAAAGATAAAGAGTAGACTCAGGGAGAGAGAGACACGGATTGCCTATAGAATTTTTGACCGTCTATATTGTTTTTCAATAGGCCAATTATATCCACGTGTTATGATACGTGGCAACAACACAATTTCCCACATATTATCGATTTTTATTATAGTAGTATATATTTATTTTTCGTAACTGAAAATCGTGGCAAGCAAAAGCCGCCATTTCAAAAAACCCTCACCCCCCTCTGGTTTTTTTCACATTTTTTTTTTTTTTTTGAGTGAGAGAAAGTGAAAGCGAAGGAGAGGAGAGAGAGAGAGAGAAAGAGAAAGGAAGAGGTGAAAACAACGGAGCTCCTTATGAGATAGAGAGAGAGTGGGAGAGAGAAATCGGAAGCAAACCCTAATCTCTCTCATTGAATGAGGTTCGTTCTATATCTTTCTTTCTCGATGATTCTAGAATACCTCCTGTGGATTTTTGTTCCTTTCCGCCATTTTTGTTTAAAATCTGTTGTTGTACTTTCTCTGCGCACACAAATAGTCGAATCGTTTCCTTGTTTCAGATTTTTATTTTATTTAAATTAATTGATTTTTTTTATTTTTTGTTTAGGTTTTGGAAGCGTTTGAAAAGTACAGATTTGTTTTTTTTCTTCTTGTGGTTTTTATGGCTATGGTTGCGTAATATTGGATTGTGGATAATACAAACTCTGAGCTTCGATTTTCTCTGTTTTTTTTGGATTAAAACTATTTGACTGAAATGTAGAATATGATTTTAGCTGATATTTTGTTCGATGAAATTCCTAAGAAAAATAATATAATGCACAATGTGGCTTTATTCCTTTACCAATACAACAGATATTTTCGGTTATATGCGTTTGTGTGTGTATATATATGTAGTGGTTGTGGTGTTAGAATAGATTTGTTCGGCAAGTGCGTCTAGGCAATGTGAAAATTGTATTCTAGTATGATATGTGTTGTAACCTTGTAGAAGATGTTTTATGATGTGTGGTTGATTTGAATTATATATTGAAAACAGTAGAAATTTTCTAGAGATTGCAGATTCTAATTACTCAAAGTGGTATTTTTGGGTGATTGGAAATAATCTGATTTTATGTGTGTATATTGATTGTTACATTTACAAGACAATTGCTTTTCTTGGTCAGTGTTTTCTTTTTATAATTTTTTTACCCGTGAAGCATTCAGGTTAGACATATTCTGTGTTGTGATATATTGGGTGGAGATTCTTTTACATATTTGTGCTTAGATGTTGCCAAAGTTGTTTGAAAGATGAGTTGGTTCTGCCTTTTGCAAGTAAATCATCAGCTTGGTGATGTAATATTTGAGGAAGGTGGTGTTATGCCTCTGCTGAGGATATACCATTAAATTAACTAGGAATGTAGTGACTACTTTAGATGAGAAGCCTGGTGATGCAGTTTAAGGAAATTGCCTCATGGAACTACTTTTTTAGATGATCAAATACTTCTTGAGTTTGTGGTGGGTTTCATGACATGGTAGAAAGTTAAAATTTTGTGACATTTCTTTTCAGGGGTTTTTGTTTATATAATCTTGATTAATGTTCAATAAAAAGAATCATTGGTTTTTTAGAAGAGCTCTGACTGTTTTGTGCTCTGGAGTACAATTGTAACATTAGGAAAAAAATCCCTGGGCCCTTCATATTTGAAGAGGGATTGAGTTGACAGATACTTGAATGGATTTTGAGCCTTTTTAGCAATTATATTGTGCATGACTTTTTTTTTTTTTTTAATTTTCTTTTTAAAGGATTTTCCTTCATAATTGAAAAAAATTCTTTGATCTCTAATTTGTTCCCAATGTAAAAATGAAAGTTGCGTCTTGTGACTTGCGTGTAAAGAGTTGGAAAAAAAAAAAAAAAAAAAAAAAAAAAGAAGAAGAAGAAGGAAAATCCCCAAAAATCACAAAGTTTGTCCTTCTGACAAATTACACCTTGACTTATTAACTTTACCATTTTAAACCCCAAACTTTGCGAGCCATGACAATCTAAACATTATCCATATCTATTAAAAATCACTAACGTAAAACTTATATTTGTTTGTCATTACTTCAACTCTTCTCTATTAAAGCTGGAGGTCTCAAGTTTAATCCACCACACTATTAGTCCATGGGGTTTCCGGGTTTATATATAAAGCTTTTATTTCTCTACCGGGAATGTCCTCTCTCTTTATGGTCTTATGCAATATCTCCCTCTCTCAAAGTTTCCTCAGTTTTAGTTTTTTGCCTTCCCAATCAATGGGATCTCTTTTTTCTTTTAAAAGTGTCTATTAAACTTGTCTCTTTCCTGATGCAGTTTCAGCTAATTTGTGTCATAGCAATGCAATTTTGGTGCATTGTCAATGTAGGTCATATTTTGATGATTCAGAATTTTTCCCCCCAACACTAAAATGAAACCAAGGGCAAATGGGGTACCCAGAGCTCAGAAGTCACAGAGTATTCAGGGTGAAGGGCCAAACTGGATTCTCATTGCTGGTGGTGCCTTGTTAAGTGCATTATCAGTTCGCCTTGGTTACAAGCTGAAGCAGGCACTTGATGTGAGGCAGCAAGACAATGCTAGTAATAGTTTGAAAGGTCTCATATTATGTATAGCACTTGCAAATTGTCTTTTGAGATGTGCCTACTCCTGGAAGTGGTATCTTGTGTTACAGCTGCATACAACACCCCTCTCACATAGGGGTGGGTCCAATGTTTTTGAGGTCTACACCCATGTGAGAGGGGTGTTGTTTGCATCTGTACACAAAATTATAAATCCTGCTCCTGACTATGAAAGTTGTTTACTAATCAGGTAACGGGAAATCCTCTGACAGAAGGAAGGCTGCTGGATCCCGTTTGCGTTCTAACGTGTATTCATTTACACAAGAAGATGATGGCTGCTTCAATTGCATTTCAGGTGTGACTTTGTGCTTTAGTTATATTTTTAACTTTATGAAAATTAAAGATAAGTTTTAAGTTCCATATCAAACACTTGATGGTGATTTAAGTCTGTCTCTTGACATGGCAACACTTGATATATGTTACTTGGTGAGAGATACTTGTTTTTGCTAGTGTCAGAATATAGAATAGCATCTGTAGCTTACCCAGTGTTGCCTTTTTTCCATTTTGGATTTTGGCTTCTTCTCTTTTCTTTTCTTTTTTTTTGGGGGGGGGGGGGGGGGGGGGGGGGGGGGGGGGGGAGGTAGAACCATTTAGGTTAGAGGAGGAGCAAATGATAAGATAGGAATGCTTAATTATCTGTTTTCTCTCTCAGAATTTGTTGCTCTTCCTCTTGGTTAATGCATTTGTCTTGTTGGGTGATCGCATTGCCGTTATAGTTGTTATTGTTTCTTACCTATAAAAAAAAAAAAAAAAAAAAAAAAAAATTGCTGTTATATTTATTCTAGCCTCACATCAATGTTCTGTACATAGCTTCATTTCACTTTTTTGGAGAAGTTTGGTAAGTAGATTCTACAATCATATGCTTAACTATTTCTCATTTTCCTCTAGGTAATAATCACTTTGAAACAGGAACTGAAGGCATCATGGAGATAAAGTGCCCACCCAATGGCCAGATGATGACTGAATCTGATGGAGCTCTTCCTTTGGTCACAGTTCCCCCTCCTGATTTTAACAAGGAAAATGGTGTTATTTGGTCATCTTCTCCTGATCGCCTTGAATTGCCTCCAAAGCCATTCCACCATTCAAACTGCTCGGACTCTCCATGTGTCTCGGAATCTGGCTCTGATATTTTTAGCAAGCGGGAAGTAATACATAAACTGAGGCAGCAGCTGAAGAGAAGAGATGATATGATACTGGAGATGCAAGATCAGATTTTGGAGTTGCAGAATTCACTAAATGCTCAACTGGCACATTCTACACATCTGCAGTCACAGCTTGATGCCACAAACAGGGACTTATTTGATTCTGAGAGAGAGATCCAGAGACTGAGGAAGGCAATAGCAGATCACTGTGTGGCACATGCGGGCCCCAATGACAAGCCCTCCTCACCAACAATTTGGCCATCTGAGGCAAGAAATGGCCATGCAAATGGGTATCTTGATGGTGAGAGCAATTTTGAGCAACCAGAGAAAGGAAAGGGAGATGGGGAGAGGATTGAGATGCTTAAGAGGGAAGTAGGAGATTTGAAGGAGGTGATAGAAGGGAAAGAATATTTACTGCAAAACTACAAGGAGCAAAGGGCTGAGCTTTCCATGAAGATCAAGGACTTGCAGAATAGATTGGATTCTCAACTTCCTAATATTTTGTAGGCAATAGTGTATTCTTGCTTTTTCTCCTTTGCCTTCGTCATATCAGGCTCCAAAATTTGAAGCTTCGATTTCACTTTTCTTTTCCCACAATATCTAGTTTAGTTAAATTTTTTGGTGCTGTGTTACTTGGTGGTGCATGTGTGCGAGTGTATATGAGTGAGATTTGTGGTTTGAAAGTAAAAGGCATGCATAGCTGCAGGGTCATTATCTCGATGCTAGTGTGCCATCTATTTGTTTCTTGAGAAATGTTTGCTCTCTCTTTAGACTGCGGGTGATGAATTTCCTCCTAGGGTCAATTTTAATTTTGCTCAGTCATACTGATACACCCGTAGTGACACAGAGAAACCTCCAACCTGAAGAATTTGTTACATATTTTGACCAATTAGTTCCAAATTTCCAATACACCTATCACTTACAACCTAGCATTAAATTATCACCCAAATCAATTGAATTTGCTTGTTGAATCCGGTGTATAATATGGGTATGTCTTTATTTTTTGGAAAAAGATAGAAAATTTTGTATTAATGAAATAAAAGAGTACACGACTTGGTGGACCGAAACTCTACTACACAGTGGGGGGCAACACTAATTTGATTTGCATGCATATAATGCTGGACCATCTCTACCTCGTATAAGCATTCTTTGGCCACGTTGTAGCTGCCAGCCTAAATTATAAACAGGGTTTCGCGAAAATGCTGACGGTTCTTTTGGGTCTCACCACTAAAGCAAGCTTTCTTAAAGTCGCTGGGATTCGGACAACATGCTAGGAGCTCCCTCCAAAATCGGATCCAGGGATCCGGGTGTACTTGGATGATTTTCGAAACAATACTTGGTGCGAGCAGTCCAAATGGGCTATGCCATAACAACCCATGATTTTCGAAACAATACTTGGTGCAAGCATTCCAAATGGACTACGCCATAACCACCCGCTACTGCTACTCCAACATGTGGTTTTTAAAGTCCACCTTATTTGTGACAATTTGATGAGATAATTTCAAACGGTAAACCATCACTTTCATATAAACTCACTATTTTTTTTCTGTCACTTACAGTCAATTATATCAAAGTAGAAGTAAAATTTGTTGCACAAAGTCGTGTTCCTAGTCTTTTTCTTTTGCAAGTCATCTAATTAAAATTAATGTAAAATCATCTAATTCTAAGTTTAAAGAAAAGATCTTCATAGAAAATAAAAATAATTTCAGTATCAAGAAAAAAGAAACAATTTCAGAATAAAATTAAAAATGTGAAAATCTTCATGTTTAATATAACTAGTTGATCGTACAAGCTTGCATCACGCTCTTATATATTCCTCAACAAAATAATTAACAGAGGAATCCGATAAGGATAAGGAAAAGACAGCTTATTCCCTACATATAGATGGGTTTAAAATTTAAATCATGACTTTAGACTCAGCAAAATAATAATAATAACGACTTTTGGATTGAGCAAAATAAGTTATTGCTGAACAAACATAAATCATGATTGCAAATTTGCAATGCCAGCCTACAACTAGCTTTGTCAACAGAAGTTAAAAAATCTACCCAAAAAATATATATAATTTAATTACAAAATTAGTTGTAATTTAAGATAACAACCTTACTCAATAAAATAAATATTACCATATAATTTAAAAATTTATTCCTTAAATTGTATATTTTTTATGCTCTTAATACACATATCAAATTTTTTGTTAATCGGATATCATTTACTATATCATCTATAAGTTTATATTTTATACATAATTTTAAACTACAAAAACTTGCAATTTAAACAATCTATTGATGACATAACCATTGATCTTTAATTTTCTAAAAATTTTGCAAGTATAAAAAATATAAGAAGAAAATGTAATCCAATGATAGATTTTTTAAAATTCACCTTCAACAAAAAGATATTGAGTAAAGTTGTAGCTTTAGGCTATAACCAATTTTGTAGCTAATTTTGTCCAAAAAAAAAAAAAAAATTCAATACGAATGACTGAACGAAATTTGTTGCACCATGACCTATAAATAGTTATAATCCAATCTACTGAAATAACATCATTTTACATAGCTTTCCGATGATTCTGTGAACGGATTTCAATCAGTAACATTCCTCAGACTTACATATCACAATCCTACAAAGAATACGGCATTTGAACACAAGGCTCAGTGCAATTGATTTTCCAAATATCAAGGATACACGCACTTTTCCTTACAAAATTCAAATAGGCTGCTGCCTGTGATCAAGGTTGTTCCACTAATACGAAATACCCATTTCAATGCTCATCTAGTGTTCAAATCAAATTCCCCAACTTCTCGCCACCCATCTTGCATGCCTGTTTCTCCATTTTCGGTCTCTTCATCATTCAAGAAATCTTCAGATGGCTCCTTCTCATCTCGCTGAGTATTGTTTCCCCACCCATTTATCATCTCGTCTGCATTGCCTCCTTGCTCCTGCTCTCCCAAGTCATGCCCAATTGCATCGCTGCCTTGGGATCCAAGTGCACTTGCTCTTATTGGGCCCCGAGCCAGTGACTCAGCCCGAGCTTGCTCTGCCTGAACCATTGCTGCCATTCGCAATTTAGCCTCATGAGCTTCCCGACCAGCCTTCTCTCTGGACTCTATCTCTGCTCTTATTTCCAGTGCAGCTCGCTTCTCCTCTTGGAGAAGAGCCTGCTCAATCATCAATCTCTCCTCAGATCGAAACTCCCCCAAAGCGCGTTTCCGAGATATTATGTTGAAGGCAAGGGCCTGCTTCTCAAATGTGGCTGTAAACTCCGCAACTTTAGCAGCTATGTTATGATCCCACTGTTGGGATCGAGAGGGCATTTGGCCTGTGGTGTCAGAATCGAGGATCCTATCATCCTCTTCTGCCTCATAGTCTGCCACCACATGGTAGGGTAGTAACCTGCATAAATTTAGTGGAAAATGGGGAATAACATATCCTACAAAGTACAACAAATCACTGTGCAAATAACTTGAATGAATACCAGATTCCAGTTATAACTAACTCTTGCTCATTTATTGGAAAGATTCATATGAGAAGCAGGGACCAGATGCCTTACATGCAATATATTACGTAAATGTTATATCTTCTAAAAAATGACTACACTATCAATTCAACCATTGAGCTCCACACCCCCCTCCCTGCCCCAAAAGAGAGAGAGAGAGAGAGTCATTTTTCAACATGTCTCAAACCCTCCAACACACCCAATCAAGGATTATAAGTTACTCATACCACTCTAGGAACAAGCAATCAACACATACGTAGATTGAATGGCTATTTGTACATAACATACTTATTTGCTAGCTTTTAGCTTTTGTATACATCTTTTTAAATCCTCATTTTTTTCTCACTTTTTCAAAATACAAGTATACTTTAGCACACTATCAACAAAAGGCTAAATAAGCTAATGCCAAATGCACACTAAATTGCAGCTTTAAAGCTGAAACGCAATCTATTAATCCTTATATTTTTTGATAAGTTATGAAAAAATAAGAAAAAAAAATGTACGAGCATCTGAATGCAAAAGCCACATAGAAGTGAATTCATGGCAAGCGCAAGCATATCTGCTCGCATCAGTACCCAAAGTACTAAAAATGATTTCAGCAACCAAACAGGCGCTGTATACACTATCCATCTCAAGCGCATCAGTGATGCTAACTAATTGCCTTTTTCTTAAACAGAATGCCCAACAAAGCTTATCTTCATATACATAATACATGTACTAGTCTAGAACTTAATTTCAGACAGAGAGAGAAGCATATGCATAGTTCTTCAAAAAGATCTATGAATGAGCCATGAAGGCGGCTCTGCTGTCCTTTGGTCATCTATTAATCCTAATATTAAAACCAATTTATCTCTTTTATCATGCAGAATCAACATACTCTAGCAACATATCATACAACAAAAAACAACTTAAAATACCAATTTATAGCAAGTGGAGTACACAGTTTTTTTTTTGCTGGATATGTAGTTAATTAAGTAATCAGTACAACAACCATTAAAAACTAATGGTAAAACAAGAATATTTTTACCTCTTTTAATTGTTACGAATTAAAGGTAAGGCATACTGCCATCCCAAGCCAATGCCTAGGATTCAAAAACATGAATTTTTTTCCTTGTGTTAAAGATTGGACCGTTGACATCAAACTGACAAATCTCGAGAAAACATTGAAATGGACAAAATGAACTTTTACCTTCTCGTGAATGTTTGAATCCAGATTAGTAGCAAGGATGCTTCTAAAAAGAGTAGTCATATCCATATATAGTACATTTACAAAACCAATAGTTCTTGGGTACTTCCCACAACCACCAGTTGAAGTTTTCAACACTCTTGTAGGTATTACAAGCAAATGATATTAGAATCTGAAATTTGTATTGCAGAAATATTAGATACAACCCCTCCCTCTCCCCCTCCCCCTTCTCACATATAACCTCTATTAGGCTCCAGAAAATTATTAGCAGAAGAAAAGAATGGCTACAACATTTTGCACAAACATGCATTTGTCAATAATATACCATGAGTTCTATTGTTGAGCAGTACAAGTCTGCTCACTTTTTCATAGCAAGGGGAATGTTTGGTGAGTCAGGATGAGTATGGAACAGGTAGCAAGGACAAAAGCAGCTTATATAAACACCCCATCAGAAAATTATCATTAATTTTCAAGCGAGTGTAAACATTAATTATATGTATTTGCTCCTTTTTTTTTTTTTTTTTGAGAAAGATGTATCTGCATATCTTGATGCTACAACTAAGCGTAAACATAAATTGGATCTATCCACTAATCTTAATGCCACATCTCTCCAGCTTTGTCAAAAAAGAGACTAGAGTACCAAACTCCCCCTAAATGTTCATTAGTGTACCCATCGAAAACAAAATAGTTCCAAAAAATGTGTACCCAAGACATAAACATAACTTATCATTAGAAAAAGCATGTATGGAATACATGCAATAATATTGTAGTGGAGGTCATTGTCAACTGGGAAACAAATATATGTTTAAATACAAAATATCACCATCTAAGTTGTACGAGGGCATCCACTTAATTTTAAGTAGTTAAATACATCCCCCCAAAAGCTAGACACATTTACCTACACAGGGGACTTCATCTCACCCAAAGAAGTACTAGTAAGATGACAGCATGCATTTGACATTTGATACAATATTTATTCTCTGCAAGTATCATATAAATGCAAATGAGAAGGCTATTTACTTATTTATTTATTATTATACTATCTGAATGAAATATGAATAAAACAGCATCAATGGAAACTGGGTAACTTCCTCATCAAGTGATTACATGAGTAATTTTGTCACGGCACGCTTGAAATGCATGCTACTTTTGAATTATAATATACACCCCTACAAGGATAACAACCTAGTGGCAAGTTAGCTTGCCACCTAATATTCAATGTGTATCCATTTCTTTCTCCCCAAATTTCAGCCTCATAAATACCCATTCATCATAGAAAAAATTGAGGCAGTTGTTACCATCGCCACCATGGCTAATGGAAGTAAATGATGTACAATGATCATCACAAATTACAGTGGAGAAGCTAACAACACCATGAGTTGCCATGGAAGAGGAAGACATATTGATTAATTTTGCTAACAAAGCACCCACAGATTAAGCATGAATAGCTCATTACCCACTGAACTAAGAATGAAAACAGGTCTTTCTAGTTTCCCATCCACACTTCTACCAACCATTCATTCTCAACCAAAAAGGACAATCATTTCAACTTAAAATCAAGTCAAATAATATTTCCCCAGATATGTATCATCTTTGATGGGAGAACACTTTTCAAAAGTTGATATGTATGAAATAACCAGATACATTAGTATGTCCAATGAATACTCTTTCTAAAAGGATCTAGAACTATTTAGAGATATGAGAAATAATCATGACCGTTCATCCAAAAAGAAATAACAACGGCTAATCCTTCATTCTCAATCCATGGTTGTACAGATACATACATTTGTGTTCATGTGTGTGTGTGTATAATAATGTGGGGCTACCCTTGTTTTTTTTTTTGAGTCCCCCTCCGCTACCTATGAGTGCTCCCACCCTCCCCACTCCGCCCCACCTCTCCTCTAGACCACAACAACTTCCTCCACCTCCACCCCTAATACA
The DNA here is from genome assembly GCF_001633185.2 of Quercus lobata. Taxonomy (NCBI): domain Eukaryota; kingdom Viridiplantae; phylum Streptophyta; class Magnoliopsida; order Fagales; family Fagaceae; genus Quercus; species Quercus lobata. Next base: position 20,523,392 of record NC_044912.1, on the reverse strand, counting down.
TGCACAAGCCAATCCACCTTTTGTTAACTTCCCCAACCTTCCCTATTTCTTCCCTCCTCCTCAAATCCCTTTCCCACGGCCTTGTTATTGGCCTAGTCAGTTTGGTCAATACATACCCCACCACACACCAACCCAACCATCCTTACCCCCTCTAAACCCTAATCCTCCTAAGCCGCCACCTTCTTCACAATCCAAGCCTTCACCTTCACATGGGGAACGGGGGAATTCTACTTTCTTTCGCATTGACACAAAGGCCTTCTTTTTGGTTTTTGACGGAGGATGTATGGATTCTTATTCCATTACAGAAAGACGGGGAAGGTACCATGGTTCTATCTGGGTTGAGAGATCAGGCTTGGACTGGATCATTGCATGCTTGGTTGAGTTACGCAGTTGGGATTTTAGCAAGCAACATTTTTCAAATGGTTTCATGAGAATTATAAAATTTTGGAGTGCTCTAGTAGGTTGAATAAGGTGGTTGTTTTGTGGAAATATCTGAGTATCATAATGGGGCTCGACGTGGTTGTTTGTGTGTTCCAAAAGGTTTTCATAAGGGTGGCTGGGCTTTTCTTGAAAGGAAGTTATGTGATTTTTTCTTTGGAAAACATGTTTCTAGGCCAGCGAAGGAGGTGGATGCCGGCGGTGGTAGGTTTGCAAAACCCACCGATAATCCAAGGAACCAAGTTTGGAAAGACATTAATGGTCACGTGAAATTAGGAAGTGATTTAGATTTGGAGAAGCAGTTTCCTAAACTAGCTGGCATGTTAAACCAGAAGGAGGGATTTGGGGGATTTGATTTTATTCCAAAAACAAATATCTCAACTCACCTTGTCTCTGGAAGGCCAATGCGTATGTCTACTTTGAAGTGGACTAAAGCCCATTTTTCTTTAAACATATCAGTTGATCTTGAGGGTGGTGAAGTGGGCCAATTTTGTTCAGCCCAAGACTAAGTCTGTTAAAGTTGATAGAATACCTACTGAACTCGGGCCTGTTAAGCAAGCAAATGGTGGGCCTATTAAACAGGCGCAAGAGGATCATAATGGTGATATAACCCACCTGTATTTACAAGGCTTGTCACGATCTTGTGAGCGTGGTGAGGGATCGGGCTTACAAGTCTGTGTCGAGAAGTCAAAGCTAGGTGCCAGCGAGATGGGAGGGGAGCTTCCAACTCCCGATGGAGGTTCTGACACGGCAGAGCAGATGGGTTTTGTTCAGATGGGTGGTACCGGTGAGATGGGAGGGGCTTGTTTAACTTCCGGCAAAGAACCCGATAGGGCGGTGAAGGAGGATTTAGCTCCGACAGGTTGTGCAGGTAGCGGGGCCGAGGTGGGGGCTCCTTCCACTGTCTTAGTTGCCAACGATCCATCGACGAGGTGTCCGATAAGTGGGGCTGTGGAGGATTCACATGTGTCAAGCTCCGATGATCATCCAAGATTCACTGTTGCTATGGCGAAGTGTTCGACGACACCAATAAAGAGAGCCGAGGTGTCTTGCCATCAACCTTTATTGGAACAAAACAAGTTTTCTCCTATTTCTGAGATGGTTTCGGATTCTTTCGAAGAAGAGACGCTGTTGTTGAATTGGGTCAATCCCATGGAGTTGGATAGGGATGAGGAGGAGCGGCAATTGATGGAATATGTACCTTTGGCTCAATGGGATCCTAATGGGGGTTTGGTGTTTAATGACTAAGGAAGTTGACCCAGTTGACATCTTTGTGGAGGATGATTTGGAACCTTCGGTTTGGGTAAGCAAAAAGGTTAAGGGCTTCAGTAAGTGGGTGGGCTTCCCCATAGATTCCTGTGAGAGGCAATGTGTTGAATTTTTTCAACAACTTGAGAAAGTGTGGGAGAAACAAGCTATGGCAAGCAGCCTTCGTCGCACTGCTTCTTTCTCTACAAAAGGTATGAGGGAATTAAGGAATTTAATTTCTATAGTTAATTATGATGATCAAGCTGGTAAACGAACCAGGGAGATTGTGAAATTCAGTGGGTTGGGCTCTAATGGTTGTCCATGAATTTGAGACTTCTATCTTGGAATGTGAGAGGATTTAACAATCCTCATAAGAGGGATATTGTGAAGAACTTACTTAAGGAATGGAAGTGTGAGGTTGTGTGTTTTCAGGAAACCAAACTGGACCGTACCAATTCTGCTGCTGTGAAAAGTCTTTGGGACAGCTCTTTTGTGGATTGGGTGACTTTAGATGCCATTCACACAGCAGGAGGTATTCTTGTGGTCTGGGACCCAAGGGTGTATGAGAAAATTGATTGTGTGGTGGGTAGCTTTTCTGTTTCAGTCCTGTTGAAAGAGGTGGCAGATGGTTTTGTTTGGATATGCACAGGAGTTTATGGCCCAAATAAGGCCGGTTTGAGGGATGCTTTATGGGTAGAGCTTGATAGTGTGAGAGTGAGATGGAGTTCAGCTTGGTGTGTTTTGGGTGATTTCAACATTATTAGATACCCGACAGAGCGTCTTGGTTGTAATTCGTTTAGTCCAACCATGTTCAATTTTTCGGACTTTATCGAGAGGAATTTTTTGGTTGATCTTCCTTTGGTTGGGGGTGAGTATACGTGGTTTAGAGATTCAACGAACCCTGCTATGTCTCACATAAATAGAGTTTTGGTTTTAGCTGATTGGGAGGAACATTTCTTGGATGTAATTCAAAGGCCTCTCCCTTGGGTGGTTTCTGATCATTGTCCTATTCTAGTGGAGGCAGGAGGCATGGCGAGGGGGAAAAATCCCTTTAGATTTGAGAACATGTGACTAAAAGTGGAGGGTTTTGTGGATCGAGTTAGGGGCTGGTGGAACGGTTATCATTTTGCGGGATCCCCTAGTTATGTTCTCGCATGTAAATTCAAGGCTCTTAAAAAAGACTTGAAGCATTGGAATAAACATGTTTTTGGGGATATGCATTTTAGAAAAAAATGTTTGTTGTCTGAGCTATTGGATCTGGATATGAGAGAAGGTCTACAAGTGCTGACTATGGCAGATAAAGCAAGAAAATTTCAGATTAAAGCGAAGAGCGAATCTTTAGCTTCTTTGGAAGAGATTTCTTGGAGGCAGAAATCTAGGGCTTTGTTCTTAAAGGAGGGGGACAATAACAATAGGTTTTTCCACAGGCTTGCTAATTCACATAGACGAGCTAATACCATGAGGGGTGTGGAGGTTGATGGCTTTATGTATGAAGCTGAATCAAATGTTCAGGAACAGGTGGTGGGGTTTTATCAGGAACCTGAGGATTGGAGGCCCACTGTTGATGGGTTAGATTTTGCTAGTTTGGATGAGTTTGATAGGCTTTCTCTTGAAAGGGAGTTTGATAGGGAGGAGATCATTGCTGCTCTTTGGGAGGCTGAGGGTGATAAGGCTCCTAGTCTTGATGGCTTTACCATAGCTTTCTTCCAAAAGTGTTGGGGTGTGATAGAAGAGAATGTTATGGCTTTTTTTGCAGACTTTCATAGCCAATGCATCTTTGAGAAATCTCTGAATGCTACTTTTCTATGTTTGATACCTAAGAAGATTAAAGCTGTCAATATTAAAGATTTTCAACCCATTAGCCTTGTGGGAAGTTTGTACAAACTTCTGTCAAAAGTGTTGGCTTCTAGGCTTCGAAGTGTTTTGGACAAACTTATATCCAACTCTCAAAATGCCTTTGTAGGGGGAAGACAGATTCTTGACTCTGTTCTTATAGCAAATGAATGTTTGGATAGTAGATTGAAGAGTGGTGTTCCGGGTGTGATCATTAAGTTGCATATAAAGAAGGCTTATGATCATGTAAATTGGAATGCTTTGTTTTACTTAATGGAGAGGATGGGTTTTGGGGAGAAGTGGGGGAGGTGGATGAAGGCTTGTATCACTACAGTTCGTTTATCAGTGCTTATTAATGGGTCCCCAGCTGGCTTTTTTGGTAGCTCTCGTGGTCTTCGTCAAGGAGATCCCTTATCTACTCTTTTGTTCTTGTTGGTGATGGAGGTGTTGAGCAGGTTATTGAGGAGGACAGAAGATGGTGACTTTCTTAGGGGGTTCCAGGCAAGCCCCAATGTAAGAGGAGGTTTGCATATTTCTCATCTTCTGTTTGCTAATGATACTATTCTCTTCTGTGATGCATCTAGGGAACAATTATTATATATAAGGATGGTGTTGATCTTTTTTGAAGCTATTACAGGCTTAAAAGTAAATGTTGGCAATAGTGAAATTGTGCCAATTGGTGAGGTTGGGAATTTGGGTGCTTTGGCTCGCATTCTATGTTGTAAGGTTGGGCGTTTACCTATGTCTTATTTGGGAATGCCTCTTGGGGCTCATTTTAAGGATGCTTTGATCTGGAATCCTATTTTAGAGAGGGTGGAGAAGAAGCTCTTTGGTTGGAAGCGGTTGTATTTGTCAAAAGGAGGTAGGCTTACTTTATTGAAGCGTACTTTGTCGAGTCTCCCAACTTATTATCTATCGCTGTTTACAATTCCGCAACACATAGCAGACAAACTAGAGAGGATTCAGAGGAATTTCCTGTGGGGGAGTTCTAATGATGTTTTCAGATATCCACTTGTTGCTTGGGATAAGGTTGTTTGGCTAGTGGAGATAAGGGGTTTGGGGATTCGGAAGATTGGGCTTTTTAACCAAGCTCTACTTGGGAAGTGGCTTTGGCGATTTGGGAAGGAAGCGACTCATTTATGGCATCAGGTAATAGCCACCAAATATGGAGAGGATAGTGGAGGTTGGTGCACTAGAGTTGTGTGAGAGGGACTCATGGTTGTGGGTTATGGAAGAATATTAGGAAAGGTGCAGACAATTTTTTCAGCCATGTGGTGTATGCAGCGGGAGAGGGCAATCGTATTCGGTTTTAGCACGACCCTTGGAGTGGTCCTACTCCTCTAAAGGAATTATACCCGGAATTGTTTGCATGTGCTGTGGTTTAAGAAGCTTTGATTTCTGACATGATTATTTTTGCACCAGACGAGGGAGGTAGGAGTTGGAACTTCCATTTCCAACGCAATTTTAATGAATGGGAGTTAAGGAGATTTTATTCTTTCTATGAGCATGTCTCTGCCAGGATTCCTAGTGGGGAGGGTGAGGATATCTTGATTTGGTAGTTGAATCGCAGTGGTGTCTTTGATGTCTGATCCTTCAATATTGCTTTATTGAAAGCCCCTTCTGTTTTTTTTCCCTTGGTAGAGCATTTGGTGTGTAAAGATACCTAAAAGGGTATCTTTCTATTTATGGACTGCTGCTAAGGGTGGGATTCTCACAATAGATAACCTTGTTAAGAAGAACTTGCCCCTTGTTAATTGGTGTTGTTTATGTAGGTGTGATGAGGAGACCGTGGATCACCTTTTGATCCATTGTAGGTTTGCATCTGCTTTGTGGACTGAGGTCCTTATTATGTTTGGGGTTCAGTGGGTGATGCCGGACACTATTGTTTCTCTTCTTTTTGCATGGAGGAATTGTTTGGGAACTTACTCTTCAAAGGTTTGGAATTTGATATCAGCATGCCTTATGTGGTTAGTATGGAAGGAATGCAATGCCCGAACTTTTGAGGACGTTGAGAGTCCTATAGATATGTTGAAGACCTTGCTTGCTAGGACTTTGTTTGAGTGGTCTCGTATTTGGGGGCTTAGGCATTGTAGTTCCTTGTCTAATTTCCTTATCTCTATTAGTCTTTCCTTATGATTTGATTGTATTTATTTCAAGGGCAGTGAGTTTACAATCGTAAACACATTGTTCTTTTTCATCAATAAAACTCTTATTATCTATCAAAAAAAAGTATAACAATGTGGGGCTAGAGAAGCACAACATTTAATAGGAAAAAAATAGAGACGAGGAATACTTTCTTTCTTTAGTCAAAAAAATTGGTGCACAAGATTGCAGAAAAAGAACCCAAAAGTATAGAAAATTTTAGCTCATAAGAAACGCTTTTCAAGCAAGGAATTTGTAAAGAGAAATCTGCAAAGCTGACTAAACATGAACAATCATGTATATTGCTTAAGAGAAAACAACAGGAGACATTCTTTTCATTTTATCAAATATAAAATCAACACCCTTCTTGGCATTAAGATATATCTTATATGGCACAGATTTATGACAGCATCGTACAGGTTACTGTTGTTAACCTGAAATTCTAACTGTGACGCCAACTGTCAGAATAACAGCTTCAGATAAATAAATCCCACTTTCCCACTTCAAGCAACAAATTGCACTTTCTGCATTTTCTTATTTTATTATTTTTCATGCCTATCTGCTTTTTCACTTGGATGCAGTTATAACACAAAACCAATTTTTATATATACATCTATATATATATATATATATTATTATTATTATTATTATTATTATTATTATTATTATGTAGAAAGTAGAAATGACAGACTGTCCAAAATAAAACTGGATAGTAAAACATTTTTACACCATATGGCACATGACTCTGTATGCCAAAATCCAGATTCAATTCATATCTGCGTCCTTATTTTTGGGGAAAGCATTTGATGAAAAGACCAAATTCACAAGCTTTCCAACTCTCACTTTGCCACATTTATTAATATGAAATTTAAGCAAGTCATACCCACCATTTATTCATACTAAAGTGCTATATGTCACAAAATACCAATTTTCTTCTGTCCTTCTGTACATAAATGCTTTTATTCACCGACCAGCAAATTTTATATATGAATACTACTATGCAATGCATAACTACCCATTTTTATGTCTCCATTAGGAATCAACCTCTCAGGGTAATCACCAACTAGAAATTCAATAACAAAGCAAACCACAAAGCTGACAAATACTTACAAAAGCTACAGTATTAGAGCTCCAGCTACCCATTCAAATGCTTCCATATCAAATGTTACCCACCATTTGGCACGCAAGATATGAACAAAGTACCAACCAGAGAGCAATCCAACAAATTTGTACAAATCAGCAAATTATTGATTATACATATATAATCTTACCCAGACTATGCGAAGAGCCTTGTAGCTCAGTGACATTGCCTGGTCTTCTTTATGAAAGGAACCAAATTTCAAATCAGGCCCCAATAACTACTTATAACAATTGAATTATCACCCCAAAAAAAAAATTTCTTAATCCTATTTTTCTTTCACTTTCACACTTCAAAACAATGCACTTCTCTTCAACCACTCAAAATACTATTATACAACAAATGCACACATAATTAGAGTGAAATAAAGCATACAAAGCTCAAATCTTTATGCACATAAAAAACCCATTAATTTCTTCAAACAAATTTTCTCAGCAACCAAACAGAAAGTAAAAACAAAAAAAACAAAAACAAACCTTTCGCAGGCATCTTCAAGAGAAGTAAAAGGGCGCTTGAAGTCCGGGTGGCAGACCCGCCAGGCGTCCTGGTAAGCCATCTGGAGCTCCACCTGGTTCCCGGGTCGGATCCCCCTATTCTGTTGCTGTTGTAGCTGTTGTTGTTGCTGCTGCTGTTGCTGTTGCTGTTGTTGTTGTTGTTGTTGTTGCTGTTGCTGCTGCTGCTGCTGCTGTTGTTGCTGTTGTTGCTGTTGCTGTTGCTGTTGTTGCTGAGACTGTTGTGGCTGTTGGGGTTGTTGTTGAGGAGGAGGGGTGGGATTGTTAGGGTTAGGATGAAGATTAGGGATATGATTAACGTTGTTAGGGTTTTGGTTTTGAGTCAGATTCATGGGTCTGAGAGGACGCAAGTGGGCATCGATGTTTGAAGGGAACCGAGACATGGCCGCCGCTTGTTGTTGTCTTTGTAGCTGTTGCAATAGCAGCAATTGTTGCTGCTGCTGTTGTTGATGATGTTGCTGCTGCTGTTGTTGATGTTGATGTTGTTGTTGTTGTTGCTGTAGCATCATTTGTTGTTGTTGTTGTTGCTGCTGCTGCTGCTGTTGTTGTTGAGCTAGTACCTTTGCCTCTTCCATCTTTTTCTTTCAAACCCACCAAGAAAAGAAAAAAAAAAAAAAAAAGCAATGAAATTTAAAAATCACTCAATTTCTCTCTCTAAAACCTGACCCTTTTTGTTTCTCCCTCTCTCTTGAATAAAAGATCTGTGGCTTTCTCTCTGTGTGATGTATAATGAATGAGATATCCCTCTTTTTTGGCACACTACGGTGGTGGTGAAATGAAGCTGAGGCCTGAGAGTGAAGACTACAGTGAGTGAGAAGTGAACCAGGCCGCACCTAAACACTCCCAATTCCTTTTCTTCTTCTCCCTTTTTATTGTTTGGATTAATTACATTATTAGTGCTCAACTTTTTTCTTATGTTTAAAAATGGTTCGAATTCTTTAGAAAATTTCATTTTAGTCCTTACACTTAAATTTGTGTGCAAAAAGTTAATGTTGTTAATTGATGAATATAAAAGAGACATTTACTTAGAAAAGTTTAGCGGTCTGAGCCTAAACTTGGGTTTGAGTTTAGCTTATTTGCTTAATAAATGAACATCAGGGCTATTCATCCCCAATTGAGACCCATCAAAACCATTTGACCTAAAGCCACTCGAACTAAAATCGTCTAATCTAAGTAGAGAGGCAGTTGGTAGTGGGTCTCAAACTTTAACAACTGATGTCAGTGGGTCGAGTGGCGAGTCTCCTTCTCCTAAAACTTGAGCAACCTGATCTGATTAACTAAACCTTGAAAGAAGGCCAGATCTACCAAGATCCATTTGGATTCGACAAATAAAAGGTGGTTTTCAATGAGATCTGGTGAAGATCTTGTGGTTTTTGGTCAAATTTCGCTTAAATCTAATTACAATCCAGTGACAAAAATGTGGTTTTCAATTAGATTTGTTTAAGATCTCATGTTTTTTGTTAGATTTCTTTGTTTATGCTCAAATCCAGCTACGATCCAATGGTTTTTACTTAAATCTGGCGAAGATTCGACAAAAAAAATACAGATCATTGTCAAGAAAAACCTTCGCCAGCCTATTTATCAACTTTGACCGACTTGACTGTTGTTCGACTGAGTCCAATCTGACTCGACTCATAGTTTTTCACAATCGACTATTGGTCTTTGTGTTGAAAACTCAATGTCATCGGGTTGGCTGCGGGTTGGTCACAAACCCGACCTGTTCGACCCATGAACATCCCTAAGTCAAACATAAACAAACATTTTCCTTAATAGAGTTCAAGCTTTTCATAATCAACTTAATTTATTTATAGTTCTAAATATATTCTTATTAATATGGAAAAACATGACTGAATTTTAATTTTTGAGTAATAAAACTTTTACACGTCCCAAATGATTGACTTCTAACTTTTGAGCCAATTTCATGTTAGAGCATGAGATTATAAACTTATATTAAGAAAAAACATAATTTTAAAGCTAAAAGCAAACTTAATTAGCGTTCATTTTATAATGAGTGTTCTTTATCATCTAATCAAAAGACAACAATTGATTTTTGGTTTAGACTTTGACAGTTATCATGTGACTATGGTAGGACACTTGTCCAAGTTTATAATGGGGTTTATCTCAATTTTTTATTTTATTTTAAGTTGGAAAAAATTTAGCCATAAAATTGGTTGTAGTTTAAGGTTACAACTTTACTTAATATCTTTTTATTGGAGGTGAATTTTGACAAAGTTATCATTGAATTACATTTTCTTTTTATATCCTTTATACTTGCAAAATTTATAGAAAATTAAAGATTAATAGCCATGTCATCAATAAATTGTTTAAATTGCAAGTTTTTGTAGTTTAAAATTATACATAAAATATAATCTTATAAATTATATGGTAAATAATATTCGATTGGTACAAAATTTGATATGTATGCATAAAGAACATGTCATCCAATGGTTAGATTTTCGAAATATGTAGTAATGTTAATGATATTGAGTAAAGTTGTAATCTTATGCTACAACTAATTTTGTAACTAAATTTTATCCAAAAAAGTTCTTAAAGGGGTATATATATAGAGCAAGACTTTGGTATAGTATTTATATGCCGTTTCTTAAGTTCCTTTCATAGATTCCGCCATGTGGATTTTTTCTCATGAGATAGAAGTGTATGTTTTAGTTAAGTAGTCGTATGATTAAATCTTAAAAGAGAAACTTAAGAGGAATAATCTATATATATATATATATATATAAAACCGAAACCTTTGTTGGCACCATAATTTTTCACGTTAGCACAATATTTAAAAAATAAAAATAAAAACATTATAACACCTCAAAACCCTAGTAACCTTACCCCTCTCTCAAGTTAAGAAATATAAAGCCACAGTTTCTGCAAACTCTTTCTCTTCAAACGTAAATATCAAATTCAACCCCTTTAATTTCTCTTTATATTTTTGAGGCTTCTATAGAGTTATAGTGAGTTATGCTGATTTTGTTTTTTGTGTGTGTGTATAGACGGTCATAATACTCCGATATTCCAAGAGAAGTTTGTGTTTTCGTTAATTGAAGGCCTTAAAGAGATAAGTGTTGCAGTTTGGAACAGCAATACAAAAGACAATTTCATTGGCAGCGGAAAGTAATTATTTTGTCTCATATTTTTGTTTTTTGAATTGATTTTGTGTGCTTTTTAGACCCTTTTGGATCAATTTTGTTAATTGGGTTTTTTTTTTTTTTTTTTTTTTTTAATATGGTCTAATTGGGGAAGATTCTTTCAAAGGGTTACGATGATTGCATTTGGTGTTTGTATACTAATAGTGGGGGGTAAGTGCTATAAATTACTAACCCTTTTAAGTGTATAATTTGTTTCTAAAATTATCTATAATATTTTGTCCTCCGAAAATTTTATCTCTTTAATTTTAGTATATTGTGTTTCTTAAACTATAGACAGATTTTCTTTGTTTCTTATTTTCAATAATAAATCATTTTATTGCAATACCAGTAATTGTTTGAGAAATCCAATATGTTCATATCACTATAGAATAGAGAATAGTAGAAGCCAATTTTATTATAACTATTTAAATTGAGTTGACTTAATTCCGTACAATTACAAAGTATAGCATGAAAGATAATGGAATTAATTGTTATAATTTTTATTTTCTTTCCATGTTTTGAATTTCCATATTTTTATTGTTGATGAGAAATTAAGGCTCAGTTGCAAAATATGTATAAATTTTTCAGAAGGCTACTTTAAATAGTAAGTCAATGTGTCTCTTACATTTGAGTATTAGTTAGAATTATTTTCAAATGATTGTACCAATAAAAGTAAATGTGTATAAATTTTGTTTAACTATCCCGTGCATCGCACGGGTTAGCGACTAGTATGTCCATATATATATATATATATATAACGGGGTTCTTCTCCAAAAAAAAAAAAAAAAACAGTTTATAACGGGGTTGCATCTAAAGCCTAAGACTTAATTCCGGGCTTTGAATTGGACAGTAAAACCCTCTCTAAACCCTCACATATTTCTCAATACGTGTGGCTGTCAAAACACAGAGGTTGCTGTACGAGTCAAGTAGGGTTTCAGAGAGAGAGAGAGAGAGAGAGAGAGAGAGAGAGCGCGATGGTGAATAAAAGAGTACATTAAACTAAATTAAAAGGGGCTTAATCGGAGTCCCTATGCTTCGGACTCCTCACAATCTTGCTCGGTTAGTCACTACCCTCTATCTCCGTGTTCCTATTCTTCCACTCTTCAAGCTAGCTAGAAATATTTGCTTTCAGTTTTTTGTTGGTTACAAACAGCACTTATTGGAATCAACAGGTTTGAGAAATCAAGAGTTATTGCTGTAACTTGGGGCAAAGTTTTACTAGTGTTCTGTTATAACCACTTGTTATTGTTAGTTGCTACTGCTGATTGTTTTTTTTAATAAATCAACTTGATTTTCCCCCCCATTTTCTTAAATTTTGTGATGATAACAGCAAAAGTTATTATTTTGAGAATGAAGTACAAAAATCATGTTTAATGAAATGAAAGACGATCCCCACTGGGAGTTTCCCTGAATTACATGATTCACGGCTCTGGCGAGTGGGGTCATGTATCCATGGTTTATTGTTATTATTATAGTGTGATGACTGATGAATCATGATAACTGCAAAAGTTAGTATTTTCATATTTCAAAAACATTTTTCTTTAATACCCGTTGATTTAGAGGTATATAGTTATTGACTGAATATATATACATTATCTCAGAGGAGGAAAGGGATCATTTGCGGTGTCGTTATTGCTCAATGATCTCTGAGTTTAGCTTTTGTCATGGTGATAGTGTTATGTTGACCAGCATATTATATAAGTAAATACCCAGTTCAATTCTACATGTTCATGAGCTGCGAACATTTTACTATCTAGAACATTGCCCCTTGTTTAAAAAATGTATCCACTCTATTCTATTTGCTCCCACTAACATTTTTTTTTTCTTGGGCAGTGAAGAACTTGCTTCTTGCCTCCCTCTTGTCCTGCTGTCATATCACAAGTGCAAGAGTAGCCACAGCATTGGTGTGCTCTTTAGATATACTGGCAATTGTAGGAACTACAGTGTCCAAATTCCAAATCATTCCTATGGAAAAATTTTGAGGCAATCTGGTCGCCCTCTAAAATTTGCAACAGGTGAAACCAATTCTATTCTTCAATCAAGTGGTCTTCAGCACTGGTTCAAAAATTGGCAAGAACTCAGGAAACATAAATTGACGGCAAGCACTTTTGCTGGGGCTATTGGTTTTTGGCCTCGACGAAGAGCCCAACTATGGTTAGAGAAAATTGGGGCAATTGAGCCATTTTCAGGCAACCTGGCTACCTGTTGGAGTAATATTAAAGAAGAGGAAGCACTTGAAAGATACAAGCTTATAACGGGAAACACTGTTTTGTTTCCTGAATTTCAGGTTTATGGTGAGAGGGACCCAAAAGATGATTGGCTAGCAGGTTCACCAGATGGTGTAGTTGAGAGGCTAGTTTATGGGCTGCCTTCACGAGGAGTGCTGGAGATAAAGTGTCCATTTTTCAATGGAGATATGAGCAAAGCTGTCCCCTGGTCACGAGTCCCCCTTTACTGCATTCCACAAGCTCAGGGTTTAATGGAAATAATGGACAGGGATTGGATGGATTTCTATGTTTGGACTCCTAAAGGGAGTAGTCTATTCCGATTATATAGAGATGTAGAGTACTGGCATGTGTTAAAAATAGCACTCTCTGATTTTTGGTGGAATCATGTCCAGCCAGCCAGGGAGTTGTGTAGAAAATCTGTGATCACGGATCCCCTGTATCAATTACGAACAATCAGGCCAGCACCAAGACATGAATTATGCAGTTATATTGTTTATGAAAGCAGGCGCGTTGTTAATGACTCCAACTTGTTGATGCGTGAAATTTATGGAAAACTGCAAAACTGATGCATTTGAATGTCCACATTTTGGGTCTTTGAACTTTTGTGGCTTAAGCAGATGGGGTTCAATAACAAGTGATTGGAATATTGTTTACATGACTTGTTGGAGTCGTTGAAATAAATTTTCACAGGAACTGTCACCTGTACAATACAGAAGAAAATACATTGCTAGCGGAGGCAGAAATTCTGTTAATCAAGATATAATCAGATCTTTTTATTGAAAGAGAATGCAGAAGTACAGTCCTTGATATTACTACAACAGGATGAATATATTTCCCTTTATATAGGATCTGTATGATAGATAACAAATGGGGAGACACAGTGGTGATCTGAAAGTTCAGAACTTTGTCAGTTACATCATTGGCTACACTCTGAGGTGCTGAATACATGTAAGCTTCACTTTTCTTTATTCCTTTTTGCATGTGGTTCACGTGAAAAATAATATCTGAAAATGAACAAGTAGTGCACTGGCCACTGGATAAGATCCACAACTGAATATGTTTGGTCAAGTTCTCTCTGCAAGCATTGGTTGTACTTGGCCAATGAGCTGTAGCTCAAATGACACTTTCTCATTCCATAATAATAGGATGGATGATGGGGTTATGGGTTCAAAACCCACTGAGTCAGTGTGTAAATTAACAATAAAAGAAAGCAGCAGTTGCATCTGCTTTCTTTGACTTGCCTGCAATTAAACTATGTCCAACACTGAGGCAAAGGAATAGAGTAGTTCCTATGGCTAGGACTATCTAACTAGGAGGTTTTGGTGTTGAACAAAGTGGGCCTTCTGCTTGGGCAGTTTGGGTCAGGTTAAAGGGTGACCCAACCCCGACTCTAAGGGCTGTCAGTTGAGCATGGTCTTCATTTGGGCTTTGAAGTCTAAAAGCAGGTTTAGGTTTGCTCAGGTTTGTTGAGTTGTTCAAGTTGAAGTGGAAGGGTCATCCCCTTTTTGAATAGGAGGAATCAATAAAATTAGGGAGAGAGTCACTAGAACTGAGTTCCCAAATCTGAGACCAATCATATGAAGTGCCTACAAACGATGCAAGGAGCTGATCACCCGAGCTCTCCACATGCTCAAATGTGCAAATGTTGCGCTCCCTCCAAATGCACCAAACTAGACACAAAGGAATCAAATTCCAAATGTCAAATGAGTGTTCCCCAACCAATTCATCCATCCAATCAACAGATCTAGCACTAACACCAAAATATCAGAAAACAAAGCTCCACAATTGATAAGCCCCATCACAGTGAATCAATAAATGATCCACCATTTCCTCATAACATTGGCACATGCAACACCAGTCCACAATATAACCTTACCTCAAATTGTCACCAGTGAGTATCTTCCCCACACCGCTGTCCAAATAAAAAGGGAAACCTGCCGAGGGATGTTATTCAATTTATATGTATATTTACTTTTAAAGATTTTATTGTCATTGGAACTGGTGTTTATCATGGCAATGAGGTCTTGGCTGTATAGGTCAGCTATCTCAAGTTGTAAGACTTATCTCTAAGTATATAGACATTCAATCAGCTAAATTAATCATTAATTGAGATTGTTTTTGCATATAAATAAGGTTTTCTCATTGGTTTCTTGACATTTTCATTAGCTTCTGAAGTCCTGTATTATATTGAGTATTAGGACAACTAAAACAGCACCAGAGAATGAATTCTATGCCTTAACTTAGAGAAATAGAAAATTCACTAAAATTTTCTTGAAGACATTTAAAGAGGGTTGTTTATGGATCTAGCGTTAAATATGCCATTTTTCTTTATTTTTTAGTTAAGATAGTTTGCACACGACATATATATATGTATGTATGTATGTATGTATGTATGTATATGCCATGCCCTGTTGTGATATTATAAAAGCTTGACCAAAAAAATAGAAAGGTAGAAATCATAAAAAAGAACTTGCTAATGAGCTCTAGCTCAAATGGCATTACTCCCCTTGTTAGAGTAAGTTCAAGAGTGAGGTTTTGGGTTCATGACTCACCATTTACATGTGTAGCTTACCCTAAATGATTGCTCACTTGTTAGTTGTTAGGATTATGCTACAAAACTTTTCTCATCTCAGATCCATTAGATGATTGCTATCTAAAGTAATTGTTCAACATTAAGGAGAATGAAAAATTAATACAATAATCCATAAGAGCATTAGTAGCTAGATAATTTTCAATTTTCTTTTGGTCTCAATAAGTGATGCGTATATTATTACTTAATCAATTTACAAGAGAAATAATTGGAAGGAGAGAACCTGTCTCCTCCCCCCTATCTTTATATTACAGATGGCTACCTGTTTAATGTTTTTTCAGGCCTTTTGACTGCTGCATTATGTAGATGTTGTGGGGCACCAATTGATCATTTGAATTTCAATTGCAGACCATGTATCCAGATCCTCATAGCAGTCACCAGTGACTCTGAAGTGTAAGTTGGCATTAACTGGTTAATGTCATTGTCATGGAGTGAGATATTAGAAGTTGCTTTTGGCAAAAGAGAGGGGACTTCTGAAGAATGAATTTTTTTTTTGTTGTTGAAAAGATTAAGGAAAATAAGAAAGACGAAAGAGTTGAGGTAATTGTTGTCCTCTGTAAGCTTTTGGAATTGGTTGTTAGCATAGTGGGTTTATTTCTTATAAAAAAAAAAAAAAATCATTGTGGAATTATTTAGACATTTTTTATTATTTTATTATGGCTAGATGTTACTTTCAAAGAAAATAATTATGGCTAGATGTTGCAGATTATGATCAAAAGTTGCAAAGCTACATTGGAAATGTTTCACGTAGCTATATATGATGGTGGAAACTGTGCGAGAATGACTTTGCCTCCTAGAAAAGGAGAGTTGTTAAAGAGCGAGCAGTGATGTGTCTCCTGTAGTTTTCAGATACACAGTTAATAATATTTTACAACAATCTTCCACTGCTTAATCAGTTGCAGAGGAACTGCTTTGATGCTGAGTTTACTGGTCCTCTTTCAAATGAATCCTCTCAAATCACCGGGGCCAAATGGCTTTTTTCTGCCATCCTTTATCAGAGAATGCCAAGCATCACAGGTAGCTCTTTACTCTCTGTCACTCTCTCTTTTCTTCACTCCCGGTTTTCTCTTACAGGAATTCAATTCCACTTTTATTGCTTTGATTCCCCCCAAAAAAAACTCCCCTAAAACACCTGCAAATTTAGACATCATCCTTTTTAATAGGGTCTTCACTTACACTGGTATTTTCAATAGATCCAAGGCTATCCATGGATTTACTTAGCCCACACTCCATTAGTCTTTGCAATGTGGTCTATAGAGTTGCTACTAAAGTTCTCGTCAACAAGCGTAAATCAAAGCTTGACCTGCTGGTTGCTCACTCCTATTCTAAATGCCTTTATACACAATAGATTAATTTCTTTAACATAATCCTAGCTAGTGAGCTATATTCCTATTTAACCAAATAAAAAAAAGTGAGCTATATTCCTTTACTAGTAGTAAGAAAAAGGGCAAGAGTGCAGTTTGTGTTCTGAAGCTTCATTTGAGTAAAACTTATGTCAGCCACTGTTGTGCAGAGATGCTGAGCAGATTTCTCATTATACTGAATGTGACTTGTTTGCTGAATTATTATCAGAATTAAGGACTCCTATGCCTTGGAAGTTGGATAGTGCTGGCAAACAATGATTTTGGTGGGTGCTGCTGGAAACAGGAAGACTAAATGAATAGGATCTGCGTTCATCTGTAAATATAAAATTAGGAACAGAATACAAGCAGGATGTTTCTGTTGGGAATGCCAAACAAAAACTACTGCAATTTTGTTAGCTTCCTGAGAGCCCTCTACATACTGGTAAATAGAGATTTGAAGATCTTAAATTAGACTAGTAGTGAGCTGTTCTGCAAGCAACCGTTGAAAAATAAAGTCAATCACTGGAAAGAGGTCGCATTGTTGAAGGGCATTCATTGTCTTGGCAGTATGTGCCAGTTCTTTGCTAACAAGATTGACAAGCCGTTCCAGCTGGAATTTATGATAGTGAGAAAAAAGCTTCGAAATCTTTTCTAGAATAGCCTGGCCATGACTATCTCTGCTTTTGTATCCTGTTTTAGTTTGGGTCTTAGCCCTTCTTTTGCTTATGGCTGTACCTTTCATTGTATTGGTGAAGTATTATGGAAGTTGGAGTCGGTAATTGTTTATTTTCTGCATAGGTGGAATGGTGAAGTACTTTTCCTTGACTTATTATTAACCATGGACAGTGTTATTACTGCATCTCATGTGTAACTGAAGGAAGCTATTTATAAAGAATAAAGTATGTAATTTCTGAGTTTGACCTACTGGCGTTGTTCTTCAGAGAGACGGTACTTGCCTTTCATTCTTGTTGCAAGACTAGGAGGCTAAACAACTAACTAAATAAAGAAACCATAATGTGGTTCTTTCCCTTAGTAAGAAATCATATATTAATTTTCCGTTTCCCAGAGGCATGAAATTGGAACTTGTAAGATAATTTGTATTTGTATGATGAATGAGTAGATGTAATATTTTTGATATGTTTCAAGGCGTGTGACTTCAATTATATGAATATCCTGTTCCTTTGCTTGGAACAAGAGGTGTACATTCTCGACTCTCCCTGAGGACAAAAGGTAGCAGCAGGCTCACAAATATGTAGCAAACCGCAATTGCCTATTGCTTTGCAGCTAAAATTGGTTTCAATGGAACAACTTTTTGGCGGTCCACAAGGACAATGCCAACTTCAGTTGATTGTAACATATTACTGTTGATTGACAAGTTACTTGATTTTTTTTTTTTTTTTTGTCAACAGAGGAATATCATTAAACTTAGGAATTAATAAGTTTATTACAACGTAAGCAAGCTTTATCAGCCGTTAGAATACTTTCCACCACAAGCGACGGGTACAAAAAAAAACAAAAGAGTCTAAGCTACTGGCATCAAGTTTGGCCAACGCATCAGCACATTGGTTGACCTCCCTATAGATGTGAACTATCTGCTTGTTGGGAATCTCTCTCACCAGGTTCCTACAATCAGTAAGCAATGACTGCATTAACAAATTGGCAGTATTGTTATTCATAAGTAAAACAACACTTAAAGCATCCAACTCAATGATGAGGTTATTTATCCCCATCTCCTTAGCTATTAGAAGGCCATCCCTTAAGGCCCACAGCTCTGCCATACAACTGTTGGTGCACCCAAGAGACCTTGCATAGCCTTTCAACCAATGCCCATCATGGTCCCTGATAATGCCGCCACCACCTGCACGCCCAGTGGAACCAAGAGCAGACCCATCTGAGTTAAGCTTTGCCCATCCCATTGGAGGCTTATCCCACCCTACTGCAATAACAGCTTTAGCTTTAGGCATCTTAACATTCAACCCAACAAAGAAATATTCAGCACCATCTTTAATGCTTTTCTTGAAGCATGACCGATCCACCTTGTCTGTCCTAAAGATAACATTATTTCTATGAAGCCATAAGTTCCACACTCCCATGGGAAACAAAATCTTCCACGGAATGCCCATCCACCTAGATTTGATATCAGATTTACAGCTGGCTTCAAGCCATTCACTAATCGGCAAGTTAAAGGTTTCCCTCATACAATTCGGGAATTGAAGTTGCTGCTGCCAAAAAAACCAAGCATACTCACAGCCCCTTAATAGATGGTCAATTGTTTCAAAACTTTTATTACATAAACTACATATGGGATCAAGACTTAAACCCCTTGAACCCAATACTTCCCCGGTAGGCACACTGTTATGAAGACACAGCCAAAGGAACAATTGAACCTTAGGAAAAGTTTCAACCTTCCACACCCAAGCCACCGAAATAGAATCAAGGTTCAAAGGGTTTAAACCCCTTGCCAAAAGATAGGCAGATTTCAATGAGAAAAAAACCATTCTTGGAGAAAGCCCATTGGAGAGTATCCTCTGCCTCCTGATTGCAAGACAACGGTATTGCTTTAATGGCATTGAGAATATGATCAGGCAGAACAAAGGATAGGCAGTGGGCTTGCCATTCATAGTTATGATCAAAACATTGTTTCACAGTAATAGAATCTTCATTACGGTTCAAAGGCCCTTCAATAAAAGATCTCAACATGCCCGTTGGAAGCCAAAAATCAGCCTAAACCTTCATTGTCTCACCATTTTTCACAGACCATTTAAGCCCCTTAACATAAACTGGGCCACCCTTCTTACACGCTGCCCAACAGCTAGAACAGGGGAGTTTTTTCCCTTCTTCAGTCATTCCCCTGGGGGAAAGGTACTTGGCTGTGAGCATTTTTGCCCAAGGAGCCTCCTTTTCACACGCTAAACTCCAACAAAGCTTAGCTAACAACGCATTATTTCTGTCCTTCATCTTATGCAGCCCCAAACCACCAAGTTCTTTAGGAAGTGTCACCTTATCCCATCCAACCAAATGCAGCCTTCTTTTTTCTTTAGTTGAACCCCATAAAAAATCCCTTATTAGTTTATCTACTTGGTCACAAACCTTAACAGGAAGAGATTGGCACTGCATATAGTACTCTGCTACAGGAGCTGCAGCAACTTTAACAAGCACCAAATAGATTGCCCTAACCTGCACCAAAGGGTTTAATCACAAAGTTATACGTATTCCCCACTCTACCTTGGTGAATGATGGGAAAACCAAGGTATTTACCTAAGTTGTTGGTTTCGGCAATCCCCAACCTTCTACAGATGCCTCTCCTCCTCCTACAAGATACATTAGGAGAAAACAGAATCTTCGATTTGGCAAGATTAACTTTTTGCCCAGCAAGGTTGCAGAAATTATCCAAAACTTCGATAATAGCTTCACAACTTTTTCTGTCTGCCTTAGCAAAAAGCATCAAGTCGTCTGCAAAAAACACATGGGAAAAGCTTGGCCCACTTCTAGATGCCCTAACCTTGTCCCATCTCTTAACTTCACACATACTAGTGATATGGGCTCCAAGGAATTCCATGCACAGAAGAAATAAATAGGGAGATATAGGATCTCCCTGTCTTATTCCTCTTGAGGGTTGAAAAGAATCCAGCTTACTTATATTGAACAATAGGGTTGTGTTAGTGGTAGACACGCAGCTCATGATCAACTTTATCATACTCTCCAGAAACCCAAAATGCTCAAGCACCATTTTGATAAAAGACCACTTTAAGCGATTGTATGCCTTTTCAAGGTCAACTTTTATAACCATAACCCCTGTTCTCCCCTTCCTCTTCTTAAGGGAGTAAATTAGTTCTTGGGCGATTATGACATTATTTGTGCCCCTTCTCCCTTCAAGGAAAGCTGTCTGCATTGGGGAAATTAAAGATGGCAGCAAATGACGAAGCCTCAAAACAATAATTTTTGAAATAATCTTGTAAATCGTGTTGCATAAACTTATGGGCCTATAATGACTGACAGTTTCAAGACCGGGTTGTTTAGGGATAAGGGCAATAAGGGTTTGATTAAGATACTCTAGAACCTTTTGTCTAAGAAACACCTCCTTGACCTCCCTCTTCACCGAATCACCCACCACTAGCCAAAATCTTTGGAAAAAACCAGCATGTAGCCCGTCAACACCTGGAGCTTTGTAAGGCTTCATAGATTTGAGGGCATTCCAAATTTCCCCATCAGATGGAATATTGATCATGCTACCAGCTTCCTCTAGACTAAGCTTAGCACACCAATTCAAACTCCATTGAGGGGTAACAGGGCAAAAAACTTGTTCTGTCTTATACAGCTTCTTGAAGCTTGAGTTAAAAATCTCTTTAACTTCCTCAACATTGTGACACCATTTGCCCTCATTATTTTGAACACATGTGATTCTATTCTTGCTTCTCTTATTGAGGGCAGAGATATGAAAGTACGAAGTGTTTCTCTCCCCTGCAATAATCCAATTAGTTCTGGATTTCATAGCCCACAGCTCTTCTTCAATTTGGAGAACTAAATTATACTCCTCAGTCAATTGCTTTTGGAGATTGATCAAAAAGCTATTTGGGCAGACAGCTAACGCTCTTTGAGTACCCAACAGCCTAGCCAAAATCTTCTTCTTTCTTAAGAAAACATTTCCAAAGACTTCTCTGTTCCATCTTTGAGCTTTGGTCTTGAAGTTAGAAATAGCCTCAGCTAGATTGCCCTCCCTTCTAGCCCAAGCATCTCTCACAACAACCAGAAAATCACTATGACTCAGCCAAATAGTCTGAAATCTAAATGGCCTGTCAGTATTAGAACCCAAAAAAGGATACAAGTTCAATAAAAGGGGGCAGTGGTCTGAGTTGATTCTAGCTAAATGTGTTACATTAGCTTTCGGATAAAATTCTTTCCAACTCGAATTAACCCAGCATCTGTCTAGTCTACATTGGATTAAATTACCCAGCTCCCTCTTATTAGTCCAAGTATATTTTGGACCTGTAAACCCAAGATCCATCATACTGCAATCATCCATACATTCCTTAATAGCTCTAACCCTTCTTTGGCAAATAGGATTCCCCCCATACTTCTCATCAGCAGATAGAACTTATTAAAATCGCCCATGAGGGCCCAAGGCAGATCATGCATATTAGCTAGCATCCTAAGATTATTCCACAACATGCATCGTTCCTCAAATCTAGGACTTGCATAAATAGCACTAATTAACTAGTTAAAAGACTGAGATCTTACCCGAATCATCGCATGAATCTCCTGCTCCGTAGCTGCCAGGACATCAACATGAACTAAATCTGATCTCCAGAGCATCCAGATTCCTCCTGCAAACCCAATTGTATCCGCCACCGCATACCCATCAAACGGGAGAGCTTCAATAATTTCATCAGCTCTTGCACTACTCAATCTAGTTTCTGTAATCACCATGAGAATCAGTGAATGCCAATCGACCAAGTCCATAACCGTCTTTCTGAATTGGGGTTTCATAGCATCCCTGTAGTTCCAAATCAGTATATTCATAATTTTATATGTAGAAGAGGAAGCATCGAAACCAAACAGAGAAGAAGAATCTTCAGTGTCTCTCAACCTCCATACCTCCAACAACTCCTTCCTCGACTCCCATATCCCCCAGAATAGAGTCACCAAATGCTTGATTATCCCCAACTCTTCCTGTGTTACCTTGATTAGGATCGTGCCATTCATCTATGGCTCGGCAAACTGAATTATCTTCACTCCGTGCAGATTGCCCATCAACGAGCATTCCACCGGATTGGTTTGCAAAACCTTCCTTACTGTGATCCTTGGTTCTGTCCACCTCGCTTCCGCCTCTGATAAGAATTTTTCCGAGTTCCGCATGACGGATTCTGTGGCTAATGGCCCTGAGCTTGTCTCCAGAGGCACCGGAACTGGCGGTCGGTCCGTCAAGAACCTCCACCACGGGTTCAGAGTCATGATCCAAGCGTCGTCTTTCATCGGCAAATAACCCAGTTGCTTGCTTCTCTCTGTTAACGGGAACAGATTCTTCCACGCCACCATCAGATCGGTCTCGAACCAGCCCCACACTTCTGTTGGATCTTGTTTTATCCAATGTATTGTTTCTTCGCTCACCGTAATCACTTTTCCTTTGTAGCAAATCACCCACTTCTCTTTGACCTCCATCGTTGCTGCTAGAATGCTCAGATACAGAGCTATCTTTCTACGTTGAGATGGGTTTCTCTTTTGGTTGGATTTTTGAATTATATGAGCTTGAAAGGCAAAATGGGCCTTGCTGTGTTTCAGACCCAAAAACAAATAACCCACCCTTATAGCTCGGGCCCACCTCATTAGATTGCAAGCCAACTAAATTAGTTGCTTTCTGGTTCAATTTGGAGCGCATGCCCTTGTCCTTCGCACTCTTCCCAAGCTTTGGTTTGCTGAGACTTGACATTGCCATCACATTGGTCTCCCTTTGTGACACAACACTTTGTGTGTGCGAAGCTTTCCTTTTTCCACTCTTACTATTCTGCCCTGCCACACTAGGCTTAGCTGTGGTAGCTAATGACATCTGTGTCAGTGGTTCCTCGTCCGTTTGCTTTATCACCGGAGAGCGCTGAACATACTTTGTTTTGCTGTTCACTTTTTTCCTGCTAACAACTATCCATTCACCATAATCTTCCTAGAATTTTTCCTTTTCCTTCATCCCATCTTCCCCTTGGGTTCTTTGCGTCTCCGTTTGCCCCTCATTTCGCTCCGTACTCTGCTCCTTAGGTTGCTCTCTAACTATAAACGGGCATGCTTCTACTTTATGCCCGATCCTACCATACGAAAAACAGAGGGCATTTATACCTTCATACAACACACACTGTTCAATCTTGCCAAGATAAATTTTCCTTACCAATGGCTTATCCAAATTTACTTGAATACATAGCCTAGCAAACCTTCCCCGTTCCTTATTAGCTATGTGATAATTGATCCTAAGAACTGGGCCAATGGCTCTCCCAATTTTCTTAAGAGCATTAGGCTCATAAAACTCCATAGGTAACTCTGGTAATCTTATCCAAACAGCTACCGATGAGAGGGTTGCTGTGGAAGCTTTGAACCCTGGCTCCCATTGCCTGATGGCAAGAAAATGCTGGCCAATGAACCAAGGACCACCTGTAAGTATAGAGTCCACATCCTCCACTAATTCAAATTTTACAAGATAATAATCATAACCCAAGTCTATGCAATCCATGCCACCACTCGAGTTCCACATTTTTCGCACCCTCTCAACAAGGAAGGAAAAAGCCATTCTCTTCCCAAAAGTTTTGATGATAAGAGCTTTTTGCCATGGAGCCCTCATACGTATCTTCTCTTCCTTGGAAAAACCAATTCTAATGTTGCCATCCTGCTCGTTTTCCTCTTCATTATCAAATTCCAAGTCCTCTTGCATTGAACAATCAAAACCAAATGCTTCTGCAAAGGCTCCAGGAATTGCCCCCAACAATTTATCCTTATAGCTCTCCACTTTGTTTCCTTTTCCAATCTCATTCATTTCATGGGCATGATGGCTATCCTTGAACTTCTTGGTACTGCGAGCAAGGGTATCCTCTTCCTCATTCGAACACTTCAGTCTTTCTCTCTCCATCTCCCGAGGTGCCAAAATGTTGTCCATGAAGTGATTTGAACTAACTTTGTCCTTTACAACTTGACAAGTTACTTGATTAGAAGAACTTCCAGTGGTCTTAACATATAGAAATATTGATAAATTTTTTCTTGCATTTGTTTTATTTATTTTGACTAAACATTGGGTATATATTGAACCAACACAAGAATTAAAAACAGCCTATATGGCCTTGACCTTGAAGACTCCACATGTAAGGCAAACTGACCATGAGACTTGTTCAAAATAGCCCATCTGCCCTCAAACTCACAACTACTCAAGCTTAACTGTCTTGAACGGATTGCTTGGGCTTCTTCAACTTAGGGGCACAGCTGGGAACTAGCTTAGTTTAAGACAAACTGCTTCAATTGAGATTGACCAGAACTTTCACAAGATCAAACGAAGAGGTTGAGTTGAAGACCTCAGCTAGGAGGTTGACTTGAAGACCTTAGCTAGGAAAGAATGATTATAGGACCACAACTTTTTTTGTTTACAACTAATTATTCCCCTTCACTCCCAGTTTGCAACATCACATTTGTGGAAAAGTTGTGGTACTAGATTTTCTTGCTAGAAAATCCCAGGTACCAACTAGTTCTCAACTAGTGGAAAACCATGCATCTCTAAAGTCTGAAGTCACATTTTGCGGCCTTTTGAGAGAAGGAAGTGATGCCTTCTTTAAATTTCTTTTTCAATATACAACTTTGCCATTAAGAAAGCAAAGTATATAGAAAAGAATTATTGTCCTGTGCTAACTTCTGGAATGTATAGACCATTAACCATAGCAAGCTGATTAATTAATTTATTTTAAATTTTAAATAGGAAGAATACAATTACATCACTCTAAACTGGCACATCTTTTGAAAACAACTATAGAAAAAAACAGGCACGTTCTTCAACACTTGATCTTACAGGCACGTTCTTCTGACCACACTTGACGGTGACTTGAAAAATAAAAACTAAGCATGCTTAACCAATTTACAACACCATTTCCTTTGCGAAGAAGAAAGTAAATGTGAATAATACTTGGGGGTTGTTTGGTACCTGATTTTAAATAACAGTCAACAATAATAAGGAATCTTATTCAAATCCTCTTCTTTCACTTCCTTTTCTCCATCACCAACAACCCCTTTAATCTCCACTTAAAGCCTCTCTTGGATTTGTGGGTATTTCACCATATTCGCCATAATCCACTCCAATGCTGTTGACGTAGTATCCGTACCCGCGTCTAGAAACTCTGAACACAAATTAGCCATTTCCTTATCTTCAAGCTTCCTCTTTTCCTCTGGCAACTCCAAATCCAACAACGTGTCCACGACACAACAAACTCATCGTCATTTTCTTTGTCTTCTTTCATCTTACTCTGTCTTTCTTGCTTCACTTTCCTCCTTGCTTTAATCAAAGGAATTAACACATCATCTTGGTTTCTCCGAAGTTGAAACAACTCTTCCCAACGCTTACGAAATAAAATCCTTCCAATTCTGGGGAAAAAATTGAGTATAGCAAACTGACGAGAGCTCAAAAGCAAGCGACGCTGAACCTCTTCGATTTTCTTAATCTGGGTTTCACCGAGTTTGTCTCCAAAACACATAAGAACCAACAAACAAAACATGGAGTATTGGAAATGGTCTTTAACAACGGATTCAGTGTTGGGACGAAGGCGATTGAGGAGAATATCCAAGACCCACTTGCGCGCGTGAGAGTAAGATTTCATGCGCGAAGGGTGGAGAATCTCTGAAGTGAGATTGCGACGAAAGAGTCGCCATGTGGGACCATAAGAAGCAGAGTTGATCTTGTGTTTGTTACTAGATACGATCACGGCTGTAGGTGGAGGAGCTGGGCGGTCAGCGAAAACTGCACTTTTTTGAATAAGAGCTTTGTGTGCGAGAGAGCAGTTGGCAACGAAGATAGCTGGGCTGAAGCCTATGCAAATGGTGATGATGGGTCCGTACTTGGCATGGAGTTTGCGGAGGGTGAGTTCCAATTCGAAGAAGGGTTTGCGGAGCCATAGGAAGTTGCTGAGTATTGGGATGTGTAAGGGTCCTGGAGGTAGCTTACCATGATTTTCAGAGACTTTGTTGAAAAAGAGGGATTTGAGGAGGGCTGAGATACAGAGAGAGACGACGATGAAGAACCAGACTTCCATGTTTTGATTGAATAGGAGGTAAAAAGCAGCCTTAGTCCTTATATTTATATAAGTGGAAGAGGACAAAAGAGGAACAAGAAAACCTTATCTTTGACTTTGCTACAAGAAAAACGTCTATTTTGTTAAAAAAATGTTTACAAGCTACTTCAATCGAGATTGACCAGAACTGATCAAACTAAGAGGCTGACTGGATGAGTTAATGATCTCAGCTAGAAAATCCCAACTAGTGATGGCTTCAAACCAGGGGTAGAAAAGTAAATGGAATGGTAGTAGCAAAATTGACCGAGTTTTCTCTTTAAGTGTGCGTTTGTTTCAGCTTTTAGGAGCTGAAACGTAAAAGCTGGAGACAAATGTGCATTTGGCTCAGCCTAAAACTCAACTTTTTGGAAAAAGTTGCATTTTGAGCCAAGGCAAAAAATGCGCTGAGAATGCGCAAATGTTATGGACCGTAGGAGGTCCATAAACCAAAACGCACATGGAAATTTTAACTATCCGTTGGGCTGGATAGTCAATTACGAAAATACCCTGATAAAAAGTCATCAGTTCTCACGCCTGAAGCACTCTCACGCCTCTCATCTCATCTCTCTACTCTCCCTTTGCCCTGAAGCTCACTCTCACGCCTCTCATCTCAAGCATAATCGAAATACAAACTCAAAAACATAATCTTAAAATTAATCAAACCACAACAATAAAAGCAAAAAAAATCTTGCTCTCATAAAACTGATATAATTTAAACAACAAATCTTAAATCAAAACTACAACAGCAGATCAAGAACAGAAAAAAAAAAAAAAAATTAGAACAACAATAAATGATCAAGAAAAAAAAAATAGAAGCCGATTTGACAAATCTAAAATCAGAAACAACAACTAATCAAGAACAAGGAAAAAAAAATAGAAACTGATATGACCCTTGGTTGCATGCACTCCGCAGTGAGGAGGAGGAGGAGCGGTGGCGGTGTGGTGGAGCAAAGACGATTTCTCCTTTCTCTCCATGCTTGTCTGTGTGTGTTTGAAGATAGTGACACCAAATGGCAAGCAAGATTATGGAATCAAGTATCACAGAGAGAGCTAGACAATTTATGGAATCAAGTAGAAAAAGAAAAAAAAAAAAAAAAAGAGCAGAGAATGAGAGAGTTGGAGAAATAAGGAGAAAGGAAGGCTCTGGAATCAAGTGGAATGTAAAGGAAAAAAAGAGATGATGGAATCCTATGGGTATACGTGTGTGGTGGACAAAATGCAAGAGGAAAAAAGAAAGAAAGAGGAAACGTATGGATGAAAGAAAGGCAAAGAATTAGAAATCACTATTTAAAAATACTATCACAATATTTTCACAATAAATTTTAAGTAATTAGCTAATATTGGTGAGTAAAAATATAATTTTAATGGTGGGTTCAAATTAGAACTAGTAACAACTTTCCATATAAGATTTTGTTATGATTCTTGTGAAAGTATTGCAAAAAATATTGTAGATGTAACACTTTTTGTTGAAAAATATAATTGTTGAGAATGAATAGAAAAAGAAAAAATAAATATTAAAAAAGAATAAATTTGATTAAAAAATACAGATTAAAAAAGTGAGTAGGCAAAAGGTAAATGTCACTGTTGGTTGTCCAAACAGTACAAAAATTTGCCTAACTTGCTAGAGATGCTCTTATATATACATTGCCCTTTTTGGTAATTTATCCCTCAAACTGCCACTTTTATAAGTGCTAGCCAAACACTCAGCTTTTTCAAAAAGCACTTTTTAACAGCTTTTACCAAACACTCAGCTTTTTGAAAATGCACTTTTTTATTATGCACTTTTTGAAAACTCAACTTTTTCATTATGCACTTTTACAAAAAACTGAACCAAACTCACCCTAAATCAGGAAGAAAGTGCTTGGAACCCACCAAGATCTTTCCAATTTTTCATTTCAACCAAACAACCTAAAAGACCATTTTCTCTCCCCTATTTACTATCTCCCTTGTTTTCACCCCAACCAAACAGATCCTAAAACTACACGAATTTATCTTCTTTCTTCTTCTTCTTCTTCTTCTTCTTCTTCTTATTTTATTTATTTATTTGTTTTAAATTTTAACCCCCTTTTATATCTTATTAAAGTACTTAAGTAAAACAATCCAAAATTTGTATTGGGAAATGAAAATAGGGTAACATTGGGAATTGACCAAATGGATGGATTTTCTTTTTTATAATTTGGTACATAATAATTATTGTATTTTTATAAGTGTGGGGCCCAATAATTTGTGACCCTGGCCCATTTTTGCACTGGGGCCCGAGGCCCGAGCCGAGGAGGGATATAGCCGAGGACGTATAATAAAAGCCCAAGTTATCCTGGGGCACAGCCAAGGACGATTCTGTCCTCGGCATCACCGAGGCCCTCCTGAGAGAAAGGGGAAGAATGGTATAGGAACAGTTTTGGGGAAAATCTAAAATATCTATGCTGATAGAGAAAGGGCCGCTGGACAGTATGGCGACCAAGGACAAAGGGAAAGCTGCCATTGAATACTCTGCACCTGACAGAACCATGCTCTTCAGCTTTTACAACCACCCCCAACCACTCTGGGTATGGGCTGATGGGACAAGTATCAGTCCTGGAAAGTCGAACCTACACGTGGACGTTGGATGAGGAATACAAACTAATATAAAAGGGGAAGTAAGCAGTCCAGGGACAGGGGTTGGTAAAAATGGCCAAGAACCAGAGCCTCCCAGTCCGCCTCCAAGAGAAAGACTCCTCGAGCGAACACGATTTAACTCTATATGAACACCACGACAAACCCCCGTCCGGTGACCAAGGCCTAACCTTTCAAACCCACGCTCTACAAATGATATTGTTTGGGCCTTTTTTACGTGCGAACCTAATATCATTTTGGGTCGTTATAAATCGTGTCCTTACAATTGGCGCCGTCTGTGGGAAGGGCTTGTGTCTTGGCACAGGTGGTGGGTTGAGACAATCCCCCACATCATTTCCAACAGCCGGTTCTAGTGTTCTAGCGTAAAGTTCCACTAGGGGTTACGTTTCTTCACTAGGGGCTGCGCTTCGTAGCGTCAGCAGTACGGACGGTTCTAGGAGCTTGGCCGAGGACCTAATCCCCCTAAACCAAGGTCCCACGCCATAGCCGAGGGGTTAATCCCCCCAACTACTTAAAAATCAAGTTTTGGACAGAACCAAGGTATTGCATGGTCCTCGGACTCAAACCTATGGGGAAACCAACTACTTAAAAACTCAAGTTTTGAACAGAATCAAGGTATTGCATGGTCCTCGGACTCAAACATATGGGGAAACCAACTACTTAAAAAATCAAGTTTTTGACAGAACTAAGGTATTGCATGATCCTCGGACTCAAACCTATGGGGAAACCAACTACTTAAAAAATCAAGTTTTGGACAGAACCAAGGTATTGCATGGTCCTCGGACTCAAACCTATGGGGAAACCAACTACTTAAAAAAAGTGTTAGGTTACTCAGACCTACAGGAAGATCCCGATCTGTCCTCCAAGCCTCAGCTCTAAGGGAATTGATGCAAACAAACTGGATACCAAAAAAGGACCAAGGCTACAAAAGCCATTAGGAAGGCGGCGAAACATTCTAAGTACTTGGCGGCCCACATGGACGGTCCAACTTTGAACCAACCATCCTGGGATGGTTATCTCCTACACCGCACCGAGCATTCAGCCGTCATCTCGGCTGTTTTGGGGACGACATTATCAAGCCGAATAACCCGATAAGTACAGAATTACATCTTTCTCTCGCACAAAAGTTTTTTCCCTAAATATCATTTGTTCAAATCGGCATTATTGAGCCGAATAGTTTCAATAAGCACAGAGCAAGGTCTTTTTATTAACTGGGGTTTCGGCCCTGAGCACCGTTCAGAATATATATATAGAAAAAAAAAAAAAAAAAAAAGAAAAAAAAAGAAAAAAAGAAAAAAGAAAAAAAAAGAGGAAGTCATGTGGTAGTATGTCTATTCACGGGATAACCATTTCAGAAAGTAGAGGTAGAATATACAAAATAAAGTAATGTTGACTTTTATTAATATAAAGAGGTATTACAGTATACAATGAAGGGCTTAAACAAGCCTATACGGAAAACGAATTGCAAAAAAAAACAAACAAACAACAACAACAAACAGACAAACGACTAGAAGTCTTTTTAAGCTCTGTTCCGAAGTCTTTCCAAATTCTGCCCCAGTAGCACCCATATTGAGAGGAGGACCTCCTTTGATGGATGAGGAAAAGAAGAGGAAGAAGAAAAAGCACCAGGATGGATCTGGTGATGAGAAAGAAGAAGAAAGGGAGGCAAAAGAAGACACCAGTGAAGGTAGAGAGGAGGAAGCAGGGATACTTAGTCCCTGCATCAGCCCTGACTCCTAACACGCTGGTGCCATATTAGCTATGCTCATAGGAGAGCGGATGGTACTGATAATGAGCAACCCCAGCTCGATTGCATCAAAAAATTGACTCGATTAGCTCCTGCTTCAGATTTTGGCTGAAGGAGGATGAGAAATATCTTGAGTCTCTGCCAACCCTGCCCTGACCGAGCCATCTTAAACTTCGGAAGGACACGATGCTTTTGGAAGGGATGTGGTCTCTTCACCCCCGTTTCTACCTCAGACATAACACACTATAGGATTTGACTGTGCTGATAAGGAAAGCTTTGAGAGCAGCTTGAGGTTTGAGGCTTTAAAAAGGTTAAAGGGTCTTTATGCAAAGGAAGTACCCTCTCATCTAGCTTCTTATATGGAAGGTAAGATCAGTGTCATTTAATCCGTATAGATTTCCAAGAAGAGCTGTAAACGATATAGTGTTTGTTCAACTCCCCAATATCATCTATAACTGTCAGATTTGATTGACCTCGTAAAGGAAATTTATTAAAGACGCGCCTCGAACACTGAAACGGTGGGAGCGCATCGTGTGTAAATCTAGAAAAATGTCTCTTAAACCCGGTGCATTTCCTAAGCGGACGAAGAGACACCAACATTAATGACGGACAGAGCTAAACGAACTGTAATAAAGTCTTGGCATTATCAAAACTCTTCTCTCCGACCAAGAGGTCAGACAGCAGGATTTTGAGGGGCTATTGTGGGGCCCAATAATTTGTGACCCTAACCCATTTTTGCACTGGGGCTCGAGGCCCGAGCCGAGGAGGGATATAGCCGAGGACGTATAATAAAAGCCCAAGTTATCCTGGGGCATAGCCGAGGACGATTCTGTCCTCGGCATCCCCGAGGCCCTCCTGAGAGAAAGAGCAAAAATGGTATAGGGACAGTTTTGGGGAAAATCTAAAATATCTATGCTGATAGAGAAAGGGCCGCTGGACAGTATGGCAACCAAGCACAAAGGGAAAGCTGCCATTACTGCCATTGAATACTCTGCACCTGACAGAACCATGCTCTTTAGCTTTTACAACCACCCCCAACCACTCTGGGTATGGGCTGATGGGACAAGTATCAGTCCTGGAAAGTCGAACCTACACGTGGACGTTGGATGAGAAATACAAGCTAATATAAAAGGGGAAGTAAGCAGTCCAGAGACAGGGGCTGGGAAAAATGGCCAAGAACCAGAGCCTCCCAGTCCACCTCCAGGAGAAAGACTCCTCGAGCGAACACGATTTAACTCTATATGAACACCACGACAAACCCCTGTTCGGTGACCAAGGCTTAACCTTTCAAACTCACGCTCTACAAATGATATTGTTTGGGCATTTTTTACGTGCGAACCCAATATCATTTTGGGTCGTTACAAATCGTGTCCTTACAATAAGTAATTTATATATAAAAAAAAAAATTTACTTTTGTTCAGTGCTTTTTTAACATATATTATGAATTATGATTACATTTTTTTTTCTTAATCACAATGTAGAATCTTACGATCATCAATTTAATTCCCTAACCCCTCTCACTAATCCTAATAACCATGTTGTTACCTACTAAGGTAGGATGTTGGTAATTAAATGGAAGATTAGTGCATAAATGATTTTCTCGTTGTGCAAGTTGAAAGTGATGTAACTAATAGTATTGGTAATGAAACTTTCGTGTAACGATTTCAAAATATAAAATCTTTTAGAAAGAAATCATAAAACTTCATGTATTAGCATGTGTGTTTTCCTATTTGTAATCTGATATGTATATATATATATATATATATATAGTATTTTATATTAAATATTGTTTAATTTAAGTTTCTTAATGACTATTTTGAAAAAAAAAAAAAATAATGGAGTTGTCACTTTCGACTTTCACAAATTATGAAAAAGATTGTGACATAATTAAATTGTATCCTTGTTAAAGCTTTTGGTTAGGATGAGTATAATATTTTCATAGTTTGTTTATTATGTATACTTACACATGTACTGAGGCAGTCTTTGACTTGTCCCACAAAATTTTTTTATTATAAAAATTTTAGTATATATTATATACATAGGTACTAATTTTAGCAATTTTGTTCTATAAAATTAAATTTTGTCCTCTTAACAATATCATTGATTCTTTTAAGAATATTTTTATATCCATAAACATTTCTACAACATTTTTACAAACTGTTGAAGTAGTAAATTCTTATTGATTAACGTCTGGATCCACCACTAACATTGCTTATTTACATATCAATAACCATTTATCACTTTAGCAATTTGTTAAAAAAAAAAAAAAAAAAATCATAGATCTAAAATCTAAAACAAAATATATAAGTCCAAAAAAGTTAGCCTAACAACAAAAATTATCAATTGTGAAGCTAAAAAAAAAAAAAAAAAACTCCAATCAACCAATTTTACCAAACAAACAATCCCCTTAAAAAATTTAAAACAAAATAATTTATACTACTTAGCAACAGACACACGCATCAAAAAAAAAAAAAAAAAAAAAAAAAAAAACTCTTAATGACTAAGCTAACATAACTATCAGCAAAGTTATTCCCCTAACTCCAAGTCTTAGCTACATCCTTGTATATACAACAAAAAAAAATAAAAAAGATAATTGTACTGGTATCAATTTATTAGATATTGCTATAGACTTTATTTCGAAGTCAACAATAAATCTTCGTGCATTATGGAATATAGACTATCAATTGAAGGTATAGTCTTCAACCATTCATTGCCCTGGTGAACTCATGTAGCATATACATCTTCTAAGTTCTAACTATACTTTTTATATATAAAAAAAAAAAAATTAGAAATTGTTTCAAATTATGGCATATAATTACTCTTTTAAGTCATTATCATCAAACAAAGACATGAGTTTAAGCCAAAAACTCACTTTACCCTTAGCCAAATAAAAAAGATGACCCAACTTAGACATACCCCACTCATCAAATGAAGAGCTTCAAATGACTGACAACGATTTCCCCTCAATAGGTAGCTACAGCTAGATCCATTCTTTGGACCAAACCATCACAAGAAACCATCAAAGTTAACTGTGATGCAGCCATAGGTAACAATTGGTCTTATATCAAGATTGTGGCTAAAGTTTGGAGAGGGACACTAATTTTTCCCTTGCTAAACAATCAAAATCCACTATCCCAGTTCAAGTAGAAGCAGAGACGATAAATTGGGTGACTCATCAAGTAGTGAATCATAACATTGATGCTGCTATTATTAAGAGTGATTCCAAGATATGTGTAGACAAGGGCGGAGCCGGGGGGGGGGGGGGCTATTATTAAGAGTGATTCCAAGATATGTGTAGACAAGGGCGGAGCCGGGGGGGGGCGGTGAGAGGAGGCAATTGCCCCCCTGGCCCGCACAAAAAACACCTTAACTTATACTTACTACAACATCCTACCTATTTTATCTTTGGGTAAAAAAAGTAGTGCCTATCCAATTAGATAATTGAACATTAATCAAAACTTTATCCCTTAACTGCTGAGGAATTTCACCTAAACAAAAGCTTTCTTCACTCACACTTCATTAAAAATTTAGCTAATTTAAATGTCATTTTGGTGCTTGGTCTTGAATCAGAGCATAGCTTCTAATTTCTGAATAAACCAAGAGTGTTTTCATGCCCTCAGTTCTCCACTAACATGCCTTGCACAAAAACTTCGTGTGTATCATAAGCTATTACTAGAAGATGAAGTATATTATTCAATTACCAGCGACTTTGACGAAGCTTGGACTATGGAGATTTAATCAACTAGGCATAGTGAAGTAATAACTTATAAATGCCCAGGGATGATTTCTAATGGGTTTATTTTTGGTTTGAGTGCTATAGAGTGTAGCCAATATAAAATTATTGGCTTGACACGTAAGCATAGTGTTGCAATATCATGCATGTAACCATGTTGCTAGGATTTTTTTTTTTGATGGGATTGTTGCTAGGAATTTGAAGCTAACTATATAATAAATATTATATTATAGATTTTTGATAAGTAAAAGTTTATTGTTAATAAAATAATTTGAGCATTTTATAAGTCTTCATTAATCAAAATTACATAAAATTGCACATCATTTCATTCATAACTCAATTTTTTTACTTTGAAAATTGATTCACATGTGAGCAAGTCTTTCACTTTCCCTCTTTCTTGTGTGTGTTTGTTTCTCCAAAAAAAGTGAGTACAAGCCAAATAGATAAATACAACAAAATGAATATACTTTCTTTCCGTGAAAGTTAAAAAAAAAAAACATAATTTCATTAAAATATTATTTAATATTTAAATGAATAAATTTTGATTTTTCAAATTTGTGTCAAATACTATATATTCACAATGTGCATAATTCCACACCCACCCCCCCGCGGCGCCTTAAAACTTAAATCCTAACTCCGCCAGATGCTCCTACTAAGCCTAACATTGCAGATCCTTGGAGGGTAACAGTTCTAACTCAAGGTACCTTAAAACTTTCTTCCTCAACCAGTAAAATTCAGTTTAGGTGGACCCCTAGAGAATCTAATAGGGCTGCTCATGTATTAGATACTTGGTCTCCTAATAACAATTTCTCTGGTTGTTTTGTATTGGGTGCTTCTCCCTCTGTTTTTTGCAAATGTTATTGAGCAGAAGGCCTAGAATTTCCTTTTGTATTATGTTTGTGCTTTATTATAGTCTTTTCTCAGTTGATTATCAAAAGAAAAAAAAAAAATCCCCTCAATAATAACACCAAAATAATAAATAAACACATTACCATTTCTGCATTTCAACTATTTCGTTTGATGTACTAGTGCCATAGAAACATTTTTAGTGAAAATTTATCAAATGCAGCTGTAGACTTTATTTCCAAATAACAATATCATAATCATGGTCTCGTAGACCTTACCATTCAAAACCTTGGAGATAAGTGGGCCTTGAGAGGATTCTTCATCACCATGGTGAACTCATGCTTCTCTGACAAATCAACCTCATCACCATCAACAACTTTCCACTCAAAATTTCAAACCAAATTGGCCACAAAATACCCCAAATGAAGTATTGTCAAACCAGAAGCAGGACAGATCCTCCTCCCCGCACCAAATGGCATCATCCTAATCTCTCTGTTTCCAGTTATATCAAACGCTTCTCCTCCATCATCACCACTCAAGAATCTCTCAGGCTTAAACTCCATAGGATCTTCCCAAACCCTCGAGTCCCACCCCATTTCTGCCACCATGAAATTCAAAATAGCATTCTTTGGTACCCAATACCCATCCAAAACACTGCATGTGGTAACACAAAATGGGCAGGTGGGTGTCTCCTTAAACCCTCCAAAACCACTGCTTTCAAATAAGGAATCTTATTCAAATCCTCTTTTTCACTTCCTTTTCTCCATCACCAACAACCCCTTTAATCTCCACTAAAAGCCTCTCTTGGATTTGTGGGTATTTCACCAAATTCGCCATAATCCACTCCAATGCTGTTGACGTAGTATCCGTACCCGCGTCTAGAAAAACTGAACACAAATTAACCATTTCCTTATCTTCAAGCTTCCCCTTTTCCTCTGGCAACTCCAAATCCAACAACGTGTCCACATACGACACAACAAACTCATCGTCATTTTCTTTGCCTTCTTTCATTTTACTCTGTCTTTCTTGCTTCACTTTCCTCCTTGCTTTAATCAAAGGAATTAACACATCATCTTGGTTTCTCCGAAGTTGAAACAACTCTTCCCAACGCTTACGAAATAAAATCCTTTCAATACTGGGGAAAAAATTTAGTATAGCAAACCGACCAGAGCTCAAAAGCAAGCGACGTTCAACCTCTTCGATTTTCTTAATCTGGGTTTCACCGAGTTTGTCTCCGAAACACATAAGAACCAACAAACAAACATGGAGTATTGGAAATGGTCTTTAACAACGGATTCTGTGTTGGGACGAAGGCGATTGAGGAGAATATCCAAGACACACTTGCGCGCGTGAGAGTAAGATTTCATGCGCGAAGGGTGGAGAATCTCTGAAGTGAGATTACGACGAAAGAGTCGCCATGTGGGACCAAAAGAAGCAGAGTAGATGTTGTGTTTGTTACTAGATAGATACGATCACGGCCGTAGGTGGAGGAGCAGGGCGGTCAGCGAAAACTGCACTGTTTTGAATAAGAGCTTTGTGTGCGAGAGAGTGGTTGGTGTTAAATATTAGCAATACGATGTGTTATACCATGTTGTGTATGCTAGAGTAGATGCGGAAGAGGAAGCATAAAGGAGGAACACTGAGAACACGAGGGTTACGTGGTTCAGCCTTACGGCCTACATCCACGGAGGAATCCCTTAAGGGCTACATCTTTATTGTATGAGAGTGTAGTACAATAACCTCCTATGTTACAATGAACCTTAACATGAGTATATATAGGCGACTAAACCCTAAACTACTAGTACAAGCAGGAATGGGCTTGGGCCTATTACATTGGGCTAATATGTCTAATATATATCTCTAACACCCTCCCTCAAACTCAAGGCGGAAGCTCGATGAAGGCTTGAGGTTGGATAAGCATGAGAAGATCACTTGGAGATGCCTTTGAAGAAACCACAATGAAGAATGTGCCAATTGACTAATTTCAGAGTCTCAAATGCAGAAATGGAGCCCAAAATCGGAATTTACGCAAAAAACTGAGCAAGATAGGCCCTTTTGGAAATTTTGACTTTTGGTCAAAAGTCAACGCAAAAAGTCAAAGTCAAAGTCAACTGGTCCAGAGTCAAGTCAATAGTCAAAGTGCTCACGGGTCAGATCCGGGTGGTCCGGGTCGGGTCGGTCCGGGTCGTGGTGCTGACGAGACGACACTGCTGACGTGGCTGATGACGTGTCGCTGACGTGGACTAGGGCTGACGTGGACGTGCTTGCGTGGCTGCTAATGTGAAATGATGACGTCATCCGGTGACGTCAGATGACATCAGCAGTAGTTTTCCGGCATGGCAGGAGCGTGCGTGTTCACCGGCGCGTGAAGGAGAAGCCAGGAACTAGGGAGGCGCGTGGAGGCGCGTGTAAGCTCGGTTGAGGCCCATAATTTTAGGTTCTGTAGATCGGAGGACGATAAGGCCGTCTTGGCGGCGCGTGTGGCTGTGATCCAAGCGGGGAGTCAAGAACGTTTCGCGGCGCGTGAGAGTTCCAGGAGCCATTGTTCGCGCGTGGTGGCGCGTGCGGCTGCGGTTGGAAATCGGGTGCCTCGATTTTGTAGATCGGTGGACGAGGAGGCCGTCATGGCGGCGCGTGTACCAAGAACACGATCTGGAAGTCAAAATCTGAGGCAGCGCGTGGAAGATTTTCCGATTTCAACTGAGGCGCGTGGCAGGGCTTCGGGAGACCGTATTTCTGGGTTTTCTTCACGGGAGGCCGGGGAGCACGTCTGTGGTGTCGGTTTCGACAGGCGAAGGCTTGATGTGCACAGATCTGAAAAGTTAAGTCACGGCTTTGCTTGAGTTTGTGGGTCTGGACATAGCAGTGAGCCATGGCGGCTGCAAGATGCCGTGGAGTCTAGATGTAGCAAACAAGCGTGTGTGACTTCTAATGATGGTGTGCACGTGAGAATCTTCTTTGCTTGCTAGAGATGTTTGTTTGATGCCAAGAACGAAGTTTGGCTCTGATACCATGTTAAATATTAGCGTAGAGATGTGTTATATTATGTTGTGTATGCTAGAGTAGATGCGGAAGAGGAAGCATAGAGGAGGAACACTGAGAACACGAGGGTTACGTGGTTCAGCCTTACGGCCTACATCCACGGAGGAATCCCTTAAGGGCTACATCTTTATTGTATGAGAGTGTAGTACAATAACCTCCTGTGTTGCAATGAACCCTAACATGAGTATATATAGGCGACTAAATCCTAAACTACTAGTACAAGCAGGAATGGGCTTGGGCCTATTACATTGGGCTAATATGTCTAATATATATCTCTAACAGTTGGCAACGAAGATAGCTGGGCTGAAGCCTGTGTAAATGGTGATGATGGGTCCATACTTGGCATGGAGTTTGCGGAGGGCTTGTACCGTTTCGAAGAAGGGTCTGTTGATCCATTGGAAGTTGCTGAGTATTGGGATGTATATGGGTCCTGGAGGTAGCTTATTTTGATTATCAGAAACTTTGTTGAAAAGGAGGGATTTGAGGAGGGCTGAGACACAGAGAGAGATGACGATGATGAACCAAACTTCCATGTTTGATTGAATAGGAGCTTAAAGACAACCTTAGTCCTCATATAAATAGGTGGATGATGACAAAAGAGGAACAAGAAAACTTGGAAATTCTTATGTGCTCCAGGAATAACGTTCTCTCCTCTCCCTCAAGTGAACTTATACATGGGATATATGTGGGGCCACTAATCATGTAAGAAAGAGATAATATATCCTGGGTGTATATGTTATTTATCTCACAGTAGGTAGGTTCTATAGTTGTGTGGGACCCAACTATTGTTAGAGAGATGAAATATACATTTGAAACAATATATAATTTTTTTGTGAGTGGAGAAAATATTGCACCGGAGCACCTAAGTACCTAAGGGGCCGTTTGGATTGAGTTTTTTGATAACTCAATTCTCAGTTTCCATAACTCATAACTCAAAAATGGTGGGACCCATAGCAAAAAGGTTGTTTGGCCAAACGATAACTCTGTTTCCATCACTCAATTCTCTGATTTTTGAGTTATGAGTTATGGAAACTGAAAACAACAAAAGGCTGTTTTCAGTTTCCATAACTCATAACTCAATGGCATTTCCGTAAATAAACACACATGAGGGACCCACAGCCGTAACTTTTGACCACCTTTTGACTTTTTTTTTTTCTTTTTTTTTTCTGGGTTGGCGTTGGCTGTGTTTTTTTTTTTTTTTTTTTTTTTTTTTTTTTTTTTTTTTTTTTTTTTTTTTAAGTACCTAGACTCACCAAACTTAGTGAAAAAAAAAAAAAAAAAAAAAAAAAAAAACCCAGACCGAACAGCCAACCCAGGAGGGGAAAAAAAAAAAAAGAAGAAGCTGCTAGTGAAAAAAAAAAAAACACTGTACCGTGACAGGTGTGGGCCCTCCAAATAGTGTGAAAAATAGTGAGTGATGAAAACTGAGTGATGAAGGCAAACGGATGTGAAAAATTGAGTGATGAGTGATGAGTGATGAGTGATGGAAATTGAGTGATGGAAATTGAGTGACGAAAATTCCTTACCCAAACAGGCCCTAAGTTTTTCTCAAGAAAACTTTATGTTTGACTTTGCTGCCAGAAAATGAGAAATACTTGAGGTGCAATGCTTCATCCTCTCAATTGAGGGGACACGTGGTTGCTCGAGCATTGAAGAATTTGTCCCAGAAAAAATATCAATTTTGTTATAAAAAGTTTACAAGCTGCTTCAATTGAGATTGACCGGAACTTTCACAAAATCAAACTAAGAGGCTGAGTCAAATATCTCACATAAATCCTAACTAGTTTAGAAAGAAACATTTCAAATTTTCCCTACATGTTTTTATAGTAGTCCCAGTCAATAAGAGCATTCCAACAAATTTTAAATTGCTTACATCAACTTGGCTACCAGCTCGGCATAATAAGGGTGATCTGTTAATGTCTGTTAACGTTGGAATCCAAATTCAAAAATTTTGCAAATCTAAATTGGTGGGTCATGAAGCTCCAGGTTAAAATGTTTGGGTCCACGTCAATAAAATAAGTGGGATAATTGCAAAGTTATCCTAGGGTTCTCAACATAAAGGCATATAGACAACAAAACATGTAATCCCCCATGTTACAGGGTGAAGCACACTTTTAGAGAAGCGAATAGAGTGGCGGATGCTATGGCTAAGCTTGGAGGAGCGATGCAGGAAAATTTTGTTGTTTGGGATAATCCCCCATCTGATGTAATAGCAAACTTTGTGTATTTAGATACTAATGGGGATAGTGTTTGTAGGCTTGTTGCCTCTAACTTAGCCGTTTTGCCTTAGTTGTTTTTTAATAATAATTCCTTTTTAAACCAAAAAAAAAAATATATATATATATATATATATATATAGACAACAAAACAAATGCTCTCCGGTTAGTGTTTAGTGTGAAAAAACAAAAAACAAGCGGCGGAACAAACAAGAATACGATCTTTTTGGTTACAAGTAAAAGCATGGGAGAAATGGACTTGGAAAGTGATAAAGGTATATTTTGTTTTGTCTTGTTTTGATTTAAGGCAGAAACACCATTTTGGTCCTTACATTTTGAGTTCATGGTCAATTTGGTCCCTACTATTTTCAACTTACAGTCAGTTTGGTCCCTGCTATTTTCAACTTGCAGTCAATTTGGTCCATACCGTTAACTCTCTAACGGAAAATGCTTACGTGGCTAACGGTGTGAACAGTTGGCACATTTAATATTGATGTGGCAAATAAAATAATAAAAATAATGTTTAATACATATTTTAAAATGCCACGTTGGCATTTTCCCAATTTTAATAAAATATAAATAATTTCAATTTTAAAAATGAAAAATGAAAAATAAAATCTCAGATTTTCTTTTTATCTTCGTGCACTTTCTTGGCGACCAAACACAAAAATACAAATATCAGATTACTAAATCAACCCAAAGACTCAGTTCATTCAAGACACCACAGCATTCATAAACCTTTTAACGTAGTTTATCCCTCACAATCTCAATTATAAATGTAAACAACCAAAACTACCGCCAATAGACCCACTCTTTTGTCATCAAACCAATTTTGAAACTCAAAAAACCCCCCACACTCTGATATCACCAAACAAACTTTGAGACTAAAAAGGCCCACACGCCAATTAGAGCCATTTTTTGTAATGACTATGATAGGAATAGTTTTCTAGGTTACCAGATAATCAATGAGAAAGCATGGACGGTGATATTTTTCATATCTTTCGGTAAGAAAAACCAGGTGTGCAATGGCACCATTTGCGGAATTACCGAACTGAAAAAACACGGTGGCTAAGATAAATCCCATGATTATCACCATGCCCAATCGACGAGAAAGGCTCCGTCATTGGATACAAATTCGTTATCTGGATTTGCATCGAACCGCCACCAACCATGCCGTGACACCAACTGAAGCTCCACGCGTGCTCCAACCCAGGACCATTCAATCGTTCCTGCCTTGCGTCACTGTCACTGTTCCTGCCTTGAGCCGTCACCAGCCATCAAATCCCAGCGCCGAAAGGAGATCTCATTGCTTTCCTTTGTAATGGATTTTCTTCTATGTGTTAAGGTTTGGAAAATGGGGTTTTTGAGGTTGATTTTAGATTCGTGGGTTTGGTGTTTTGATTTGGTTTTTTGAGGTTTCAAGGAGAAATTTGGCCACCAGATTATCTGGGTTTTGTGTAAACAAATTTAGTTGGATTTGTCCCTATAAAAGCCATTGGATTTGTCTCCATCTAGGTTTGTTCTTGTTCTTTTTCTTTTTTGGTTTCTGTTTGGTTACCAAGACAGTTTGCTAGGGAAAATTTGTTGAGTTCTTTTGTATTCTAAAATTTCAATTTCTTATTGGTTATTTCTAATGAGGATGTTTCTCAATTGTATAGAGGTGAGATGCTGTGGAATATATTTATGAATTCAAGGATTTAAGATAGAAAAATCAAGAAGGTGATTTTGTGTTTGGTAGCCATGAAAATGGAAGAAAATCTGGGATTCCTAATTTTGTTTTCCAATTTTAAAATTGTGAAACTAAAATTAAAATTATTTGTATTAAAATTGGAGAAATGCCAACGTGGTATTTTAAAATATTTATTAAACTTTATTTTTATTATTTTATTTGCCACGTCAGTATTAAATGTGTCAATTGTTTACACCGTTAGTCACGTAAGCATTTTCCGTTAATGAGTTAATGGTAGGGACTAAGTTGACTGCAAGTTAAAAATAATAGGGACTAAATTGACTGTGACTCTAAAATGTAGGGACTAAAATGGTGTTTTTGCCTTGATTTAATTTATGGTGATATATTTGCTCTCAAATAAAACTATATAAAAATGTATTGAATTTGTTGTATTTACATGATATGAATTTTATAGTCTAGCTAAAGAAAAATATCATAAAGATTTTGCTTCTTTTTTTTCTTTTTTTCTTTTTTCATATATAAATGCTTTATTTATTTTTGCTCTTTACAGTATATATTGTTAATTTTTTGTTATTGTTATATTTTTTTCATTGAGTATCATAATCGACCCAAAAAATTTAAGAGTAAATTTTGTTGTTGTTGTTGTTATTGTTGTTATCCATTGCCAATCCAAAATAAATAAAATTGCTACTAAAACTTTTTGTTGTTGTTGTGCCTAAACATAAGAGTTTAGTGATCAAGTGTACCATAGGCCTTTAAGAACACATGCAAAATTGTAAACATGGTGCATATTGAGGAAAAAAAAAAAAAATCTAAACGTGATATAATTATCGTATTGTAATTTCCTTAGTATTTTGTTTCTAATATTTATATTTGTCATAAAAATTATTGTAGTTATTTGCAAACCAAGTGATACTGAAGAAATTGAAGCAAATTGCATGTTTGTTGTATGACTAGAAAATAGTGATGAAAATTTGTTGAATAAGATGGTGCATAATGTAGATGGAGCATATACTTTATATAATGATCATGTATTACGAATGGATTTTAGTATTCGAAAAGGAAAGTCTAGGTATTATAATGGGACGAAGAACATAAAGCAGCGTGAATTTCTATGTTCTAAGGAGGGGTTTTAACTAGATGAAGATTTTTGTAAAGAGAATATTCGAAAAGCAAAGCCTAGGTATTATAATGGGGCGAAGAACGTAAAGCAACGTGAATTTCTATGTTCTAAGGAGGGGATTAAACTAGATGAAGATTTTTGTAAAGAGAAATATTCGAAGAGACTAGAGACTAGAACTAGTTGTAAAGCATTTGTTCATCTCACAGTTGAAAATGGTGTTTGGAGGGTTAGTGCATTTAATCCAGAGCATAATCATGAACTTGCACTACCATCAGAGAGGCATTTGTTAAGATCCAGTCGTCATATTTCAGAACCTAAGGCAAATGTAATTGATACCATGGTGAATGCAGGTATAAGTATAAATAATGTTTATTCATATATAACAAAAGAAGTTGGAGAGAGTGAAAATGTAGGCTTTACCAAAAGAGATTGCTATAATCATGTGAATGTGCAAAAGATGACAATGATTAGTGTTGGAGATGCTCAAAACTTATTGAATCATTTTAAGTCTAAGCATACAGAAGATCCCATATTTTTTTTACACAGTTCAAGTAGTTCAAGAAAATTGCATGACTGATTTTTTCTGGAGAGATGGGAGATTAAGAGTTGACTATGATTGTTTTAGAGATGTAGTGGTATTTGACACTACATACCGCACTAACAAATATAATTTGATTTGTGCTCCATTTGTAGGTGTTAATCACCATTGGCAAAATGTGATGTTTGGATGTGTGTTCCTTTTGGATGAAACCATTGATTCATTTAAATGGTTGTTTAAGTAATTCTTAGACTCAATGGGGGAATCGATCGCCTATAACAATTTTCATTAACCAAGATCAAGCTATGTCAAATGCTATTGAGAAAGTTTTTCCAAATACACATCATTGGCTATGTTTGTGGCATATTAAAAAAAAAAAAAAAAACTCCTTCTCACTTAAGAGACTTAAACTCTAACTCAAAGTTCATGTACTTGTTCAACAAGTGCCAAAAATATTGTGATTCAAAATTGGAATTTTAATACACATGGGATCAAATGACAAAAAAAATTTGTTATTGAGAATCATCACTAGCTTCATATGATGTACAAAATTTGACATAAGTGGGGCACTGCATTTATTAAGGATTTTTTCATAGCTGAATTTAAATCTTCCTCGAGGAGTGAGAGCACGAACCATTTTTTAA
This sequence comes from Quercus lobata, assembly GCF_001633185.2. Taxonomy (NCBI): domain Eukaryota; kingdom Viridiplantae; phylum Streptophyta; class Magnoliopsida; order Fagales; family Fagaceae; genus Quercus; species Quercus lobata. The sequence goes on along the minus strand of NC_044912.1, from coordinate 20,478,809 downwards.
ATGGTATAGCAAATAAAACAATTAGCCTCACTAAGTTTGTAATTGAATATGAAAACTTATTGGTAGGTATGCATTCGTTGGAGTTGGATGAAGATTTTCGATACAAGCAAGGTGCCCTACAAAAAGTAGTTAAGAAGAGTTGCATTTTGATCATACAGCTCAAGTTTACACCTTAAGATATTCAATATATTCGAAAATCAATTTCTTAGTAGTCTTGCAATGGTTTGGGATCAAGTTGATTGCCAAGATACAATTGGTGTTTTTGAGGTGAAAGAAGAAAATAGTGAAAGAGTACGCATTGTCTAGTTTGATAATCTCAATAGCAATATTTCTTGTTCTTGTAAGAAATTTGAGTCATTAGGGATTGTTTGTTGTTATGCATTGCGGATTTTTTAGTATAAAAAATTAAACTGGAATTCCAAGTCAATACATTTTGAAACGTTGGACAAAAGAGGCTAAGAAGGGGACGATGATTTATGAACAAGACAACCATTCACTTAGCAATGATAAAGAGAGAAAGATAGTATGGCGTAATAGCATGATGCGTATTGCTAATACAATCATATCTAAGATTCAAGGGGAGGATAGCCTTAAGAGAATTTGCCAAAAAATGCTATTAGAACCTGATGAAAAAATTGAAAGGGAGTTATCAAGGTTCAAGTTTGGTGCAAATGCAAATGTGGAAGAGAATGAAGCCATACAATGTGACACCACTGATGAAATGCTTTGCTTGCCAAATGAGGTGTCCGTGTTAAATCCTCCATGTGTGAGATCAAAAGGTTTAAGAAATACTAGACTTAAAGGGAACTTTGAGAAGCACAAGGCAAACCCATCTAAAGATGCATCTTCTTCAAGTAAGTAACTTAATAAAAAAAAAAATATAATATATGCTACATTTTTATCATTAATAAATATTTTTTGTATATTAAATTCTTAATTTGTGTGTGATTTTTTTATGTACAACTTCATAGGAAAAAGAAAACAACAAGCAGTCGAAGAACATTCAAATGTCTCATTTGGTGACATATTCAATACACCAATCTGTCAACCACCTAATCCCTACTCTTATACAAGCTTTACAAGTGCTAACTTATATGGTCGATCTTACTCACCTTTGACAATGCATTCTAATTGGGTTTGGACTACTTGAATTTTGGGTCCTTATAATAACAATAACCATTGATCACATTAGCAATTTGTTAAAAAAAAAAGAAAAAAAAAACTTGTAGCTCTAGCATTTTCCTCCTTTTAAAGACTATTAAAAAAAAAAAAAAATCATAGATCTAAAATCTAAAACAAAATATATAAGTCCAAAAAAGTTAGCCTAACAACAAAAATTATCAATTGTGAAGCTAAAAAAAATTAACCCAATCAACCAATTTTACTCAATACAAACAATCTGCCCCTTAAAAAATTTTAAACAAAATAATTTTATCCTTACCCAGCAACAGACACACGCATCAAAGACTCTTAGCTCCATCCTTGTATATACAACAGAAAAATAAAAAAGATAATTGCATAGGTATCAATTTATTAGATATTGCTATAGACTTTATTTCGAAGTCAACAATAAATCTTCGTGCATTATGGAATATAGACCATCAATTGAAGGTGTAGTCTTCAGCCACACCAAAAGATGGACCCAACCATTCAAATCCTCTGGGCCTTCAAAGGGTATTTCATTGCTCTGGTGAACTCATGTAGCATATACGGCTTCTAAGTTCTAACTATACTTAAAAAAAAAAAAAAAAAAATTATTTTAGAAATTGTTTCAAATTATGGCGTATAATTACTCTTTAACTTTTCATCATCAAACAAAAACATGAGTTTAAGCCATAAACTCACTTTACCCTCAGCCAAATAAAAAAGATGACCCAACTTAGACATACCCCATTCATCAAATGAAGAGCTTCAAATGACTGACAACGATTTCCACTCAATAAGTAGCTATAGCTAGGTCCACTCTTTGGACCAAACCATCACAAGGAATCATCGTCAACTGTGATGCAGCCATAGGTAACAACTGGTCTTATATCTCGGTTGTGGCTAAAGTTTGGAGAGGGACACTAATTTTTCCCTTGCTAAATAATCAAAATCCACCATCCCAGTTCAAGCAGAAGCAGAGGCGATAAATTGGGTGACTCATCAAGTAGTGAATCGTAATATTGATGCTACTATTATTAAGAGTGATTACAAGATATGTGTGGATGCTCTTACAAAGCCTAGCATTGCGGATCCTTGGAGGGTAACAGTTCTAACTCAGGATACCTTAAAACTTTCTTCCTCAACCAGTAAAATTTAGTTTAAGTTGACCCCTAGAGAATCTAATAGAGCTGCTCATGTGTTAGATACTTGGTCTCCTAATAACAATTTCTCTGGTTGTTTTGTATTGGGTGCTTCTCCCTCTGTTTTTTGCAAATGTTATTGAGCAGAAGGCCTAGAATTTCCTTTTGTATTATGTTTGTGCTTTATTATAGTCTTTTCTCTGTTGATTATCAAATGAAAAAAAAAAAATCCCCTCAATAATAACACCAAAATAATAAATAAATACATTATCATTTCTGCAATTCAACTATTTCGTTTGATGTACTAGTCACCAAACTAGTGCTTATATAAAATGCCAAAGAAAATTTATAGTGAAAATTTATTAAATACAGCTGTAGACTTTATTTCCAAAGAACAATATCATCGTCATGGTCTCGTAGACCTAACCATTCAAAACCTTGGATTCAGCGAAAAAAAAGAAAAGAAAAAAGAAAAAAACCATTCAAAACCTTGGAGATAAGTCGGCCTTGAGAGGATTCTTCATCACCATGGTGAACTCATGCTTCTCTGACAGATCAACCTCATCACCATCAACAGCTTTCCACTCAAAATTCGAAACCAAATTGGCCACAAAATACTCCAAATGAAGTATTGCCAAACCAGAAGCAGGACAGATCCTCCTCCCCGCACCAAATGGCATCATCTTAATCTCTCTGCTTGCAGTTATATCAAACGCTTCTCCTCCACCATCATCACCACTCAAGAATCTCTCAGGCTTAAACTCCATAGGATCTTCCCAAACCCTCGAGTCCCACCCCATTTCTGCCACCATGAAATTCAAAGTAGCATTCTTTGGTATCAAATACCCATCCAAAACCACATCCTCAGTCACTGCATGTGGCAACACAAAATGCCCAGGTGGGTGTCTCCTTAAACCCTCCAAAACCACTGCTTTCAAATAAGGAATCTTATTCAAATCCTCTTCTTTCACATCCTTTTCTCCATCACCAACAACCCCTTTAATCTCCACTAAAAGCCTCTCTTGGATTTGTGGGTATTTCACCATATTCGCCATAATCCACTCCAATGCTGTGGACGTAGTATCCGTACCCGCGTCTAGAAACTCTGAACACAAATTAACCATTTCCTTATCTTCAAGCTTCCTCTTTTCCTCTGGCAACTCCAAATCCAACAACGTGTCCACATACGACACAACAAACTCATCGTCATTTTCTTTGTCTTCTTTCATTTTACTCTGTCTTTCTTGCTTCACTTTCCTCCTTGCTTTAATCAAAGGAATTAACACATCATCTTGGTTTCTCCGAAGTTGAAACAACTCTTCCCAACGCTTACGAAATAAAATCCTTCCAATTCTGGGGAAAAAATTGAGTATAGCAAACCGATCAGCGCTCAAAAGCAAGCGACGTTCAACCTCTTCGATTTTTCTAATCTGGGTTTCACCGAGTTTGTCTCCAAAACACATAAGAACCAACAAACAAAACATGGAGTATTGGAAATGGTCTTTAACGACGGATTCAGTGTTGGAACGAAGGCGATTGAGGAGAATATCCAAGACCCACTTGCGCGCGTGAGAGTAAGATTTCATGCGCGAAGGGTGGAGAATCTCTGAAGTTAGATTGCGACGAAAGAGTCGCCATGTGGGACCATAAGAAGCAGTGTTGATGTTGTGTTTGTTACTAGATACGATCACGTCTGTAGGTGGAGGAGCTGGGCGATCAGCGAAAACTGCACTGTTTTGAATAAGAGCTTTGTGAGCGAGAGAGCGGTTGGCAACGAAGATAGCTGGGTTGAAGCCTATGTAAATGGTGATGATGGGTCCGTACTTGGCATGGAGTTTGCGGAAGGTGAGTTCCGATTCGATGAAGGGTTTGCGGAGCCATAGGAAGTTGCTGAGTATTGGGATGTGTAAGGGTCCTGGAGGTAGCTTACTGTGATTTTCAGAGACTTTGTTGAAAAGGAGGGATTTGAGGAGGGCTGAGATACAGAGAGAGATGACGATGATGAACCAGACTTCCATGTTTGATTGAATAGGAGCTAAAAAGGGACACCTTATTAGTCCTTATATTTATAAGTGGAAGAGGACATAGGGGAGCAAGAAAACCTTATGTTTGACTTTACTACAAGAAAAATATAAATTTTGTTATAAAAAATTTACAAAGCTGCCTCAAGTGAGATTGGCCAGAACTTTCGTTACATTAAACTAGGAGGCTGAGCTGATGATCTCAGCTAGAAAATTCCAACCAGTGGTGTCTTTCAGCTTTCTTTTTCAATATATATTATTTTTGTGTTTGCGTGACCTAACAAGTTTACTGTTTTTATTTTATTTTATTTTAAATATAAGTGATGTTTATCCCATATCAGTTGTGTGTGTTATATTTTTAGTTCTTATAATCTTAGGTTATTGCTATAAAGATTAAGTTATTTTGTAGTAATATTCTAGTTATGTAATGTATTATAAATATATTTAATAAGTATGTTGTTTTCTTTAAAAAAAAAAAAAAGACTATCTTTCTTTAAGATTGATTATTTATTCATTTATTTTAAATACAACTAATATAATTACATCACTTTAGACTTGTACATCTTTTGAAAGACAATTACAGAAGAAAATAGGCACATATCTACTGGACCATACTTGATAGTTGTTAGGGACTTAAAAATAAAAAGTTCAAATATGAACCGGACCTCCTTCTCAAAAAAAAAAAAAAAAAAAAAGAACCGGACAATTTCCTTCTCGAAGAAGAACTCAACAAACTCACTTTACGCTTAATTTAATAAAAAAATGACCAAATTGTTGGTTATAAAAAGTTTACAAAGCTGCCTCAGGTGAGATTGGCCAGAACTTTCGTAAGATTAAACTAGGAGGCTGAGCTGATGATCTCAGCTAGAAAATTCCAACTAGTGGTGTCTTTCAGCTTTCTTCTTCAATATATATTTTTTTTGTGTTTGTGTGATCTAACAAGTTTACTGTTTATTTTATTTTATTATTTTATTTTATTTTTAATATAAAGATGTTTATCCCACATCAGTTGTGTGTGTTAGACTTTCAGTTCTTTTAACCTCAGGTTACTGCTATAAAGATTATGTCATTTTATAGTAATACTTTAGTTATGTAATGTATTATAAGTCTATTTAATAAGTATACTGTTTTCTTAAAATATATATATATATATATATATATCTTTAAGACTGATTATTTATTCATTTATTTTAAATACAACTAATATAATTACATCACTTTAAACTTGTACATCTTTTGAAAGACAATTAGAGAAGAAAACAGGCACATATCTACCGGACCATACTTGATAGTTGTTAGGGACTTAAAAATAAAAAGTTAGCATTCTTCGCTAGCCAAATATGAACCGGACCTCCTTCTCAAAAAAAGAAAAAAAGAAAAAAAAAAAAAAAGAACCGGACCGTTTCCTTCACGAGGAAGAACTCAACAAACTCACTTTACTCTTAATTTAATAAGAAAATGACCAAATTGTTTGGTTTTTCTATCTTTACCACCTTGGTCCCACTAAAATTTCCCTTATATATACAAATTTTTTCATAATTAATTTATAAATTGTTAAGTTGGCTTACCAGTGAGCAGTAGACATAATCTATTTATATTATAAGCCTATTTAATAGAGTCTTTTGGGTTAATATTGTAAAATCTGAACTTAATTTGCGTTATAGGTACTGTTTGAAATTAATTAGAGAATTGAGGAAAGAGAAAGAATTTCGGCAACAGTGTTGCCAAAATTCAACAAAAGTAGGAGAGAGAAAGAGAAAAAGTTGGAGAGAGAAAGAAGAGGAATTTCGGCAATGCTGTTACCGAAATTCCTCTACCCAAATTCCTGCCCGGTCCTGTGTAAAAAAGCAATTGCGGCAATGCCATTGCCGAAATAGGGAAGAAAAAGAAATTTTTTTTTTGGTAATTGTGGCAATGGCATTACCGAAAATGGGGGAAAAAAATTGAATGGAATTATGGCAATGTCATTACCGAAAATGAGAGGAAAAAAAAAATGTTGTTGCCAAAATCTGGGAAGAAATTTTAAAAAAAGTGTTACGTTCACAATATTTTTATAATACTTTTACAACAAATCACAGGTGATTAGTTATTATTAGTTCAAATTTGATTTTAACACTGAGATTACTTTTTTAATCTAATAATAACAACTTGCTACTTAAAATTTATTGTAAAAATATTGTAAAAATTGTGTGTACCTATCATTTCTTAAAAAAAAAAAAATAATAATAGAATTGTAGCAATGGGATTGCCGAAATAAGTGCAGAAAATTTTCACCTATTTCGGCAATGCCATTACCAAAAATGTGAGAAAAAAAAAAAAAAAAAGGAGAAGAATTATGGCAATGGGATTGCCGAAATTCCCATTGCCACAATTCTTAAAAAAAAAAAAAAAAAAGGAGGAGAATTGTGGCAATGGGATTTTTCGAAAATCCCATTGCCACAATTCTCCTCCTTTTTTTTTTTTTTTTTTTTTTTTTTTTTTTCTTTAAAGAATTGTGGCAATGGGAATTTCGGCAATCCCATTGCCACAATTCTTCTCCTTCTTTTTTTTTTTCCTCACATTTTCGGCAATGACATTGCTGAAATAAGTGAAAATTTTCTACACCTATTTCAGCAATCCCATTGCCACAATTCTATTATTATTATTATTTTTTTTTTAAGAAATGATAGGCACACACAATTTTTACAATATTTTTACAACAAATTTTAAGTGGCAGGTTGTTATTATTAGATTAAAAAAGTAATCTCAGTGTTAAAATCAAATTTGAACTAATAATAACTAATCACCTGTGATTTGTTGTGAAAGTATTATAAAAATATTGTGAACGTAACACTTTTTTTAAAATTTCTTCCTAGATTTCGGCAACAACATTTTTTTTTCCCTCTCATTTTTGGTAATGACATTGCCATAATTCCATTCAATTTTTCCCCCCTTTTCCATAATGCCATTGCCACAATTACCAAAAAAAAAATTTCTTTTTTTTCCCTATTTCGGCAATGGCATTGCCGCAATTGCTTTTTTACACGGGACCGGGTAGGAATTTGGGCAGAGGAATTTCGGTAACAGCGTTGCCGAAATTCCTCTTCTTTCTCTCTCCAACTTTTTCTCTTTCTCTCTCCTACTTTTGTTGAATTTCGGCAACACTGTTGCCGAAATTCTTTCTCTTTCCTCAATTCTCTAATTAAGTTCAAACAGTACCTATAACGCAAATTAACTTCAGTTTTTGCAATATTAACCCAAAAGACTCTATTTAATAAGTATATTGTTTTCTTAAAAAAAACAAAAAAAAAAAACTTTCTTTCTTTAAGACTAATTATTTATTTATTTATTTTAAATACGACTAATATAATTACATTACTTTAAACTTGTATATCTTTTGAAAGACAATCAGAGAAGAAAACAGGCACATATCTACTGAACCATACTTGATAGTTTTTTTTTTTTTTTTTTGATAAGGACTTTAAACATTTCATTAATCAAATCAGTTCAAAAACAATATATCATAGTGAAGAGATTGCTCAATAAAACAAGGGTTCTCTTCCAACCAAACAATAAAATCAACAACCCCATGTCGCATGTTTTGCTAGCTGATGCGCTGGTCTATTACATTGTCTACGGACATGTGACAATTCCACGCGGCGTAAGAAGCCACTCAAGATCCTAATACCTGATATCACAGCTGCCACAGAAGAGGGGGGTGATGTATTACCACTCAGTGCATTATACGTTATGAAGGAGTCCCCTTCAATGATACAATCCTGGACCCCAATGTCTCTTGCGAACTGAACAGCTGCTTCCACAGCTTTTACCTCAGTTTCCAAAGGCCCCAAAGGTGCATTGATCTTCTTACTCAACGCAGCTATTACCTGACCATGGCAGTCCCGAACTAAGACACCAACACCTGCTGCTTCCTGGGTCTTGAAGACCGCTCCATCCACATTAATTTTATATCTATCCGTTGGTGGGGGTGTCCAAAACGTTACTCAAGGCGCTGGTGCTGTGGTTGGTCGCTCAGTTACTGCATGATACTCCTTGAGGTAGCGAGAAGACCACTGCACTATTTCACTGCTCGATTTCTTTTTACCCTCATTCCGCACCTCATCCTATTTCCCCATATTGCCCATGCGATTGTTGCTGCCAACGCCACTTTGGACTCATCATATTGTCCCTCCATAATCATGTGCCACATCAAATCAAAACACGAGCGGACATCAGCTGTATTTATACCAAAATGGATCTTAGTGCAACTCCATACCTCCCTTGCTCTCTGGCAGCTCCAGAATAGATGGCCGGATGTCTTAGGTACTTCAAAACACTCACATACTTGATAGTTGATAGGGACTTAAAAATAAAAAGTTAGCATTCTTAGCTACCCAAATATGAATCGGACCTCCTTCTCAAAAAAAAGAAAAAGAAAAAAAAGAACCGGACCATTTCCTTCTCGAAGAATATGAACTCAACAAACTCACTTTACTCTTAATTTAATAAAGAAAATGACCAAATTGTTTGGTTTTTCTATCTTTACCACCTTGGTTCCACTAAAATTTCCCTTATATACAAATTTTTTCATAATTAGTTTATAAATTGTTAAGTTGGCTTACCAATGAGCAGTAGACATAATCTATTTATATTCTATATTTAATTACATCTAAAAGTGTATCATTTATTATTGCTATATTTAATTTGAATCCATGTCATTATCATTTTCTTTCCAACTTTTCTTTTATATATACATATGTATATATTTCATATTTACTCATTTAAAGAGAATTAAAAACTCCATTATTTATCGAACAACCTTTCTCCCTTCTTTTTACATTTTCCCAACTTCTTGTTACAATTTCTTCAACATTTCTTCATCTTTTTTATCTTTTCATCTTCCCATTACTCTTTATCTTAATATCTATTCCTCTATTCATTTATATTATTTTATTTTGATTCTTCTTATTCTTATACTCTTATTATAAATTTGTCATTTTCTCTCACATTCTATGCATAGTTTTTCCACACAAAAATATGCATAAAATGGAAGAGAAAATGACAAATTAATAGATTTTTTTTTTTCATTTTTGGTGAATTTTTAATTTTTCTTGTATCTCTACTTTAGGTTGATAAATTTTTGTGTTTTTTAGAATTTTACTTTGGGTTGATGCGATTTAGTTTTGTGTTTTAAGTTGTTTTCTTTTTTGTTCTCTTTGATTTTTAAATATTATCCTATTGCATTATAAAGATATTATATAAGAATATAATGTTATCTATTACATACATGACTTGAATAATTTGATATTTATTGCTATATATTTTATTTTTGCTCTTTTTATTGTCATCTTATTTTATTCAACATTTGAATTAAGCCATATTCTCCTATAATTAAATTATTTATATTTTCTCTTTTTTTAAAAAATTTAAAAAAAATTAAACATATAATATTTTAATTAAATTCAATACATAAAATTGTCCTCATAAGACATTAGAATGCAACAAAGGAAAAATGGAATACAAAACACATGCCAATTTAGAAAAACTAAATTAAAAAAAAAAAAAAATTAATGATACAAGAAACTGATTCACTATTATATCAGTGCTTCAAAGCAAGATACTTCCCACGGTCTATCTTTCTTGATGCTGTTGAGTCACCAAATAGCTCTTTTGTTTGGAGAAGCATCATGGCAGCACTACCAATTCTAAAATCCGGCTATTGTTGGAGAGTGGGGAATGGCTCTTCAATTCGAGTTCTTGGGGATAAGTGGATTCCTAATCAGCCAACTAACAAAATCATTCATCCGGCCAATGGTGACATTGATGATTGGTTGGTTTCGGATCAAATTGACCATGATTTACACTCGTGGCAGACTGATGTTGCCATGACCATGTTACATAGGGAGGATGCTGAAGCATTATGCAAAATTTCATTAAGTTGGAGATATGTGTTTGACTCCATCATCTGGCTTCACAATAAAAATGGGATGTTCACTGTCAAATCAGCTTATAAGGTAGCAAGGCAAGTTTTGAAGGGCGAAGATTGGGCTGAAAGCTCCAATGGATGTGCTGGTAAAAATGTATGGGCTGCATTGTGGAAGCTTAGACTCCCAAACAAGATCAAGGTGTTCGGATGGAGAGCATACCATGATATCCTGCATACATGGTTGAACCTGATCAAGCGACAGATTATTATAGATAATGGATGCCCGATTTGCAGCATATTTCCGGAATCAACAATTCACGCTTTGTGGGAGTGCGCTGCTGCACAAGATGTCTGGGCCAGGAGTATTAAAATATTGCAGAAGGGCAGCTTTGGTCAGGGCGATATACTTCATCTCTTGGAATATCTACTGGACCGGATATCATTGGAGGAGATGGAAATTTCCTGAATAAGCGAGCAGTAGAGTTCCTCGAGGAATATTGACAAGCTCAGGTACACTTAACTGCAGGACCGGTTTTGCAGACTAGCATGGTGGTATGGAAACCACCTCCAGATTCGGCCTTTAAGTTAAACTTCAATGCAGCCATTTTTTCGAAGGTGAACAGGTCTGGATTTGGTGCTATAGTATGAAATTATAAGGGAGAAGTAATGGCAGCCATGATTGCCAAAGGGCCAGCCGTGAGCAGCAGTGATGAAGCAGAGATGTTAGCGTGTAGAAAAGCTATTGAATTTACTATTGAGGCTGGCTTTTCTAAGGTTGTTATTGAAGGGGACAACGTTAATGTCATACAAGCCATTTCATTGCCATCAGCCAACCTGTCTCTGTTAGGAAACGTGGTGGATGATATTCGACATTTAATCCGGGGTTTACATTGGGTGAGTATTTGCTGCACAAGGAGAGGTGGAAATAAAATTGCTCATGTGCTAGCACAACATGCTAGAAATATTGTAGATGATATGTATTGGATGGAGGATTCTCCTCTACCAGCCTTAGAAGCCTTGTATCAGGATGCTATTCTTTTATGCATGAATGAATTTTCTGTTTTAAAAAAAAAAAAAAACTTGAGAGGAGAAATTTTTGAATTATATATAAATAAATAAATAAGAATGCATATTTAATGCAATATAATTATCATCAAACTTAGGAAAACAATATATATATATATATATATATATATAGAGAGAGAGAGAGAGAGAGAGAGAGAGAGAGAGAGAGAGAGATTTATGGTAAAGAAAAAAGAAACAATACAAAGATAGATAAAGAAAAAGAAAGAAATAAAAGAAATCAAATGTCAATCATTAACCATGAATTGGACAACAGAGAGGCTGTTAGGAAGAGTAAAAAACAATTAAAAACTGACCATAGAGAGGACATTAAAAACTTTATAATGTAATAAAATCAACCATTACATTCACTTAATTAAATCAATAATCAATAATTAAGTACAATCATACAAAATTTAAACCTAAAACTAATCAAACTCTAACCAGGGTAACTATATTTCGTTTTTTTTTTTTTTTTGGGAGAATGGTTACCATATTTCCTAACATAACTAAAAAGAAAATGTTCTCTAGTATATTATACAAATTGGATCTCAAAATTGGTGGATCCATACTATGATGACACATTCATTTTCAAAATATTATACAATGACATGTGTCAACTTCCTATATTTAATGGATGAGAATAACTTAGGTCCGGAGTTGGCGTAAAAGACACCCTTTACGCCAGCTAGCCAGTTTAGCCAACAAATTTAAACTCAATACACCTTATTACACACAATTATAACCCAGTTAAAACCCCAAATATTCCTCAAATATGTTCAAAGCATCTTCTCCAAACGGTAAACCAAAGGCAGACTCTCCTCCTCCTCACACCGGAGCTCCATTCCTCCATAGTCATCACCGGAGTTGTTTTTGAAGCTTGAAAAAGATGCCGAACTGCCGTTAGTCTACTGTCACATTCTCATAGTTTGTTTTCTCATGATTTGGTGGTTTTCCCTTATTTTAATTTCAAAATATTAATGGGTTTTTGGGTTTTTTTGTATGTCAATTTGTTGACTTAGTATGGGTTTTTCTGTTTTTTTGATTGGATTCTTAAATGTAATTCGAAATAAAGGTTTGAAATAGTCTATACTCTTCAAGTGCATAACACATTTTAGATGTAACTATAAATATTCTGGCAAAGAACAACAACTTATATACAATTTAAAAGATCTAGACTCAAGTGATTATTAATTTATTATTTTTTAATAAAATTATTCTAAAATTTTAAGTGGTGCATTATAATCCAAATTCTTCATCTAATTCATCCAATCCTTATTTATTTATTTATTTTACATATGGTGTATTATAAAAAAATAAAGTAGCAACTTTCTTATTTCTTATTACTACACTACACGTATTTAGTTGGTTTTTTTCTTTGAGAGGTAAATTTAGTTGGTTGGTGCCATATGACTTAAACCTACAAGTGTGTCTATCTAAATATTATCAACAAAGCCTAAAATAATAGGATAGAAAAAAAAAAACTAAAGCATAAACTATTAAAATGTGTAGTTGTGACGTAGAAGTATAGCTAATCCCATGAGCTAAAAAAAAAAAAAAAAAAAAAAAAACCAATTTCATTGGGAGGATATACACACGGGAAGGATTTGTAATCTACTTTTTCTTTTTTTCTTTTTTCAAATATATTTTGTTTTAATTTTTTTTTGGATAATGTCAAATTTTTGGATAACAAAAAAGAAAAAGAAAAAAAAGAAGCTAATAACATTAACAAATAACAACTTGATTTTTACGGTATAACAAAAAAAAAAAATTGTAATTAACGTTAACAAATTGATTTTTATGGTACTTGATTTTAAATTAATTGCTTTTTTTTTTCTTCCTTTCTTTGCTTATATCAACTTCTTCACAATTTAAAATTACTATTTTAAATGGAAATAACTTCTTATCAACTTTTTTTTTTGGTTGAAGTTTACTGTGGTTGGATAAATATAGGAATGATTATGGATAATAGTTTTATTATACCATGACTCTCATCTTTAGATTTTCAGGTCACTATAAAATATAAATAATAAGGCTAGGTTCATGTGTGTGTGTGTGTGTGTTTATTTTTTATTTTTTATTTTTCAAAAAGTAAATTCCCAATTCTTTTTTTTTTTTACTATTCATTTTTTTTTTTGGCAGGGAGTCTCTTGCGGTTTCGAAGCACTCAATAAAACAATACTCTTGGTATTGAGTTTTTCTTAAAAAAATTTCTTGAAGTTTATATTTACACATTTGGTTTTGATAGGGTGAAATTCAGTGCCTCCTCCCTCACTTTCAAAGACAAAAATTCAATTCTTATGTAAGTTTATCTACTTTTATTTTTTAATGTTTAGAAATTTGGGTTGTTCATAATTCTTAACTATTACATTGAGGTTGAATTCAAGGGTTTTCATTTAAATATGCGTTTTACATATGCAAACTCCCTTTATATTTTTTTAGGCATCTCCTTTTATATTAGTTGCATAGTTATTTACCATATTCCATTCAATTAATTTTGGCCATATATAAGATTTTTTTAATAAAAAATTAATCTTACAGAATATGCATTCATTATATAACTTAAAGTAAAAGGTGTACGGCACGGGATCCCTAGGCCCATTTGGGCCTTGAACTTTAATCCTACAATGAGGCCCATGAAGTTGGGCCCCAGGCCTGCTGAAGCAATGGGCCCGGGCCCCATGCCACTAGGCCCGATCCAAAGCCCATTATGCAGGCAATTCCATACACGTCATGGTTCGTAATCTGGGACTTGCCCGGCTAGTCACATCTTGACCGGGAACGTGACTGCTCGGGGATGATATACCTCAACTACTCGGTATTGCCTTAGAGAATATCGCTGTCGAGCATCCTCCTTGAGGTGGGAACTAGTTCCAAAGCGACCACTCCCACTCCCACTCCCAACTATACACCCACTTAAAAGCAATGGAATTGGATCGCTTTGCCCACCAACAACCTAGGGTAATCATAACTCTTCCACTAATTTTAGGTTATAAATATGAGAAGCTAAGGAGGAAAGGGGGTTGTTGAATGGTTACATGGGAAACTAGGAAAAGAGGGAGCGAGAGAAGCAACAAAAGAGTAATAGCAGTGAAAGTAGGGGAATTCGTAAGGAGAGGTTTCTGTGTTGGGTCTCTGTGTTAGGAACTACCCAAGGTAGGAAACTCAAAGCCCACACTACAAATAGATTGTGAGCCCAAGTGAGGGCCGGTCCATCAACCTCATTTCTGGCCCACACAATTGGTGCTGTCTGTGGGGATCTCTTACAAGGCAGTGGTTCGGTTAAGACTTACGCCCAGGAAATGTCTACAAGACGTTTAGAGAGTTTTGCTGAAAGTGGTTTGGTGGGATCTTCTTGGGGATCTACGTGGCGAGAATGAAGGCATAAAAGGCGTGAAGATAGGGATCATGAGCAAGAGGAAGAACGGTCCAGCATCGGAGAAGGGTCGTACCAAACACACCGGATAATGTCGGGTGCTTCAGAGCATGGGCAACTCGACAAGAGAGATGAGGAACTTGAGTGGTTGCGCAGACTGGTAAGAGATTTGGAGTTGGAAGCAAGAGGTAGGCGCTAGAGAAGAGACCGAGACAACAAAGAAGGGGAATCCATTAGTGGGGGAGATCGCTACGCGACCGGGTCCAATCAGTCCGGTTCTTGTAAACACCGGGACCATTTACATTCACGAGAATCCTGTTGACGTTGGGACCGTTCATGTTCACGGGAGTATGTAGATCGAGATTTAGATTCCCCAGAAGAGCGACGGCCCCGTAATGCCACCATGGATGCTATGAGTTGCGCCTTATGCAGAGCTGCTCGTTCGCCGTTCTCAGACGACATTGAACGGGCCCCAATGCCGAGTAGATTTATGCACCCACCATTCAATTCCTATGATGGGAAAAAGGACCTGATAGAGCACGTCAGTCATTATATCCAGATGATGTCTCTGCATACTCATAATGACGCGCTAATGTGTAAGGTATTTCTCTCAAGCCTCGGGCCCACTACTTTGAGATGGTTTAATGGACTACGGGAGGGTTCCATTCATAGTTTTGCGGAGTTGATCCAAGAATTCGGCGTCCGGTTTGTAACCAATAGCCGGGTATCGCAACCAGTAGATGCATTACTATCTATGAAAATGAGGGTTGGAGAAACCTTTCGCAGTTATGCTAGTTGGTATTGGGAGTTTTATAATGAGATTAGTGGAGGCAAGGAGAAGATTACGGTGAGCACCTTTAGAATGGGGCTTCCCAAAGACTTCAAACTACGAGAGTCATTGACGAGGAAGCCTCTCGAGGATATGAGGCAGCTCATGAGGCGTATTGAGGAGTACAAACGCCTAGAGGATGACCGGTTGTAGAGTAAAGGGAAAGCCCTGTTAGTGAATCATCCTCGGCAGGGCAATTTTCAGTAAAGGCTCCAAAAGTATTTATGGATACAAGAGTCGGAGGTACAACTGGGGGAGGTGAACGCGACGTTCAAGGAGCCGGTGCACAGGATCATAGACTGGATTAAGAACGAGCCGTACTTCTAATGGCCGAACAAGATGGGGGGTGACCCATCCTGGAGGAACCAGAACTTGTACTGTACCTATCATAGGGATAAAGGGCACACTACCGAGCAATGCCGGGTGTTAAAAGATCATCTAGGGCAGTTAGTGAGGGTAGGATATCTGAAGGAGTTTGTGGTGGATTCAGGGAACCAGGGTACCAGGCAAGGTGCTCAGCAAAGGGGAAACCCTTTCCTGCCCCCATTGGGAGTGATCGAAGTCATCCATGCTGCCCCGAGGGGTACTGTTGTGACCAGGAGGAAGGGAGTGTTGACTGTAGTGCCTATAAAAGACTGCTTGGGCAAGAAATCCTTTGAGAAGAAGATGAAGTTTGCTCGGGAGCCCATCACTTTCAACAACGATGATTTAGAAGGAACAATTCAGCCGCACGACGATGCGTTGGTGGTGACGGCCCGAATAAACTGTTTCATAGTAAAGAGGGTGATGGTAGACCAAGGAAGTGGGGTTGATGTGATGTATTCGGACCTATTCAAAGGACTCGGACTAAAGAACGCGGACCTCTCGAAGTATGATACGCCTCTGGTTGGGTTTTATGGCATGGTGGTGATTCCCTAGGGACAAATTTCCCTTCCTGTGAATATGGAAGGTAAGGAGGTGGTAGTAACATTCATAGTGGTTACTTCGTTTTCTCCATATACGGTGATTTTGGGAAGGCCGTGGATTCATACAATGGGGGCTGTACCATCCACCTTGCATGTGAGGGTTAAGTTCTGTACCAAGCAAGGCATTGCTGTAGTAAGGGGAAGTCAGCAAGTGGCTAAACAATGCCTAGTTGCTGCGGTTAATTGGAAGAATGAGCAAGCAGATCAAAAGGACCTATCTGAGGAGGTCCCTTTGTAGCAATTACAGGAGCCCCAAAAAGGAAGGCGGGCTAGTTGTGTTGAGGAGTTGGTCAGAGTAAAGATATTACCAGACGTTGACAGGTATTTCTAGGTGGGGGCAAGTATGAAGGATGAAGACAGCGTAGAGATGCTACTATTTCTTATACAGAATGTAGAGGTATTTGCTTGGAGCCCATATAAGGTTCTCGAGGTGGATCCCAAATTCATAGTCCACAAGCTTAATGTAGACCCATTATTCCCTCCCAAGAAACAAAAGTTGAGGAGGTCGGCCAAGGAACACGTTGAGGCAGTTAAGTTGGAGGTTAAGAGGTTAAAGGAGGCTAGGGCGATAAGGGAAATTTTCTTCCTGGAGTGGCTGATAAATACCGTGGTGGTGAAGAAAAAGAATGGAAAGTAAAGAGTTTGTGTAGATTTCACGGACTTGAACCAAGCATGTCCAAAGAACCCATTTCCCATGCCGAAGATCGATCAATTGGTGGATGCCACGTATGGACACCTGAGGATGAGTTTCCTGGACGCATTTCAAGGCTATCACTAGATTGCCTTGACCGCCGAAGATTGAGAAAAGACAGCATTCATCTCCCTTGATGCCAACTATCATTACACTGTGATGCCTTTTGGGCTAAAAAATGCCGGCGCCATATATCAACGAATGATGACCAAAATGTTTTGGGACAAGATTGGGCGTACAGTTGAGGTGTACACGGACGACATGGTGGTGAAAAGTAAACAAGAGGCATGGCACATAGAGAATCTTCAAGAGGTGTTTGAGGTATTGCGACAACACAAATTGCGCTTGAATGTGGATAAGTGTGCTTTTGGGGTGGGGGCTAACAAGTTCCTAGGATATTTGATCACCAACCGGGGGATAGAAGTTAACTTTAATCAGATTGAAGCCGTGAAGCACCTCAAGCCTCTGAGCAATTCAAAGGAAGTGCAAGTGTTGATCGGAATGTTAGCTGCCCTTAACACGTTCATTTCTAAGTTTTCTGATTGATGCCGTCTATTCTACCAACTTTTGAAGAAGTGAAGGGGATTCCAGTGGGATGAAAAGTGTGAAAGAGCTTTTCAGGACTTGAAGGAGTACTTGATGCGGGGCACCTATGTTAACAGCCCCTAGAACCTGGGGAGGACTTGTTCATGTACCTCTTGGTGTCTGATCACGCTGTGAGTGCTGTGCTTTTAAGGGATCAAGAAGTGTAGCAACCCGTGTATTACATCAGTAAGACCCTGGTTGACGCGGAGACAAGGTAGTTGCCCTTGGAAAAGCTTGTGCTGGCACTAGTGCATGCAACTAGGAAGCTGCCTCACTATTTTCAAGCCCACACCGTATATGTATTGACTGAATACCCTTTACAGCCACTGTTGAAAACATCTGACTTCACTGGCTGGATAGCTAAATGGGGGACCCGGCCTAGATCCTTTGATATAAGGTATAGGCTAAGAAGTTTGATGAAGGGCTAGGTTTTGGTTGACTTCGTGGCAGAGTTTACTCCTAAAAGAAAAATGGAGGTAATCTGTCATGTGGATTGTCGCCCGTGGAAAGTGTTCGTGGACGGTGCGTTAAATGCAATGGGAGCTGGAGCCGAGATTGTAATCATCACTCCAGAAGGAATAAGGTTGGAACATTCTTTTAGGCTGGGATTCAGGGCCTCTAATAACGAAACTGAGTACGAAACCTTACTTGCTGGATTAAGAACCGTTTTGGGTATGGGTGCATGGGATGTTGAGATTTACTCAGATTCTTGACTGGTGGTTAGTCAGGTGCAGGGCGGTTTTGAAACCCAGGATTCTCGAATGAAAGAATACTTACAGGCGATAAAGCAGGTCATGATTAAGTTTCTTAGGGCAAAGGTGGCCAAAGTGGCCCGAGGACAGAATAGACATGCTGACTCTCTAGCCACGTTGGCATCATCAATGACGGAGGATGTGCCTCGGTTAATCAAGGTGGAGCTCCTAATGGAAGCGAGTATTAGTGCCGCGGTAGGTGTTGTAGTGATTTTAGTGTTTGGGCAATGCTGGATGGACCCAATCATCGACTTTTTAGTCGAGAATCGAGTCCCAGATGATGAGAAGGAAGCTGATAGGGTGCGTCGAGCAGCAGCTCGATATTGGTTGTCGTCGGATCGTACTTTGTACCAGAGGTCTTTTAGGGGGCCATACCTTTTGTGTTTACACCCTGAGAAAGTTAATGAACTCTTGGCCGAGCTTCATGATGGGGTGTGTGGCAGTCATGTAGGGGGACGCTCATTGGCACACCGAGCGATGACTTAGGGATTTTGGTGGTCACAGATGCGGAAGGATGCCACTGAGTATGTATGAAAGTGCGAACAGTGCCAAAAACATGCCCCCTTGATCCACCAACCAACAGGCCATCTAAATCCGGTCAACAGCCCCTAGCCCTTTGCACAGTGGGGGTTGGATATTCTCGACCCGTTTCCATGGGCCACGGGCAATCGAAGGTTTGTTTTAGTAGCTATTGACTACTTTACCAAATGAGCAGAGGCAGAAGCATTAGCTAATATTCGAGACGTGGATGTTAAAAAGTTTGTGTGGAAGAATATAGTCACGAGGTTTGGGGTACCGAACTCTCTTATATCTAATAATGGATTGCAGTTCGATGGTAGAGCCTTTCGCGAATTCTGTAGTGATCTCAGCATCAAGAACAAGTACTCCACCCCGGCGTATCCTCAGAACAACGGCCAAGCTGAAGTCACTAACAAGGCAATTGTGAATGGATTGAGGAAAAGGTTAGATGGTGCAAAGGGTAAGTGGGCCAAGGAGCTGCCCAACGTTTTGTGGGCGTACCGGACAACCCCTAGGAGGTCTACAGGAAAGACTCCGTTCTCCCTAACATATGAAACAAAAGCTGTAATATCGGCCGAGGTAAACCTATGTAGTGCATAAGTTGTGGAATTTGCCCCCGCCAAGAATGATGGATTGATGGTGGGGCATTTGGATTTACTGGAAGAGTACTGAGCAGTCGTGACTATACGGCTAGCCGAGTATCAACAAAAGCTTGCCCAACATTACAACCGAGATGTAAAGACAAGGGAATTCGGTGTTGGGGACCTAGTGTTACGGAAAGTAGTAGGGAATATGCGGGATATGAACGTCGGAAAGTTGGCCCCGACCTGGGAAAGGCCTTACAGGGTTACCGCCATCACGGGCACAGGACTACTTAGAGGATCTGGACGAAAGACCGCTTCCCTGGCCATGGAATGTCCACAATCTAAGAAAGTTCTATCAGTGATCATCCGTGCACGGGGGTACAAATTGAATGTAATCTCATATGTATGCTCTATTAATTAATACAAAGGTGATGTTTATCCATGTTGGTATATTTAAGTCTATCATCATTAATTCAATAACCCCGACCAGCAAACGTGAGGAAAGTTAGAATTAAAGCGAATCATTCTACTATAAGGATGGAAACCTGTCCCCGGTTCGATTTTCATCATTGAGCAGGTGAAAACCTTACATTAAATTGTCCAAGGACAAAAACCTGTCCTCGATCCGATTTTCATCATTGGGCAAGTGGAAACCTTACATTAAATTGTCCAAGGATAGAAACCTGTCCCCGATTCGATTTTCATCACCGGCAGGTGGAAACCTTACATTAAATTGTCTAAGGACAGAAACTTGTTCTCGGTTTGATTTTCATCACCGGGCAGGCGGAAACCTTACATTAAATTGTCTAAGGACAGAATCCTATCCCTGGTTCGATTTTCATCACTGAACAGGTGGAAACCTTACGTTAAATTATCTAAGGACAGAAACTTGCCCCCGGTTCAATTTTCATCATCGGGCAGGTGAAAAGGTTGCGCTAAGTGTTCCTAACAATGCTCTTACAATTAAAATTCCGCACAATGTAAGATTCCATGCTCGGTGAACTTTGCACTCGGTTCGGCTCAATCATCCCTCCTCATTTCTCCTAAATTAGGTAAAGCATGGTAATTATAACTTGTAAGGAGTTATTCTTCTAATGTGGGAAATTTATTTAGGCCTGTCCCGACCACTATATATGTACAGTTATACCCGTTCCCATGTAAAGTCGAGGGCACACTACGATCGAACTGCCTGGCTAGTCGGAATAACGAATGAGCAATAAACAAAAACAATCAGTCAGACGTGTTAAAAAAGATAGCCTAGCAGTGATAAAACAATCATTCATAGGGTGCTCGGTCTCTAAAGCCGAGTAATAAAGTAATTAAAGCAAAAAGCAATTAGAATTAAACGAGTGTTTAGTTACCATAGCCCGGTAACTCTAGGTAAATAAAACTTAAGAACGGAAAAGTAAAACTTAGAAAAATAGAAGTTAAATTAGTGTTCGATCACCACATCCCAGTGACTAGGCAAACTGAATAAGTAAAAGGAAAATAAATGCAAAGAAAAAAAGTGATGTATAGAGAAACTAGTTAAAAACTTGAGCAGCAGGGTCGGTGGGAAAGGAGTGGGCTGCATCATCAGTGTGCTGGTCTTGGATGTCCTCGGTGGATGGTTGCTAGACTTCTTCATTCTTAGGGGCATTGAGGTTGCTGGTGACCTCAAGATCTACGGTCTCCACATGAGTGTCAATTGCTTGTACTAGCTCCTTCATGCTGGGGGTATCTTCCTCATCAGCAGCGTCAACCTGGCTCTGAATAGGAGGAGCAATAGTCGGGCGTGGGATTTCATTCGGGTTCCTCAGTAGGGAATCCTTGGGCATTGCCAATGCCTAAAGGGCAACCAACCACCCTTCCTCGAACCCTTGGACCCGAGCTTGGTAGACAACAGGCTCCACGGAGTTCTCGGCATCTGCGAAGCCTTCATTGTACCACTTGTCCTCACAAGCCTCAAGGGTCGCCTTCAGATCAGCCACTTCATCAACATGTACGAGGTTCAAGCTTTCCGCCTGTGCCAATTTTAGCTTTGTTTCCCTAGCTTGGTCTCCATATCTGCTAGTTTCCTCTTAGCCAGCAACCGGGCCTTCTCCGAGGACTAGGTCTTCTTCTCGGCGACCTCAGCAGCTTTGCCCTTGTCCCGAGCTGTGGCGTTAGCAACATCCTTCAACGCCTTTTCCTGTTCAGCCTCCTCGGCGAGCTCCTTCATCCTTTCAGTAAGGACGTGAGTTATCTGCGCGGCCTGGTAACACCACAACAACAAACTTGGGGATATATAGAGAAGAAATAGGAGAAAAAAGGGAAGAAAATCATTCGTACAACAAAATAAATGAGAAAAGAATAAGAAGAAATTACCGCGATGGTGTGCCATTGCAGCCTCCACGCAATAGATTCCTCAGAGCCGTTTGAAAAGAACTGGACGTCTTCAGGTAGCAACAGACCATGCACCAGGCTCTACCTAACCTGCCCCCCACCGCCTTTGTCCCAGGTTCGTACACTTGCCGAAGTAGACAGGGGCTTTCTGCCGAGTGTGAGAGTAGGCTGCCAGTTGGGCGCGGCCCCTGATGAAGAGGCCGCTTCAGCGCCGCCTCAGGCAGTAGGCTGGGGACCACTCACTAGTTCTCGGATTATGATCCCGCCCGAGGGCCGGGGGGTGAGTTTTTGTAGGCATATCACTTGAGACCTTAAGTGATTGGTCCTCTACACGTTGTTTCTTTTTCTGACGGCCGATCGGGGGAGGGGGAGGAGTATGGTCCTTGGCTAGAGTTTGTTGGGGCTGAGCTGATGGTTAGGTGCCAGAAAAAAACCGGTCAATAGTCAGCTTCTTCCTAGTCACCATTTCTGCCTCTTGTTCGACCTCAGCTACTTCCTACTCGGTTGCTTGGGCTTGACCTTCATTCCCTTTAACGGGAATGTGTTGTTTACGACTTTGAGAAACTTGTTCTACAGACTCGTCTTGCATTGGGGCCCGGTCTTCATCAATAGTGTAATGAGGGCTGAGATCTCGAGCCTCACCAGTGGTAAGCGAAGGTGGGAGGAAATTTGCGTGCCAAGCATCTATGTATGAAAGAAGCGGGCTATCTACTAATAACACTTGGCTAAATGCTTGCCAGGTGGAGTATATAAGGTCGATACTGAGTATCAAATGGGATGCTCAGAGCTGTCTATCCCTATGCATGAAAATTTATGACCCAAGGACGAAGTTGAGATCTCGCACGTGCACAACTCGGAGATCTGGTTGAAATCTTCTTCCTTCTGCAACAAATCAACAAAAAGACCGGTTAGTTCGTACGTAAATAATTAAGTAAAAAGTTCAAACCCAAAACAAATGAAGGTTCTTGGTACCGACCAACATCACGTGGTGAGAAAGGGCAAGGTAGCTCATCGGCGAACCAATTGTCGCTCACCCGGACAAACTCCCCCGTGGAATTTCTATTGGAATCGGGGAGGCATGATATCAGTCATACCCGCATATCCCTAGTTTTTAAGTAGTAATCGGTCTTGATATTTCCGCACAAGGTATACATAAAGTTAATATCATGGTGGTTTAACTCTAACCAAAAAATCTGGTTTAACCTACTAACGCAACTCACCACTCGGTAAAAATTGGGGGGGAGTTGGTCTGGACACAGGTCGTAAAACCTAAGGGTGCCTATAATGAGAGGGTCCATGGGGAACCTAACCCCACCCTCAAGGATAGCCATAAGAGGGAAAAAGACTGTGTTTGAGTCGGAACGCCTGTGAAGGTCAATATCGCCCTTGTGAAATTGGCGATATCAACATCCCCAGGGACATTATAGGCAGCCCTAAAACTAGCCAAAGAAGCCTTTGAAGATAGAAGATAAGAATAGCCCATTTCTAAACTAGATTCCTAAACTACGATTAAGAGAGAACTAAAAGAAATAGAAAGAATGAGAGGAAGGGCGAAGAAGAACTTACTTTGGGCTCTAGGAAGGAATGGTGTTCTGGGCTGAAGGATGAGCGCACAGAGAAGTATGCTCGGCAGAGTGGGAGTTTGAGGAATGGAGAAAGTAGAAAGTGAAGAAGAAACTCAAAGGGGACTATTTATAGGAGCCCAAGGAGGAATAAATTACATTTAATAAATTTGGGGCGGGAAACCCTACGAATCCTCATCATAACTGCCACACGCGCCACCTCGGTTCGCGAACCGTCAGACAATGGTGACGGCTGAACCAAATAGCCATATACAACGCGCCTTTTGAGGGCGCATTAATGAGTCTTTAATCGTCCAGTATCTGTCCGTTGAATTTCTCGGATAATTTGTCTCTTAGAGTCCTTGATTCATCCTCGGGAGCCAAGCACGAATCAAGGGGGGCTAATGTACGGCACGGGATCCCTAGGCCTATTTGGGCCTTGAACTTTAATCCTACAGTGAGGCCCATGAAGTTGGGCCCCAAGCCTGCTGAAGCAATGGGCCTGGGCCCCATGCCACTAGGCCTGATCCAAAGCCCATTATGCAGGCAATTCCATACACGTCATGGTTCGTAATCTGGGACTTGCCCGACTAGTCACATCTTGACCGGGAACGTGACTGCTCGGGGATGATATACCTCAACTGCCCGGTATTGCCTCAGGGAATATCGCTGCTGAGCATCCTCCTTAAGGTGGGAACTAGTTCCAAAGCCGCCACTCCCACTCCCAACTACACACCCACTTAAAAGTAATGGAATTGGAACCACTTGCCCACTAACAACCTAGGGTAATCATAACTTTTCCACTAATTTTAGGCTATAAATATAAGAAGCTAAGGAGGAAAGGGGATTGTTGAATGGTTACATGGGAAACTTGGAAAAGAGGGAGTGAGAGAAGCAACAAAAGAGTAATAGCAGTGAGAGTAGGGGAATTCGTAAGGAGAGGTTACTGTGTTGGGTCTCTGTGTTAGGAACTACCCAAGGTAGGAAACCCAAAGCACACACTACAAATAGATTGTGAGCCCAAGTGAGGGCCGGTCCATCAACCTCATTTCTGGCTCACACAAAAGGTTACTTCATTTATAAAAAAAAATGGAGTAAAAGATTACTTTATTTTTATTATCTACTAGTTAAAGGCCCGTGCTTTGCACAATTTTATCATAAACTTATATAATATATATTTTATTTGATAAACAATAACAAAATAAATAATTATTATTGTAGGGACAGACTCAAAATCATGTAGTGGGCTTTGGGCCTCACCCGGGACAATTGGCGAATCCGAGGAGAAGCAAATGGTCGTAAAAGGGACTCAAGGTTAAAGTCCCATAAACAGGAAATGCATAAGAGATGATCCGAGGAGGAGTACCTCCTCGGACGCGATCGATGTAACTCAAATGCATAACTCTAGAAATTAGAGGGCCCTTCCGAAAGGCCCTGGTGATGGGAGTACGTCATATAAACATGCGGGGAAGAAGGGAAAGTAAAATATCTAAAGAAAAGCTGCTACCACCGCATTAAATGCAATACAGCTACTTTTCTGACCGCATTTATGTGGAGAGGACCTCTGAATAGTGTTGTCTTGGCTACCACAACTCACAGAAGGCTAAAGGGAGGTGTCTGATGGAACGGGCACTCAAGTGAGAATTTGGATGATCAATGAGTGTAGGATCAAGATGGCTTCAAGAGGGCTATATAATGTGAGAAATCCTCATGAGATAAGGGAGAGAAAAATGGAGAGAGAACACTGTAGTAATCTAAACTGTCTTAGTATCTAACGGTGATCAATATACTATCATTTAGCCTCCTCAGACTGAAAGTCCATTGACATCAATACCTTTTATTTGTGCTTGATCGTTGTTTAGCTCAATACTAACCATTGTCCAATTCACTAGGACCTAGTTCTTTGACCTATTCTCTACAAATTCATTGTTTTGGGCTCACTGGACCAAGACCCCATATCTTTTGGGCTTGGGCCCCAAATCGTGACCCTACAATTATAATAACAAAAGTAATAAAATGTATTGGCATAATAACTACCAAATATGAAATGATAACACCTAAAAAAACTATTATTTTGTAACATACCAATTGTGTTCTAATGAGTATTTTGTATTTTTTGAGAGATTGTTGAACACCTCTTTGTACACTATATTTTCTAATACTTGTATGAATAAGATTATCCTGAAAAAATGAGAATAAACTTGTCAAGAAAATAAAATTTAATTGTATTTGAAGACCTAAAAGTAATTTTATTACTTTATTTTAAAACTTACATTCTCATCAAGCACCACCAAATCAACACTCATAAGTTCATTATTTGTTTTAATATTCAGTACTTCCCACATTCTTACGACTCTTACTCTAATATTCCAATTGTCTTTTTCAGTGTCGATTTCATCCAAGAGATTATATCTTTGATTTTGTCTATCCATTTTGAAAAAAAAAAAAAAAAAAAAAAAAGCATTTAGCTAAAAACAAAAGAAATACGATTTCTATATATGAAAACTCAAATGCACCAAAAAATAGTTGCTTCTTGAGATTTAAAAAAAAAAAAAAAAAAAGTAGATTAAAAAAACCGAAATATAAATATAAGCATTTAAAAAACATTCAACATCTATACACACAAAACACGAAAAGGAAAAGAAAAGCCTAAATATTAGCTCTATTTGCCAAGAAGAAAAGAAAACCCTAGAAAAGAAAAAAGAAAATATTGACTATATATTTTGTTGTTTTATTGTGTTTGGACTCAAAAATTAATTTCTTAGTTAATTAGACATGAAAGCTCAATGTCTTATATATTTTCTCAACAAATACACAAAATAACTTCAATTTGATGGGAAAAATTAAAGTAGAGTAAACAAATACGTACTTGTAAGATTGTAGGTAGAAGAAGAGAATAATAGCGCAAAAAAATTGTATGATGGGTGTTAATTATGAATTATTTGATATATATATATACACACACACACACACACTCCATGTTGTAGAATTCGATATGAACAAAAAGTCTAATATTAAGCTAATATTAATTGAATAGAATTTTATAACAGACTTAAAAAATAAAAAATAAAAATAAAAAAATTGTTTTGATTCATAGTGTTTGGAATATACTACATTCATGGACGGATCCAGGATTTTAAACTAGCGGGGGTTGGAGAATAGAAAAAAAAAAAAAAAAAAAAAAAAAAAAAAAAAAAAAAAAAAAAAAAAAAAAAAACTCCAAATAGACATCCAAATAGTATTAAGAAATTATAAATACACAAAATGGTTCTTTCTAAATACATTAAGATGCAATCATCTACCAACAAAGACAAAAACAAAAACAAAATAATGTGTGTGTGTGTGTTTTTTTTTTTTTTTTTTTTTTTTTTTTTTTGAAGTTAGAGTATTCACAATGGTGGTACTGAAAGTTTTAGCTTTTAATACCTTAAAAAGCTACTTTATCTATTTTACTATCTCACTTTACAATATAGCCAATATCAAATGTTCTATTTTTTTGTCACTTCATTTAAAATAATATAAATAACTCATTAAAATAATAAGGAAGAAAGAGAATTTTAATTTTTTAATTGAAGGAAAAGATATAATCTTAAAAAAATATCATGTATTTTATTTTTAACAACTTGCTATAGTCAACTGGTATTTATACCAGTTTACATTAGTTGCAAAAAATTTAGCTTTAATTTCTTCAATAACACATTATTTTTTTTGTTCTTTGGTGGTAAAATAGATTTTTTGCTTAAATACAATCACCATTGTGAATATTTTTTATTGTTTTTGTTAAGTTATTGAGTTGGATAATTGCGATTTGGGTTAGGCTAGTTATATGGATTGGAGAGAAGGGGGGCTCAACTACAAAAATGAAATATAGAATGACTAAAAAAAATTGTTTTCACAAAAAAATAAATGGACCCAGGGGGGCCCGGGCCCCTTTGTGCCCTCACCTGGGTCCATCCTTGACTACGTTGCAACCTTACTACGTTGCAACCTTAGACAAAAAGTCTAAGGTATTTTATTAAAATGCATAATCCTTGTACCTGTTGAAACCTTGCTTCTGATAAACAAACCTCAGCAAGAAGTCTTCATGCATATGATGCATCATCAAAATCTATCATTCTTTTTAGCACTATATGTCCGTTGATCTCCCAATACAGTTGGGTTTAGTAGTATTCATCAAAATCCTTCATTTTTTTTTGGCGCCACATGAAGCAACTATATTAGAAATTAAATTAAGAACAGCAAGTGTAATTCAACTTTAATCAAATTAAGATTTTTATTCACTTAAAAATTATAGGTGAAGAAAAATTATATAAATATATAAATATAAATATAAATATATATATATATATATTTATATTGTACGGCATACGGCCTCAGGCCCACTTGGTCGTGGGCCTCGGCCCAGATACACCCTTAAAACATTCTTAAGCCCAAGCCCAATAGTAGACCTGTTCCACTGATCGCAAGTTAGATGTGCTCATGCCGATCATGTATGGATTGGTTAGGGGCTGTACTTACCAGGGGCAGCTTATGACCTCGACAGCTCGGTGTTGCTTTGGAGAATATCGCTACCGAGCAACCATTTGGAGGCTGGAACCAGTTCCAACACCATTGCCACTATTTCCAAGGAAGCATATTCTTTGTCAGGAATAATCAAATCGGACCCCACCCACATGAGTGAGACCATAAGGTAATCTTGAGTACCCCACAAACCTTAAGCTATAAATAGGAAAAGGGAGTAGAGAGAATGGGTTGGTCATTCTGAGCAAGTATAGAGAGCTAAAGAGAGAGAAAATACTACCAAAAAGAGAGTAGCTTAGAGGGAGAGTGGAGAGAGTTTTACAAGAGTAAAGGAGCACAGTCTAGAAGCTCGGTTGGGAGCTACCCGTAGTAGGAAACCCATCACCCACTATACAAATAAATTGTGAGCCCAACATTAGGCCCAGTCCAGTGAGGAAATTTGTGCACGTACATATATATATATATATATATATATATTAAATCTAAAAATCTAAAAAAATTTCTGCAATGAAGCCACTTGGAGTAATCATGGCTTCTAAGCTCAACTTTTATTATATAATATATGATTTAAATTTAAGTAAAAAATATTTTTTTCCATTAATTTACTCATAATAGCCGTGCATCGCATGAGCATAATATAAAATAAAAGTTAGGTTTAGAAGTCGTGGTTGCGCCAAGTGACTGCACCAAATTGCAGAAAATTTATTAAATTTCTTAAAAAAAAAAAAATAAATTTAGTTAGTTTGGTGACATACAACTACTATACCTAAGAGAAACGTAATCAATTTGAATAACAAAAACTAAATTAATGTGGCATACAATTACCATACCTAAGAGGGACATAATTACATTGAATGACAAAAACTAAATTAGCGTGTAACCATTGTTTATCTATATTTTTTCTAAATCTTGAGAACATCTATATCCTTTTTGATATTACATACACCTCATGGACTCCTTTTTTTTTTTGTTTTTGTTTTTGTTTTTGTTTTTTAGGGTGTTTTATTTTTACGTGGACTCCTTTTAGGTGGAGTATGTATATATACATACACGGTTATTTGGTGTATTTTTTCATTCTCCTACCAATTGTACATTTTTTTGATTTAGTCTTTCCTTCTCCTACTTACGGCACCTACAACCTTACAAATATGTATTTGTTGCTTTTGTTTAAGCTAATTTCATTAAATTTGATATATTTTATATGCTTATGGTTTGAGAATCAATGATAAAATATTGTTAGACATGCTTTCATAGTGGTGTATCTTCCATGAGAATTGATATATTATTTTTTACAAATCTCTTATTCTCCCTTTGGAAGATCTATTATTTTGTACATCATATATGAATTACATGTTTATGACATTCTAATGGTGATATGTTGTTTCCATCCCCTCAATTTGTAAAAATAATTTGTTTTTATCATGTACTCACAAATTATTAATATAGACTCAACATATATAACTTTTAATTAAGCTGTGCATTGCACGGGCATAATACTAGTACTATATAATAAAAGTTGGGCTTAGAAGCTGTGGTTGTGCCAAGTGGCTAATCTCACTAATTAGTAAATTAATTTTATTAAAAAAAAAAAAACTCACGTTTTGACTGAGGGGTAAGATTTAACAATAATTTATATAAAAAAAATTGAATTCTATTAAAACTAAAAGTCTATTATTAAAATTTTCTAAACTTAAGTCCACACAACTCACATTTTTGTTTTTGTTTTTGTTTCCTGAAGTATAATAAATTTTGGACTTGCAAGCCGTGGTTGGGCTAAATGGCTACTCTCACTAATTACTAAATTAATATATATATATATATATATATATATCTATCTGCTGGCACCACAATTTTCCACATCACCTTTCTTTTCTTTAAATTCTTTTTAACATTTTATTATATTAGAATTTATCAATTTAGAACCCCAATACAAGTATACAACTCCCCCTTAGCCTTCACATCAAAATCAAAGTGCTAAACCCCACAACCTCTCTATTTTCCATGTTTTGACTAAATGATAAGATTTAACAATAATTCAAAATAATATTTAACAATAATTTAAAATAAATTTAAATTTTATTCAAACTAAAAGTCTATTAGCAGAAATTTCTAAACTTAAATACTACACAACCCACGTTTTTGTTTTTGTTTTTTTTTTCCCTCAAGTATAATAAAAGTTGGGCCAATGCCAAGGGATAAGATTTAACAATAATTTAAAACAAATTTAACTCTATTCAAATTAAAAGTCTATTATCAAAAATATTTCTAAACTTAAATCCAACATAACCCATCCTCAAGTTGCATTCTATTCAAACTAAGGTTTATTTTAAAAAAAAATTTCTAAACTTAAATCCCACTCAACCCACACTTTTTTTTCCTCAATTTGCATCTTATTAAATTAATATTTTATTAGTATATTAAGCTATGAAGCTCTTGACTAAATAAGATTTGACAATAATTTAATCTAAATAAAGTTTTATCATCTAGGTGTTAGAAATTTATATTCTACTCCAACTAAAAGTCTATCATCAAAATTTTCACCTTAGACATCAAAGTCGAACCTAGAGTTAGTGCCCTCCTTTCCAAGGAGTTGAATTTCCTCAAGTCTTAAGCATGTTTTCTGGATAATCATTCTATATGGTTCTGTTTGGCTTTTGTAGGGGCTGAAAAGCAACATATTTGTTTGTCACGTCGTAGACATTTTCTCTAACATTGACAAGTAACAACAAAGCAACCAATTAGAATAGACCTATAACAAATGCCCTATTTTTTAAGGCATAAAAATATTTGGGACCTAGACACCTATTAGGTATTAACAACTTATTGATAACCTATATTTCCATTACGTTGTACATTTGGATTGTGAAAGAACAAGTAAAAAATATGTTTTGTGTTGAAGCTTGAATGACCATTTTAGTGACATGGTTACTTTCAATACTACATACGACATCATTAAAGATTTTTGGCCCTTAGATGTGTTCCTTAGTATTAAATGTTAATCACCTTCAAGAAATAATTATTTTTGGGATTACTTCTATGTATGATGATATTACAAAATTACTAAAGCGTATTTTTGGAAGCTTTTAAAATGCACATAAGAACAAAAAACCCAAATCTGTTTCCATTGGACAGGATATTGCAATGACAAAAATGATGCTAAAATGATGCAAAATGACATCAAGCACTTGGGGAATTTGATGAAGGATTTCTTCATTAATTTTTTCAGAAAAATTGTAAATCTTAAGTGAGTTTTGATTGGATTCTTAAATCTTAAGTGGTAGGTTCAAACCCATCTGATTTTGACTTTTGCTGTGATATGAAGGAGAATAGGATTTTTTGGAGTAAAAGAAAAAAGAACTAGAACAATGAGAATAAGATTCAGGTATATGACTTCTCTCTACTTTTTTACAAAAAATTTAAATAATTACTTCCTTATTTATCCTATTAATTTAGAAACTTATAAACTTTGGTTTGGAGTAGTATTTTTAGCAAGCAATTAGAGTGAGGGTTGTATATAATAGAAGTGCATAAGGATTAAAATGATGTTACTAATTTTCCCTAGCTATGAGGTGGAAAAAAAAAATTAAGGAAATTAACCAATTTCTGATTCTTGTTTAATTTCAAAGTAATAAACTTATGGTCAATCCCATTGTGCTCAAATTTCAGATCAGTCAAAAGATATGCTAATAAAAAATTACAATTTTTAAAAGCTAAAGTCGTAACAGAATTAGAAGTACATTGGTAGATGCTAATGACATACTTGATACCACTTGGACATAGTTTACTTGAAAAAAAACTGGTAATCCTTCTAGATGTTCTAGATCTGTTGGTGAGAATTTCAAACTAGGATGATAAAATAAAAAAAAAAAAAAAAAATCAGACTAGATTGATGACAACAAGCATTATGACTTAAAGTTCACTATGAGGTTTGATATTTCTGTTGCTTTGTTGTGTAGTTGTACCCTTTGTTTTGTAATGACTTCTCAAGATTCAAATGTTTTGAAGTGTTTTTATTGTCTAGATTTTTCTGCTAATGTTGGCTGCAGCTTATTCTCAAAAGTTTTTTCCCCAGTTGTGATTTTTTTTCCCCCAACTGTGATGTAGAATTGTAGATAGTTGGTTTTGAATACTTAAAAGAAAACTTCCCTACTAGCTTGACTGAATTCTTGGAGTATTTGGATAGAGTTGGAGAACAATTTGTCATCCTATGCCAATATGGAAATGAAGCCTAAAAATCCAGTATTTTGGAGGAACAACTGAATCATCAAAACCTTCAGAAACTTTCATTTGAATGTATTGTGAATTAGAAACTTTTAGAAAGAATTGTGATAGGTTTTTCTTAAATGTATTTCCAATCGTATGATCCTCTTTTTGTATACCGAATCGTGACAAGTTTTATTTCAAATGTATTTCCAATCCTATGATCCGATCTATTTGTACAATATATCATGACATGTTTTATTTCAAATGAATGTATTCTAAATTAGAGAATTTTAAATAGAATTATTATTTTCTAATATATTCCCAAACCTATGTTATAGGTTTTATTTCAAACTAGTCGCAGATCCGCATGTTGCACGTAATAATTTTTAGGTAAAATACTATTTTAGTCCCTAGACTTTGTAAAGAATTAAAAAAAAAATAGTTTTATCATATTTTTTATAATGTTGTTCATAACGTTTCTTACAATTATCATATATTTATTGGTTGATGAATTGCATAACATAGATATTAAATAAGAGGTTGAAATGTTCATTATATTTTTTTAAGTCATGGTGTGTGTATATATATATATATATATAAAGTTAAATGAAATGTCAAAAAATGAGATTATAATTTTTTCAAATTTTATTTCTAATATAATTTCTAAATTAGTAAAGAACATCTCATTTTTAGTTATGATAGGAAATATTATTTTCCTAGTTAGAGTTTGATTAGTTTTAAGTTTAAATTTTGTATTATTATATTTAATTGTTGATTTTTGATTTAATTAAGTGAATGTATTGGTTGATTTTATTGCACTATAATGTTTTCAATGTCCTTTGTATAGTCTTTTCTATTTTATGTCTTACTCCTATTGGCCACTTTTTTATTTTCCAAATAATGGTTACTATTGACGTTTGATTTCATTTAATTTTTCCTTCCATTATTTATTCTTGATTACTTTGTATGTTCCCTTGCTAGCTGTAGTTTTTATGGTTATCAATAAGTTAATCGTATATCAAAGGTTTTTTTGTTTTTTGTTTTTTTGCTATCAACCTCAGGGAAAAACCTAAAGAATAAAGAAGAAAAGTTAAAAAGAAAAAACAGAACTAAAAATGTATAAAAAAAGGTATGAGTTCCATAACAGAGCTCATTGTTTGTGAAAGGCCGCAGTAACCCAGATTCTCCACAACCCAACCGTCCAGCACACCCACCATGGAGCCCGATTCATGGCCACAGATCGACCATGTGATCCAGAAATTAAAAGAGAGGTGGAGATGAAGATGAGTGGTTTGGTAGATCTGGGTAAGGTTTGGGGTTTAGTTTAAATTTGGGATTTGGGTTCAGATGTGTTCTTATGATACTGTGGATTTCTAAAAGAAAAAGATAGAAGTGAAAAACTAGAGAAAAGGAAAAACAAAATCGGTAAAAAGAAAATATATTTTTAAAAGCTGATGTGGCTATTTTTTGCCATCTTAGCATTGATATGGCCACATTAGCCACTAAAAATTAGACACAAAAGGCATTTCATTTAATATTTTAATATTAAACATGCCAATTGTGCAAACTGTTTGCTACGTAAGCATTTTCCGTTAGTGAGTTAATGGTAGGGACTAAATTAAATGCAAGTTGAAAATAATAGGAACCAAATTGACTGCTACCAAAATGTAGGGACCAAATTGACTGTGACTTCAAAATGTAGGGACTAAAATGGTGTTTTCGCCAAGGAATTTCTCTAATTTGGTCTCAATCAATTAAGACATCTATAATATCTTAACGGAAGTAATAATGAGCATTACATTTTTTTAATGTTTGAAGTGGTTAGGTTAGTGGTATGTCAAAGTTGTTTTTTTTTTTAAAAAAAAAAAATTTAAAAATTCCCAAGAAATGTAAAAGGCCTTTTTTGAAAAAAGAAATGGAAATTTTTTGAATTGTAGAAATATGATTGTTTTAATTATCTTGTTTATAGACTTCATTATTAAGTTATAATCATCTAAATTATAGTAGACCACACAAGATAAATATGTATAGATGATTTCTTTTTTTTGATTCATTGTTTACTTATAAATATCTAAATTAATTTTTTTTTAAAATCTATATTAAAAGAGATGAATATATAGAGGTAAAATCATATGAAAAGTTAAAATTATCGAAGATAAATGTTTAACCACTGGTGGATATGTGTTTTTTGAAGACTAAGAGTTTGCTTGATTGCTTTACCTGGAACTATATAACTATGCAAATATTGTTGCGAATGGTTTCATCGTTTGCAAATTATCAAGTTTGGTGGCCTTACATGAACTCATGTTTTGTGACAACCATTTTTTTTTTCTTAAAATTATTAAGTTTGCGTGATTTAAATTTGTGGCAAAAAAAAATTAATATATCTATGATATAGGCTTTTATCTAAATGATATATAGTAGTCCATATTTTTTAGTCTTGATTCAAAAAGTCCATTCTATATAAGACTACAAATTGCTCAATCTATAGGCCTTGACACATTCAAAGAGTGCTATCTAAATTATAAATTATATGACCCTTTATCACACAAATATTTTGATTCTCCTAATGTATGGTAAAGGAAGGCAGGTGTGTCTCTAGCCATTTTCTTGATTTGTGCTACATAAGTATGGAGGATGTGACTGAATTTTAATGTTGAATAAAATAATATAAGAAAAAAAAAAGAGTAAAAATAAAATATATAATAATAAACATCAAATTATCAAAGTCATTTTATGTAATGTAATAACATTATATTATTATATACTATATGTATAATGCAGTAGGATAATATTTAATAATCAAAGAGAATAGAAAAGATAACAACTTAAAACACAAAACTAAATCGCATCAACTCAAAGTATGATTATAATTAACACAAAAATTCATCAACCTAAGTATGGATGCAATAAAAAAAATGAAAAACAAATTGAGAGAGAGAGAGAGAGAAGTAACTTTTTTGTGTGAGAAAACTATGCATAGAATGAAAAAGAAAATGTCAAATTTATAGTAATATGTTAAGAATAAGAAGAGTCAAAATGAAGGAAGATAAAAGGGTAGAGAATGAATGATATTAAGGTAGAAAGTAGTGGAGAGATGAAGAGGTAAAAGGGAGGGAGAGTTTTGGAAAATTAATAATAAAAATAATGGTTAAAAGATATTTCAATTTTTAAATAATGGAGTTTTTAAGTCACCTTATTTAATGAGAAAATGTTTTAAAAAATATATAGGAAAAATTAGAAATGAAATAGGATAATGATGTGGCTGCTAAGGTGGCTCAACCAGAGTAGAGCAACAATAAATGCTACGTTTCAGTTTTTAGATAAATATAGATTAAATAATGGAATTAAAAACTTTTCAATTATTGTATTGAGTATTTACCAATCTCATGATCCATATTGAATTGTATTTGGTTTTATATTACATGGAAGAAATGATTAAAAGTTTTTTGAGATGTGTTGATAAAATTTTCAAGTTTTATTAACCCTCTTGTAAACTAGCCAATTCCTTCAACAAATTAACATAGAGAAATAATTAGTGGAAGTCTATCTTAGTAACATCATTCAATAGAGAATAATTGCTGCTAGAAAAATCTCTAAATGATTAGATTGTGATACCAGAGGTATAGGTATTATTTACACAACTTCTGTAATAAGCCAGGTATTATTTACACAACTTCTATAATAAGTTAATTACCACTTGCAACATGCCATTTGCATGATTTACAAAAAGTTCAAGTATATAATTTCCTCATTTGAGGTTTTATCCCCACTATATCCATTTAAATAGAAAACCAAATCTAGTGACTTTTGCTGATTCATTTTTCCAAAATACAGGATTTTTAGGCTTCATTTCCATGTTGGTATTGGATGACAGAGTGTTCACTAACTCTAGCCACATACTCCAAGATTTCAATCAAGATAGTAGGGTAGTTTTCCTTTAAATATTCAAAACCATATGTCTGCATCATAGCTGGGAAAAAAGAAAAATAGAATAAGCTGCTGCTAACATTAGCAAAAAAAATTCAGACAATAAAAACACTTAGAAACCCACTTGAATCTTGAGAAGTCATTTAAAAAAAAAAAAGGAACGAGAAGTCATATACAACTTGAGAACTCTTGTCCTAACCATAAAACATTGAGTTTTATAAATTTCCTCATTTGCAATATGTAGAAGAGTATATCATATATTTATTTAACATAAAACATTGAGCTCTATAAATTGTTATTAATCCATATTTCAAATCTCTTGTTAAATAAATTAAAGACAACCATTAAGTCTGCCAACACATATTTGGCAGCTAATATAAATGCAACAAAAATCAAAACAATAGAAGAGACATCTTCTTGGGCAGTGTCCTACAAAGCCTTATTAAGTGCATCCCTTTTCAGAGGATCCAAATGTCCCTTATAGTGAAATAGTTGGCAAATGTCCATTGAATGTCTTTGCATTTCTCTCATGAACTTCACACTAGATTTTCCCACTGCATATTTAATCAACCTCAAAGTCTGCATAAAATTAAAGAATAATTGGTATTATTGTTTTTTTTTTTATATATGTTAAAACAGCACAGCAGGATGCTTCCTTGCATTAAGGAGAAGTCCATTTTGTTAATCAGATCAGCTCACAACTTCAAGGTGACAAAGACATTGATCAAACGGCTGCTATAGCTATGATTGAAGTAATGCCTCACTATGATCAAGTGTTGTACTCAATGTAGTAGATGATGCCACGTATGTAAGGATGTTGAGAAGGTGATTGGACACGTGTGCATGAGCTGGAATGCAATTGTAACAGACTTTCCCCTCTTTTAAGGAGTTAGTTTTTTAATAGTTTTCTTTGGTTACTTTAGTCTCTGTATCTAAATATAGGGTCAGAGCTAGTATGTACTTTATTGCTTTCATTTCACTCTTTTATCAATAAAAGATTCATTTCTATTTAGAGTGAGAGCACATGATTTTATATGGTATCAGAGCTTCAAGTTCTTGCAATGGCGTCCACTGAAGCAAACAATCAATCCACACACATATCCCCTGAGCCTGTCAACAATCAATCCACACACACAAACTCGAATTCACCGAATACTTCAGCCTCTGTTACTCCTAATCCCTATTTCTTAAATTCCAGTGAGAATCCAGGAAACATTCTTGTTACACAACCTCTGTTAGGAATGAGAAATTACCAATCCTAGTCAAGAGCTATGGTACTTTCCCTCACTGCGAAGAAGAAGATTGGTTTTGTAAATGGAAAGGTTACAAAGCCAGATCTTGATTCACCTTTGTATGAAGATTGGGAGAGCTGCAACACTATGGTGCTTTCATGGATAATAAATTCTATGCATGTGGATGTCTCAAGCAATATCATGTATTGTGAAACAGCAAGGGAGATGTGGATTGAACTTCAGAATGTGTTCTCACAGGGAAATGGACCTAAGATCTACAATTTACAAACTGAGATTTCTCAAATTCGCCAAAATCAGATGTCGGTGACTAAGTTTTATACCAAATTGAAGCGATTATGGGATCAGTTGCTGAATTATGAACCAATGCCAGAGTGTTCTTGTGGAGCTATGAAGACTCTGAGTAATTCTCATAATAAGGCTTATGTGATGAGGTTTCTGATGGGGCTAAATGAGAGTTTTGACACTGTTCGAAGTCAAATTCTCATGATGGATCCTTTTCCCTCAATGAGCAAAGTCTATTCACTGATTTTACGAGAGGAATCTCACAAGAATGTTGGCCATGGAAATTCTGGTTCTTCTCAGTCTGATACAATGGCAATGCATGCCAATTCCAAAGGAAACTTCAAAGGAAATGGGAGAAAGGAAAGGCCTTTCTGTACTCACTGTATTATGGCAGGGCACACTGTTGAAAAATGCTACAAATTTCATGGCTATCCACCAAGTTACAAGCCTAAAGGCAAGCCAATAGCCAATGCAAATCAAGCATCTTTCAACTCTGGAGATGGTGCCTTGGTTACTGGAAATCAATGCCCCATTTCTAAAGCACAATGTGAGAAATTGTTGGCATTTCTCAACTCAGGAACCACTGGGACAGGGATTGCTCTTGGTGATACACATTCATGCTGCAAATGCAAGCATTTCTTGTATGGCTACTGGTGTAGGAGGAGTCTCTGGTGAGGGTTCCGGATTGGTAGGATCTTCTTCACAGTCATAGGTCAATACCTATCCTGTTTTTAATCCTGCACTCATGTCAGGTAATCATTCCAATCATTTCTTTAATCATTCTTTTCAGCATTCCATTTTTTTTGCTAGAAAAGTTGATAGGACTGCCTTCAATGGATCTGATTGGGTAATTGATACAAGAGCCACAGATCACATGGTGCATTCTATGTCTTGTTTTACTTCTATTACTACTATTTTGAACACTTTTGTTAATCTTCCAAATGGAGAGTCAGCCTTAGTCACACATATAGGAACTGTTGAAATCTCAACAAAACTTGTTCTTCACAATGTTTTGTGTGTTCCTTCATTCACTTTTAATCTTCTTTCTGTTAGTAAATTGGCTAAGTCAATTTCTTGTTGTCTCATGTTCTTTGGAACTCTTTGCTTCATCTAGGACTTGGCTCATTGGAGCACAATTGGTTTGGGTAGGGAATACAAAGGATTATATCTGTTGGAAGAGAGCATCTCAACCTCATCAAATTGTTCTACTGTTTTTCATTCTGTAAATGATGTTCATGCTGTCAATAATGTTCATGTCCAGCCACATATTTGGCATTTCAGATTAGGACATTTGTCAAATGCTAAATTGGCATTATTAAAACATAATGATGTACCACTTTTCAATGTTA
Organism: Quercus lobata; assembly: GCF_001633185.2. Classification (NCBI taxonomy): domain Eukaryota; kingdom Viridiplantae; phylum Streptophyta; class Magnoliopsida; order Fagales; family Fagaceae; genus Quercus; species Quercus lobata. The sequence goes on along the minus strand of NC_044912.1, from coordinate 20,439,771 downwards.
ATAAAATGGTTGATTGTGAAATCTGTCCTTTAGCTAAGCAAAAGAGATTACCTTTCACTTCTAGTTCTCATATCTCTAGTCATTGCTTTGATTTGATTCACTGTGACTTATGGGGACCCTTTTCAACTTGTACCATTGATGGTTGCAAATTTTTTTTTAACAATTGTAGATGACTGTTCAAGATGCACTTGGGTTTATCTCCTTAAACATAAATCCCAAACTCAAGCCATCTTGGAACAATTTTGCATCATGGTAGAAACACAATTTTCCAGAAAGGTTAAATGCATTAGGACAAATAATGGGACTGAATTCATCATGTCTACATTTTTTTCTCAAAAGGGCATCTTGCACCAATTAAGTTGTGTTGAAACTCCTCAACAAAATGCAATAATTGAGAGGAAACATCAACATCTCTTGAATGTTGCAAGAGCACTTAGATTTCAATCCAACTTACCTTTGTATTTGTGGGGGCATTGCATTCTTACTGCCACTTACTTAATCAATAGAACTCCATCTTCAGTTTTAGATCATAAAACTCCTTTTGAGGTTCTTTTTGGTCAAGTCCCAACTTACTCTCATTTGAGGGTCTTTGGATGTCTATGTTATGCTTCCACCCTCTCTCACAATAGGACTAAATTTGATCCAAGAGCATCTAAGTGTGTCTTTTTGGGTTATCCTATTGGGGTTAAAGGTTACAAGGTAATGAATCTATCCACCAAAGCTGTGTTTGTTTCTAGAGATGTTTACTTTCATGAAAATATTTTTCCTTTTGCTACTACTGTACAAGATTTTTTTGATCCCTTTGTTACTGAGGTTGATGCTTCTGCTTCTGCTATAGATCCTTTTGTTACTCCTGTTAGCATACCAGATGCTCCCATTGAGTCTTCTCCTCCTTGTACTTCTTTAATTTCACCTTCCCAACCTTCTTCAACTCCTTCACCTAGTTCTACTCCTCCTTGTGTGCCTTTGGTTACATCTGATTTCCTTGATACTGCCTTTTTTGTTCCTAACATTCCTAATGCAGATCCTTCACCAACCAGAAAGTCCACCAGAACTCACAAAACTCCAGTATACTTACAGGACTATGCTTGCAATTCAACTGCCATATCACCTTCAGCTACCTCTTCTCATGTCTTAGGGACTCCTTATGACATTGCAGATTGTCTCACTTATTGTCATTTGGATCCAAACTATCAGTCCTATCTCATGACTGTTAGTCATGGTCATCAGGCACCTCAGTACTTCCATCAAGCTATCACAGATCCTCTTTGGAGGGAGGCTATGGATAGGGGTGTCCACGGGTCGGGTCGGTTCGGGTTTGGGCTCAACCCGGAACCAACCCGATCTTGTTAGGTGGTTGGACGGCGGACCAGCTGTCGACCGTGAAAAATCACGGGTCGAGTCGGATCGGGCTCGGGTGGACAGCAATCAGATCTGACTCCGACCGAAAGACAAAAATCAAAGAACAAACTTGAAACAAATTCCACAAATCTGAAAGAACAAATCTACAAACCCAAATACTAGTAGCCCATCCGAAGAACACAAACAGAGATAAGAGAACTGATAGCAGATCTGAACATGCAAGAGACTGAAACAAAGAAATAAAGAGACAAAATGACTGAAAATCAAACCCGAGAGAGATTATTTCAGATCGGCGATGGTGCGATGGTGCGATGGAGGAGAATCACAGATCGAGGAGAATCGCAGATTGGTGGAGGTTCGAAGATCTAAAGTTCGATGGTTCAAAGATCTAAAGTTCTAAAGATCGGTGGAGCGAGTTGGCTGTTGAGAGATCGAGAGAGTGAAAGAGTGAGAGAGACCGAGTGAACTCAGAGAACTAAGCGGTGAAGTTACTGAGATTTGTTAACTACTAGGTTATATATCACGGTCGGGTCGGGTGGATCGGGTTTTGGAAGGGAAGACCCACCACTCGACCCGCCGGAATCGGTTTGAGATGGCAGGGACCCGTCGCCAACCGCCAGGTCGTCGGGTCGGACGGCGGTCGGTTCGGATCCGGTCGGTTCGGCCAGGCAGGTCGGGTCTGCGGTTTTGTTGGACACCCCTAGCTATGGATAAGGAGATTCAAGCCTTAGAACAGACTCATACTTGGGTGCTTACCCCTTTGCCACCAGGTAAAAGACCTATTGGGTGTAAATGGGTCTATAGAGTGAAGCCAAAACCTGATGGCACTGTAGAAAGGTACAAAGCAAGGCTGGTTGCTAAAGGGTACACCCAAAGGGAAGGACTTGACTTCTTGGAGACTTTTAGTCCTGTTCCTAAGACTGTTTCTATGAGGGTTTTGATTGCTCTTGCTTCAGCCAAAGGGTGGCCTTTGTACCAACTAGACATAAACAATGCCTTTCTCCATGGTGATCTTGATGAGGAGGTATACATGGATTTGCCTCCTGGTTTTCACAATAAGGGGGAGTCTCATAGTTCCACTTCTGCTACTCCTTTGGTATGCAAATTGGTGAAGTCCTTATATGGTCTTAAACAAGCTTCAAGGCAATGGAATGCTAAACTTTCTGCTACCATTGTGCAGCTTGGCTTCAAACAATCTCAGGCAGATCATTCCTTGTTTGTCCATGCTGATGGTTCTTCTTTTACTGCATTATTGGTGTATGTAGATGATATGATAATTACAGGAAATGACTCAGCTTGTGTTGCCAAGTTAAAATCCTTGTTAGACCAGAAATTTGGAATCAAAGATCTTGGTTCACTCAAGTACTTTTTGGGTTTGGAAATTGCAAGAAGTGCTAAAGGTATTAGCATTAACCAAAGAAAGTATGCTCTTGAGGTTTTAAAAGAGGCAGGAATGCTTGGTTACAAACCTATTAAGTCACCAATGGAACAACAATTGAAGCTATCCAAGGCAGATGGGGAGTTACTTAAAGATGCAGGGCAGTACAGGAGGTTAATAGGAAAATTGATGTACTTGACTTTGAGCAAGCTTGATATAGCCTATGCAGTTCATAGACTTAGTCAGTATTTGGCTCAACCTCGAATTCCACACATAAAGGCAGCCACTAGAATCCTCCAATACATCAAAGGTACACCAGGACAATGGGTATTCTTCCCTATTGAATCAGACCTACAGCTAAAGGCATTCTGTGATGCTGATTGGGCAGGCTACCCTGACACAAGGAAATCCTTGACTGGTTACTGTGTTTTCTTAGGCGATTCTTTAATTTCTTGGAGATCTAAAAAGTAAGACATAGTGTCCAGATCCTCTGCTAAAGCAGAATATAGATCCATGGCCACCACCACATGTGAAGTTACTTGGTTGTTTTACTTGTTAAGAGACTTGCACATTCCACATGAGAGACCAGTGTTGCTGTACTGTGACAACCAGGCAGCCATACATATCTCTGCAAATCCTATATTCCATGAGAGATCAAAACATATAGAAGCAGATTGTCATATAGTTAGAAACAGAGTGTTGGATGGTACCATCAAGATGTTTTATGTCTCTTCAAGGAATCAACTGGCAGATATATTCACAAAAGCACTTGGGGTTGATCAATTTTCCAGATTATTAGCAAGGCTGGGAGTCATCAACATTTTTGCTCACAAAATACAGTATCCAGAGTATAAGAAGCACAATCAAGAAACAAGAGCTTTGCTTTTGAGGGGGAGTGTTAAAATAGCATAGCAGGATGCTTCCTTGCATCAAGGAGAAGTCCATTTTGTTAATCATATCAGCTCACAACTTCAAGGTGACAAAGACATTGATCAAACGGCTACTATGGCTATGATTGAAGTAATGCCTCACTATGATCAAGTGTTGTACTCAATGCAGTAGATGATGCCACGTATGCAAGGATGTTGAGAAGCTGATTGGACACGTGTGCATGAGCTGGAATGCAATTGTAACAGACTTTCCCCTCTTTTAGGGAGTTAGTTTTTTTAATAGTTTTCTTTGGTTACTTTAGTCTCTGTATATAAATATAGGGTCAGAGCTAGTATGTACTTTATTGCTTTCATTTCACTCTTTTATCAATAAAAGATTCATTTCTATTTAGAGTGAGAGCACAAGATTTTATATATATATATATTATTATATTTTCAAGTGACAATCTGCCAAACACATCCATCTAAATCCACATATCAACCTAACTTTCACAATCTAAGCCAAAAAATTATGTCAAAAGCTAAGTGTCCTGTATTAGATTATTAGAGCTATTTATGTCAAATCAATTTCCATTCTCCCACAAACTTCAACCAAATATATAGCATTCTGCATGCAAACTTCAAACAAATCACAAAGAAATAACTAGAATATTAAGACAAACCAAAATTTGCAACTCCTTTCATTTAGTTATTTCTTATCTATTCATTTAGCAATTCAACTATTTCAAAGCAACACCTTGAAGAACTTACTTTTTCCATTGCTCAAATGCACAATGGATGGCCTTTCGATTCTACATTGGATAGTGACTTCCCTTGAATATGATGTTTGCTTCAAAAGTAAGTGTTAAGGGACGTGAGTACTTAACAGTACTTCAACAATCATCAATTTGCATATTTTAAAAAGTATCATGCAGCATAAACTTATCATGACACATAATGTTCATAAACCATTGTTAAGAAAAATCTAGTGGACCTATGTTCATAAGAAACTTACCATGGTACATACTGTTCTTTTAGGACACCAATCATGGGTAGGGGGCCACGCAAGCAAATCCTTCTGCCAAGAAATTCATTACATTCTAAGAAACAAAAATATTATATCCCTCATAAATAAAAAGCATTACTCTAGCTGTATACTACATCCTATTTCTGAATCAATAAGTGAGCAAAGAATGAAAAGCCATGTAAAGTATTTGTCATGGAAAGAACATGGAAACACATACTTACAAAGATGCCCTTAAATCAATGTCCTAGCTATGAAGCTCAAATTTTCTTAACAGTGACTTATGAAGAATTACGAAGCATAAAGGCATATACTTATCTTCTTAAACATTTTACTTATTGGTGAAGTATTTTTAATTTTACCCATAAATAAAAATAAATCATTAAACAAACTTTTGTCCAAAATGAATTATATAGATAACAAATGCTTACAGAGCTCTGGCTATATTGTTTGAGAGCTTCTCAAAACTATCAATGGAAATAGAAACTCAACCACAAAATCTAGATTGTTCTCATTTTGCAGTAGTTTCTGAAGTTGTTCATCTTTAGCTACCACAGGTAGGTAGGCAGATTGTTGTAACATGTAGGCTTTGTCTATTTTCACTACCTTTCTTCTACCAAAATTCCAGACTTGTCTAGTAAATTCATCTACTCGGCTTCCTTGTTTTCAATTGATTTAATGTTGATTAGGATGTTGATTAGTGTTCCACTTGGTTCCTTAAGTTCCATATAGGCTCTAAAGTAAAAGAGCAGAGAATTAATCTTATAATATACTTTGGGATTGAGTATTGACCAGTAGTGTGGTTGTGTACTCATAGTGAAAGTCCCCATATGTAGAATCCTACTGAGACCCAGCATCAAAAACCTCACAGCCACTGTTATAGAGACTCCTTTTGTCATTTTGTCGAATAAAGAGTAATCTCCAGTAATTGAATGACAATTTGATATTTCGAAAACCCAAATTTTGAACTCAATGGATTAAATTTGAAATTTTCACTTTAAATTGCCACAATTAAAAGCACAACCACCATTCAAATTCAATAGCCAAATGGGTAATTTGAATCAAAACCTAATAGTTGTAAATTGTAGAAATCAAAAGGACAAAAATATGATTAGAGCCCCTTAACTATGTGAACTGGGGGGCTGGAGCTTGATGCATCGGTGACTTAGGTTGAGGTCTTGTGATGGCTATGGCAAGTAAAAGTAAGGTAGCTACACGTCCAAAAAACTAACCTAAACCCATCAATATTTTGAAATCCAAATTGGGTAAAAGAACAAATCATAATAAAAAAACCTTGAGATTGCAACACCATGATCACGGCGACTCCAACATATTTTCTAGGTTCCAGTACTGATCTAGCGGAGGCGTGGAGGTTTGGTTCTAAGAGCATTAGCATTGGGGGGGTGTAAACACCCCTTAGTTTCTATTTTAGCAACTAATAACAGAAAAAAGACCCACATTTGGGAGAGGGGATGTAATTTTTTTTTACATCCTACGAATAGTTGGTTCTCATAAATAGAACCAACTTTTCATAGGATGTAAAAAAAAAAAAAAAAAAAAAAAAAAAAAAAAAAAAAAATCCTAAATATCTACTACTTCTCTCTTCATAATGCCTCTCATCACTGACACACTCTCTCTTCCTCTCATGACTTATAGTATGTGTTTGGATAGAACTTTTCCACGTCCACGGCTGCGTTTCTGCGTTTTCTCTCTTCTCCTTTTTTTTTTTTTTTTTTTTTTTTTTTTTTTTTGCTTTCACGCGTTTCAGGGAGACAAAATTTACTGTTCATGAGACAAATGTCACTGTTCACGCACTGTTCATGGGACCCATAGACACTTTATTCAGAAAATAAATTAAAAATGAGTCCCACGGTACTATTCACACATTTAAAAATTATTTTGCTACAGTGTTTTCAGTTTTCAGTTCAGCAAAAATAAGTTGTATCCAAACGGACCCTTAGACTCTCTTCCCCTCTTTCTTTTCTTTTCTCCTTTTTCCTCTCACGGTGACTGCCTCTCTCACTCAAGATTTTGGTTGGTTGTTTTGGGTGGCTTCAGATTGGTTTGGGTGGGTGGGCAGGCTTCCAATTGGGGGTTACCAGTGGTCGTGGTAGGCGTGGCAGCCATGGGGTGGTGGTGGCTGTGGGGTCGTGTTGAGTTTAGTGGCTGTGGGACCATGGTGAGTCTTGGTGGGCATGGGGCTGTGGGATGTGAGTTGTGTGGGTTTGGGTTTTGGTGGGTCATTAGGTGGTGGAGTCCTCTGTTTGGTGGTAGATTGCAATGGTGGGTTTGGCGATGGTGGTTGCTGTGTTTTTTGTGGTTAGTGGTTGTGGGTTATGGTTCTGATTTGATTTTTATTTTGTTTTTTATTTTTTAATTTGGGTTTGTGGGTATGGATTTGGCAATGGTGGTGATGGTGGTGTTGTTGGATTTTAGGTGGTGGTGGTGGCTGCTGTGCTAGGGTAGCTTGGTTATTATTATTATTTTTTTGCTATGAGATTGATTTTTGGACTAGTTGTGATTGTGACTATGGTGGCAGTGGAGGTTGGTTTTGGTTGTGGTCGAGGGTGGGTATGGTGGTTGGCTATATTTGTAGTTGGGGTGTGGTGTTTGTAGTGGTGGGTGAAGAAAAAGGGACCAGAGGAAAGAGAGAGAGAAAGAGGATTACTTTTTATTTTATTTTATTAAGCAGTTTATATTATTTTATTAAGTTGTATGTAAAAATAAAAATTGGGATGTATGAAGAGTTGTAAAATGGGTTGGTGAAATAGATAAATTAGTGTTTGAGGATGCAAAATAGACACTTTTTTGCATCCTTGGATGCTAGTGCTCTAAGAAGCAACGGATGATGTTTATTATGCAATATATATATGAATTTGGGGATTTATCTAAGTAGTTCTTGTATGTGCTGTTGTGTATTTGGTATTTGTTAAGAGGATGACATGGTGCCTCCTGATTGGATGGCGTAAAAACTCATTTTTTTTTGCCAAGACCGAACAAAGTTGGATATAACATGGACAAATAATGCTATGTTTCAAACAATTATTTATACACTAGTATTATGCCTGTACGATGCACAATTTAATAACAGAATAACATATATATTTAAAAATATATATATATATATATTTTGATAATATAATCAAATCTAATACCAAATAAAATAGTAAAAATATTTTTAAAAATTAAATAACATGGAAAATGTATATTATGTAGGTTTTTTTTTTGGCAAAAAAAGTTATTATAAAATATTTTAAAAAATTATAGCAAGTTTTAAATTCTAAAAGCTCTTAGTAGTAAAATTATAATTTAATTATATGTGTGTGTGTGTGTGTGTGTGGGGCACTTAAAAATCTTTCCATTATACTTGCTAACATGTATAGTAGTAGAAGTGCTAATCATATATAAATTTCTTGTATATGTGACAAAAACAAGTTCCATAAATTACAAAATATGTAAGTATTTAGACTACAATGTAAATGTTTACCTATAAATTACCAGTCATAACTATTTTAATGTTGCCATAAGTGAGAAAATAATCTACATAATCAATTAAGAAAACCAAATTAATCAAAAAATAATATCTATAATCAAGATGAATTGCATTATCTAATTTTTTTTTTTATAAAAAAAATCATATAATTTAAGAAATAATTGAACTATGTTAATAGAAAAATAGATACTAAAAAAAAAAAAATGAAGATAGCTCTTCTCACATAAATCTCCTAATTTCATATGGTAGATGAGTTCCATTCCAAATAGATTCAGTGATAAAATTTTGACCGAAATAAAAATTCCATAAATTAAAAAAAATATATTTATAAATATATATATATATATATATATATATATATATATAAAGTATCTAAACCTTCTAGGTACCACAATCAAAATAATTTCAAAAATAGATAAATAAAAGTATGTAAAGAAAAAACAAAAATTGTATTGCAATGTAAATGTAAAAGTTTACGTATAAATTACCTGTGTCTAGCCATCCATTTTGAATAGTGGCGGAGCCAAAAAAGTTTCTCAGGAGGGTTGGTGAATACATTTTTGTGTAATTTTTAGATTTATTACCAAATGTAAAAGAAAATTAATGGACAATTTCAAAAGTTAGGGGGGGCCATGGCCCCCATTGGCACCCGCCCACCCCCCAAGCTCAGCCTATGATTTTGATATTGATATTCGTGTCTAGCCATTTTGATATTGCCATAAGTGAGGAAATAATCTGCACAATCAATTAAGAACACCAAATAAAAATAATAATAAAAAAATCAATAATTAAGATGAATTGCATTATGTAAAATATTTTTAAAAAATCATAGAATTTAAGTAATAATTGAACTACATTAATAGAAAAATAGAAATGCAAAAAAATAAAAAATAAAAAGAAGATAGCTATTCTCACTGAAAAAGCAAAATCCTTTCTTCTGCAGTTCTTCACTTAATTTTGGTTTTTTATTGATTCATTTTAGCATTTTTAAATAGTAGAGTAGAGTAGACTTAGTAGAGTTTTAGTTCAACTCAATTTCTCTTGGATTCAAACGTAATTTGTGGAGGTGTGAAAAATAATCACGTTAACTCAATCATCTATCACGTTGCTGTTTTTATATAAATATATATATATATATATATATTTATATTTATTTATTTTATTTTACGTGTAGTAATTTGGTTTTCGTATTGATTGATTTTAGCATTATTAAATAGTTTTAGTTCAACTCAATTTCTCTTAGATTCAAACTTAATTTGTGGAGGTGTAAAAATAATCATGTTGCTGTTTTGTTTTTTATCCAAAAAAATTGTAGCTAATAGGTGTAGTAATATAATTTAAATGAAAAAAAGGATTAAATGAAGATGAAGATTTTGGATTGTAATCAAATTAAGAAGAATAAGATGAAGAAAAGAATTTGGTTTGTAATTAAATTAATATTTTTATTAACTTAGAAATTATAGGAGAAGAAGATAAGAAAATAAATTATATCCATTTTCTTTTACGTGTAATAATTTGGTTTTTCTATTGATTGATTTTAGCATTCTTAAATAGTTTTAGTTCAACTCAATTTCTCTTGGATTCAAACTTAATATGTGGAGGTGTGAAAAATAATCACGTTAACTCAATTATATATCATGTTGCTGTTTTTTTTTTTTTTTTTAAATATTATTTATTATCCAAAAAAATTGTAGCTAATAGGTGTAGTAATATAATTTAAATGAAAAGAAAGGATTAGATGAAGATGAAGATTTTGGATTGTAATCAAATAAAGAAAAAATAGATGAAGAAAAGAATTTGGATTGTAATTAAATTAAGATTTGATTTTATCAACTTAGAAATTATAAGAGAAGAAGATAAGAAAAAAAAATTATATCTATTTTTTTTTAAAAAAAAATCTATAACTATTTCTGCAATTTAAGATGTATTAGACCTTTTTTTTTTAGTGTAGTATATGGTTGCTGCAATTTAAGATGCATTAGATTTCTTTTTTTTAGTGTAATCTATGGTTGTTGCAATTTAAGATGCCTTAGACATTTTTTTTAATGAAGTAATTAAAAAATAAGAAGAATTAGATTACACTACGCCTACGTTGCAGCAATTTAAGATGCATTAGACTTTTTTATATAAATTTTTTTCTTTTTAAAATCTAAAAATCTAAAACATTTTCTACAATTTGGTGCCTTCACTTGGCACAATCACGGCATCTAAGCCTAGCTTTTATTATATAGTACTAGTTACAGGCCTCGCGTTGCACGGTTTTATTATAAACTTATAAAATATATATTTTATTTGGAATAAAATAACAAAATAAATAATTATTAAAAAGGAAAAATATTGCATAGATGTAACAACCATCAATTATAAAATGATAATACCACAAAAAATTATCTTCTAAGATCCCAATTGTACTATAATGAAATTTGAAGTTACATGTATTAAATTGGATATCCATAAGCATCTATTGTTGTGTCATTGTAAAAAACCTTTGGAAATTTCTTAGTGCAAGAGCCATTTGCCAAGAAAGAATTTATTTTTTATAAAGAGTTTTGAATGCTTTGCACAAAATAGTAGAATAAAAATTAGCTAACAAAATGAAGAAGGGGAAGATTTTTTTTTTAAAAAAAAAAAAAGGAAATTTGAGTTGTGTGTGATGATTTTTTAGTAACTAACTGACCTCTGTCATTTGATGGCATTGTTTGTGGATTGGCAACTATTCAAGCCAATGTACTGATAGTCTGATACTAATAACAGTTTTAGAGGAAAAAAAGAAAAAAAGACTTGCCTAAGTGATCAATTTCTTGAATGGAGTTTTTCTTTTGTTGGTACTTATTATATATATCACGTCTTTGCAAATTTGCAACAACATCAGCATCCTAATTTATTGAAGTATTCATAATTCAAGAAGAATAGTTTTATCTAGAAATAAATTTATTATAAAATAAATGTATACAATTGAAGCAGATAAGTTTGTAATTCAATACAAATTTATTATGTAAAATAAATGTATGACTATATTGGTTACCTTCAATTGTTCTTTGTTTATATGATTTGTTTGCAAGAATGGTATTTTTTTTTTTTTTTGTCTTTTATTGGCTGAATCTAAGATCTTGATAGCCATAAATTCATAATGAATTTTCTTTTTGATCTTGTAAATGATTATAAAATATACAACCAAACTAATGGTATGCATATTTGAAAGATCAAGCGCATGTAAAGTGTAAAAAAAAATACTTGCCCGTGGTGGTAATGATGTCTTCCATGTTAAACCGCTTCTTGGAGAGGGAGAGAGATTAAAAAAAAAAACCGATAGAGAGACTTCGTTTGAAAAAGAAGTCAATATTACAAGATATAGTAGCTAAAACATTTTTTTTTTTAATAGGTGCTAAAACATTAATATTTGGAAGTGGTATTTGATAATTTTGATGCGGATAGTATTTCAGTTGTGATCAAATTCATCTTAGGCTTTATCTAATTAGTTTTGTTGGTCCTTGTAAATTTGTAATTCATTTTATATTTTAAGAGTTTTAGCGTCTTAGGCTTTATCTAATTAGTTTTGTTGGTCCTTGTAGTTCATTTTAATTAGAAAATTTTGCATTCCTACGTTAGAAATGTTGGCTAGATGTTAAACTTCTCAGATTTCCGATACTTATCAGTAGTTGCATGGCATTAGGTTTTCAATAGGTATTAGTAAAGTTGTTGCTTTTTTATACACTACCGGTAAAAAAATAAGGATTAGAGGAATTATATAAAGAATTTGGATTGTAATTAAATTAAGATTTTTATCAACTTAGAAATTATAGGAAACGAAAAATTATATTATCTTTTTTACATCTAAAAATCTAAAAAAATTTTTGCAATATGGTGAAGCCATTTAGTGCAAGTACGGTTTTTAAGCCTAATTAACTTTTATTATACAAAGAAGCATGGATTATGATCATAGATGGGTGGTTCCACGAGAGGGTAGAGGTGGTGGCTTGGCTTTATTTTGGAAGTCTTCAATAAATCTGTCAATAGTGGGGTCGTGCAAATATTATATTGATGCTATCGTAGATAGGGGTTCAGAAAATGAATGGAGGCTAACCGGATTCTATGGAAAGCCTGAAACAGCAAGAAGATCAGAAGCATGGGAAAAGCTCAGGTATCTCAATTCTCAATCTGAAGTACCTTGGTTATGCTTTGGGGATTTTAATGAGATAATTAGACAAGATGAAAAGGTGGGAGGAGCTCTAAGACCCCATAATCAAATGCAATTGTTTAGAGAGGTGTTAGACGAATGTGGGTTTATGGATTTGGGTTATGTAGGACCTAAATTCACTTGGGCTAGACATTGTGACAATGGTAACTCAATATGGGAGAGACTAGACCGGGGTTTGGCCACTAATAATTGGTTTTTAAAATTTCCTGGTACAAGGGTTCACAATTTAAGGTGTGATTCTTCGGATCACAACCCACTCCTCATTGTGTTTTCGGGACTGGATCCTCCTAAAAGGAAGAAAGTGTTTCGGTTTGAAGAAATGTGGTTGTCAAATCCGGGGTGTTCTGATATTGTTGAAGCCGTGTGGAATAGGTGTGATAATGAATCTTTGGAAGGGATTGTAGGTAGAGTTGAAAAGTGTGGTAGGGATTTGAGCTGGTGGGAGAAGAATGTGTTTGGCAATGTAAGAAGGGAGTTGGAAAAATTGAAAAAACTTCTACCCAAGGCCGAGGAAGAGGCCATTCTTAGGGGTGACAATACTAGGGTTAGAGAACTAAAAAAAGATATTGAAGAATGGCGTGATAAGGAGGCTACAATGTGGGCACAAAGATCAAGAATTTTATGGGCAAGACAAGGGGATAAAAATTCAAGGTACTTTCATAGTTATGCTACGAAAAGATACCGGAAAAATTTGATTGAAGGTATGAGAGATGAAGAAGGTTCATGGAAGACCAACCCGGAAGACTTTACAGAAATTCTTGTAAGCTACTACCATTCACTATTCAACTCCACGGGTCATTTGGATTCTTCACAGGTGTGGGAGTGTGTACCTAGGGTGATTACTGATGAGATGAATGCCCTATTATGCAAAAAATTTGAAGTACATGAAGTAGAAGTGGCTTTGAATCAAATGGCTTCCCTCAAAGCCCCTGGTCCAGACGGAATGCCACCTCTTTTCTACCAACACTTTTGGGGAACAGTTAATCATGATGTTACCGCCTCCATCCTCATGTGGCTAAACTCAGGTACCTTGCCTCAATCTATTAACCATACTTTTATCACATTGATACCCAAAACACACTCCCCTGAATATGCCCACCAATTTCGCCCTATTAGCTTGTGTAACGTGTTGTATAAAATTTTTTCTAAAATTTTAGCCAACCGTTTAAAAAAAGTTTTACCTTCAATTATCACAGAACACCAATCTGCCTTTACCAAAGATAGACTTATCTCTGATAATATAATGGTGGCATTTGAGACTTTACATTGTTTACAACAATATAATTCTGGATTGCATGGTTATATGGCAGTTAAACTTGACATGAGTAAGGCCTATGATAGGGTGGAATGGCCTTTTTTGGAAGGTATAATGAGGAGGATGGGGTTTAATGAAGGATGGATAAATCTGATTATGTTGTGTGTTAAAACTGTTACATACTCGGTGTTGGTGAATGGAGAACCTTGTGGAATGATTCACCCCACAAGGGGCATTAGGCAAGGCGACCCCATTTCCCCTTTCCTCTTTTTGCTATGCACTGAAGGGTTGAACGGGTTGCTCAAAAAAGCAAAAGGGAATGGGGATATTCATGGTTTCTCCCTCTGTAGAAGAGGCCCAAAACTAACACATTTGCTTTTTGCAGATGATAGTCTCCTTTTTTGCAGGGCAACAATGGAGGAATGTGGCAAAGTATTGGAGATTTTAAATGCCTATGAAGTTGCTTCTGGCCAAAAAATAAATAGAAGCAAGACAGCACTGTTTTTCAGCAAAGCAACCAACGGAGCTTTAAAGGAGCAAATTAAAGAGGCGTGGGGTGTACCAGAAATTATGCAATATGAGAAGTACTTGGGTCTACCATCTTTTGTGGGGAAAAGGAAAAAAGCTAGTTTCAATTACATTAAGGAGCGTGTGTGGAGAAAACTTCAAGGATGGGAAGGGAAGTTACTTTCACAGGCTGGTAGGGAGGTATTGATAAAATCCGTTATCCAAGCCATCCCCACATACACCATGGGATGTTTCAAAATTCCAATCGGTCTATGCAACGAAATTGAGACCATGATTAAAAAATTTTGGTGGGGACAACGAGGAGATCGTAGGAAGATACATTGGGTCAAGTGGGATGAGTTGACTAAAGCTAAAGGAGTGGGTGGCATGGGCTTTAGAGACTTAGCAAAATTCAATGATTCTTTACTAGCAAAGCAAGCTTGGAGGCTCTTGCATAATCATAACTCCCTTTTCTACAAAGTGTTCAAGGCGCGGTTTTTTCCGAATTCAACCATTATGGAGGCCAAGGAGTCAAGGATGGGATCTTATGCTTGGAGGAGTATACTTGTAGGGAGGGATGTTATCCAAAGGGGAGCTAGATGGAGAGTCGGTGATGGAAAAAAAATCCGAATTTGGCAAGACCATTGGCTGCCAAGAAAACATCCACCATAAGTACTATCTTTCCCCTTGACAGATTTTGAAAATTCTAAAGTGGATACTCTTATAGACCCAAGTAGGCGGATGTAGGATGATGAGATGCTACACGGTTTGTTCAATACAGAGGAGGCAGAGCTAATCAAGACCATTCCTTTAAGCAGTGGAGTTTCAGAGGATATTCTATATTGGCCTCACTCAAGCAATGGTCATTATAGCTGCAAGACCGGATACAAATTCTTAAAAACGGAAGAGGAGACGTCTGCTGAACCACAAGTATCCATAACTGAAGAGAAGAAGCTGTGGAACGTAATCTGGTCACTGCGAGTTCCCCCCAAGGTGAAAACACTGCTATGGCGTGCTTGCCGTGAAGCTATGCCGACAAAGAAGGCACTATTCCGTCGAACCATCACAACGGACTCCCTATGTGTCAGATGTCATGGCCATAATGAAGACTCACTGCACGCCATGTGGTCCTGCCCAGAACTAGATACGGTGTGGTCAGATTTGGAGTTATGGAATTTCCGGTGTGCTGTCCAGTTCGTGACCTTTAAGGAGCTGCTGTCGTGGTTAATTGCAAACAACCATCAAACAGAGGTCTTTGCTGTAATGGCTTGGACAATCTGGAACCAGCGGAATCGGGTTCGTCTCAACCAACTGGCGGACTCACTTCACCAAATTCCTCAGATTTCTAAGTCTTGGTTAGCTGAATACCATGCTCGGCAACTACCTGTGACTACTCCAGTGCAACAAAACCGCAGTACCAGAACTCATTGGAGGCCACCACCATCGGAGCTTTTCAAAATAAATTTCGATGGCGCTGTCTTCACACATGAAAAGAAGTCTGGCATTGGAGTTGTTATAAGAGATCACCAGGGCTCTGTTATTGCTTCATGCTCAAAACCGGTACACCAGGAGCTAGGCAGTGAGGATGTTGAGGCAACGGCTGCGGCATGGGCTCTGTTTTTTGCTTTGGAAGTGGGGGTGAAAAGAGTAGTATTAGAGGGTGACTCTTTGTCTGTTATCAAGGGGTTAATGGGGGAAGAAAGGCTGCTAACACCAATGGGATTGCTCATTGAGGAGGCCAAACAATTATCTCAACATTTTGAAGAATTACATTACTCTCATGTTAAGAGGGATTGTAACGTTTTAGCTCATAATCTGGCTAGACATGCCGCTGGCATTCCAGATTTGTTAGTTTGGATGGAGGATATTCCTTCACATTTTCATGATGTATTTCAAGCCGATTTATTAGGCTTATCTGAATAAAAGTATGTTACGTGTTTTCCTCAAAAAAAAAAAAAAAAAAAAAAAACTTTTATTATATAGTATATGATATGATATTAATATGTTTATCGTTTGTCAGTAATAAATAGGAATTTAATATATACATATATATATATATATATATATATATTATATAAAAATATGCCCTTAAATGTAAACTATTTTTTTATTTGAGGGGGAAAATGTAAACTATTAATTCCACGGTTTCCATCTGTATTTCTTCAAAAAAAAAAATCAAAATCAGTTACATGGACGTCATGTTATATGGTACCGTTTCTTAGGGGTATTGGAAAGTCAGTCATTTAAGAGTTTGATTAAAAATGACTCCTCCTCTACCCTTCCACCAACATTTTTATTTAGAATTACATTAATTGGAAAGCCTCTTCTTTTTTTTTTTTTTTTTTTTTTTTTTTTATTTATTATTTTTTTTATTATTATTATTACAAGATAGAATTCTACTCTAACATAATCCTAATCTAAGTATATATCATATATGTGTGTGAAACTTCCTCCTGGAGACTTGAACCCTGACCCTTGCCCCCACACCCCACAAACACTTATAGTTGTGGAGTGACCATTGCACCAAATGTGTGTGGTGGTTAATTGGAAAGCCTTAAAAGGCTTATTAAAGGACTAATTAAAATAAAATCCCAAAAATATTTCATTGGGATTACGTTATAATATTATATTGCTTAAACTACTAATGAAGAAAAAAACAAAACTTCCAAAAATATGCCATGGTCATTACATATCGGCTAGCAATTTCATATAATTAGATAAATATCCCAAAATTTACTTAAAAATCCCTTAAACGTTTAGTTGCAATTATAGTACACAAGTAATGGGATATATATATATATATATATATAGATAAAATAAATCTGATGTATTTATCATTAAAAAAATTCAATTTTCTTCTATGTAAACATTTAATTTCACGCTAGCAGTTAAAAAATAAAAAAGGTCACGATTAAAAAGAAAGCACAATTAAAGTTTTTATTTTTTTATTTTTTATTTTTAGAGAGGAAAGACTATGAACTTTTATTAAGAAAATCTAGCTAAATCAGCTTTGAAAGTTCACTTGGTGTTTAAAACACTAGTAAATGTTTAGACCCCCAATTTCAATATAATCAATACAAGTTTATACTCAAACAATATATGTACGGAATATGAAATATAAGTTATACCCAAATAGGTAAAACACTCTAAACCATAATTAATCACAAACACAACAGCAATTAAAAAGAAAAAAGTAGGGAAAAGAGATGCAAACACAAAGATAACACTGAGACGTGTTATCGAAGAGAAAACCGAAGAATTCGGCAAAAAACCTCTCCGCCGCTCTCCAAGCGATAAAATGATCCACTAGAAAATTAGTTGGGATACATGAATAGTAATAGATCCTCCAAGCCTAATTTACCTGATGCACCTAAGCCCTCCAAGCTTCTTGCTCCAACAAGGTTAAGTCTAACCGTGTCTTCTCTAGCTTTCTAAACCCTGCAATAAGCCCATTGCATCAACCAAATGAATTGATCCTCTTTGAACTGCTTCCCAAGCACCAAATAACATTCTCACTGATATGGGTATGGTGAGGTAAGGATTTGGCTAAAGATCCTCTCAAGGGTATGTCAATGGAGAGGGTGATAGTACAGAAATTTGGAGAATCAAAAGTATAAGATTGTGGATGAATCAATCTTGTTGTTCTCTAGGATTTATCTCTCTAAAATTCCCTTTGGAAGCTCTTTATATTTTGTGGGTATAAGGGTATTTATAATAAGGTATGTGAAGGAATGTGAAAAGCCATTTTTCTGCAAAATAAGGGGCTTTGGTGAGTCACTCGCGACTGGGACAAGTCGTGAGTTCCGGTCGCCAAATAATAGAATGGCCAGATTGTAGTACTTTTTGTCCTGTAGTAATCTAGCTGTACTGACCCTTCAACTTCCTACATGCTTCACACGTGTGCTTGGATTCTGGCAAGTCACCACTCGTGAGTTAGTTGCGAGAATGCTCTTCATGCACACTCTTGATCAATTCTTCACACGCTCACACACATGACCCTTATGTTATTCCCACCTAAATATAGGATTTCTAATTGTTGAATTACAAGCAAATTTGGCACGGAATAAATCCAACACATAATTGAATCAATTTAACTTTACAAGCTTGGAGGACAGAAATAAATTGTGGTAGAATATCCTCCATCCATATAATAAAGTCTAGGATATGTACAACATACCTGGTAAGACTGTGAGTAATCTTATTATCTTCTCTCTTAACGTGTGACGTAATTGATTAAAAGAACGGGAGCAGCGTTGCACATCTTCAATAAGCAACGCATTGTAAGACAGAACCTCTGTGTCATTGATCAACCCTGACATTAAAACCTGCGAGTCTCCCTCAAGAACAGCTTCTCTAATGCCAATCTCTGATGCAAATTGAAGGGCTTTGGAGGCAGCTAAGGCTTCAATATCTTCTGGAGAGTAAGCTTGTGGGATTTGTTGCGATAGAGAAGCAAGAACCAAAAGCCATTTCTGTCACGAACAATCACTCCTATACTTGACTTGTTCACCTCAGAAAAAATGGTGCCGTGGAAATTAGTCTTCACAAAATCTGCAAGTGGGAGTCGTCAATGGGCTCAAGGCAATGGGGGATGAGGTTGTGGCAGTGGATGGATGGCCAAAAATTCTTCCAAACGTCCCTTACTCTCTTGAGCTAGCTGATGCAGATTACAACTGGGCTAGTGTAGAAGAGTTAGATTTCTTTGAGTCCAGATTGTCCATGCCGTGACTGCAAACAGCTCAGGGTGTTGATGCTCCTTCAGAATCCATGAGAGCAACTCCTTGAAATCCAGGAATTGAATGGACATACGGCAAGCCTAAAGCTGAATATCTGACCACACAATATCAAGAGTAGGACACAAACCACAGAGCATGGAGGGGATGTTCTTATTTGGTACATGTAGTGACCAGATTCCCTTCCAAAGACTTTTATCCTGCACTTCAACATCATCCCGATGCACTAACTCTGCCTCTTCCTTCAGCAAATCGATAACCGGACATATTACAAGTGTAACATTAAATATGTTAATTTCTTACCATATATGTACAATTTCAAAACATTGCATTATAAATATTTCCCAATTATATGGTAATAAAAATTCTGGTAAATTAAAGGCTGTTTCATAATTATGATAATACATTAATTTCTATCTAAAAAAATGTTAATACATTAATTTCTTCATATTTAAACCAATTAATTTCTTTCAATTACCTATTTTTTATCATGAAAATTTAGTGTAGTTTTTTTATTTTTTATTTATCTAAAATTTAGTATAGTTTTGAAGTGTGCATAATTAAAATTATAAACCAATTATAATAATATCAACAAAATTTATGGGTTCTGTTTCTACTCTCTTATTTTTATGTCCTTTTGGATTCCAATTTTTTTTTTCCATTAAAATTCTTTGTTTTTTATTGTCTAATTAATGATAATTTGGGAGATAATATTGGAAGAAGAACGGGCCCAAACCAAGTAAAACGCACCACCATCAGTTTGGTGAAAAATTTGGAATAAAAGCCCACACCGATTGAACCGTGCACACCCCTACAACCAGTAGCACAACCATTCACTAACTCCAAATCTTAGCTTAGTCTTTGAATATTCAAACACAAAAATAAAAGGATAATTTCATAGGAATCCATATATGTAATATTGCTATAGACTTTATTTTGAAGTCAACAATAATCTTCATGCATTATGGAATATAGACTACCAAATGAAGGTGTAGTCTTCGGTGACACCAAAAAATGGACTTAACCATTCATCCTTGAGGCCTTCAAAGGATACTTTATCGCTATGGTGAACTCATGTAGCATGTACATCTTCTAACCGTACTTTCTTTTTTGTTTAGAGATGTTTTCAACTTATGACATCGACTTCTAAGATTTACTCACTTTACTTTGTCATCAAACAAAGGCACTATCAGTTTAAGCAACAAACTCACTTTACTTTCACCTGGAGCATGAGATTGGTTGCCCGATGATGGGTTAAAGAGAGACTAGATAGAGCCTTGGTGTCCACAAACTGGTCTGTCATGTTCCTAAATGTGAGCCTACATCATATAGCAACGTCCACGTCGGACCATTGTATGTTGGTTTTGAAAGCTCACCGAGACAAACAGTGGAGAACTCGACGGAAGAAACTATTCAGGTTTGAGTCCATGTGGCTGAGGGATGAGGGGTGTGAGGAGGTAGTGTCTGAAGCATGGAACAGGGCACTGAATATGGGCGGCCAACACCTACTTTCTCAATGCCTGGAGGAGTGTAGACAGTCTTTAATAGCATGGAACAGGAATACTTTTGGCCATGTGGGTCGAAAAATAGCAAGGCTTCAGGAAAAGCTTCAAGGATTGGAGGGCTTGAAAAGTAGCAGTACGTAATGGAGGAGATTCAGGAAACAAAGTTGGAGCTGAATAGAATGCTCCTGGTGGAGGAGGACATGTGGTGGCAAAGATCAAGAAATAGTTGGCTGAAGGCTGGGGACCGCAACACATCATTTTTTCATACCAAGGCTTCTAACAGACACCAACGCAACCTCATTACCAAGATCAAGGATTCAAGTAATGTTTGGCAGGAGGATGAGGAAATAATGGGCAGAACTTTCGTGGAATATTTCACACAACTGTTCAAGTCATCCCAGGCTGATGTCAGTACAGAACTGATTAAGGCCATCCAGGTTAAGGTGACGAACAGAATGAATACCTTACTCCTGTAGGATTTTCATTCTCATGACGTGGAAAAAGCTTTGAAGCAAATGCACCCAATGAAGGCGCCAGGCCCAGATGGTATGACTCCCATTTTTTACCAGCACTTTTGGTCTAATGTGAATTCTTTTGTTATAAAAACTGTGTTAGACTTTCTTAACAATGGTCTAGCTCCCCCAAAGTTCCATGAAACGCACATCGTCCTTACCCTAAAATGAAAAACCCAGAGAGAGTGACGGATTATAGGCTGATTAGCCTATGCAACGTGGCCTACAAGCTAGCCTCCAAGGCAGTGGCAAACCATCTTAAACTGGTCTCACAGGATATTATATGCAAAAATTAGAGTGCCTTCGTTTCAGAAAAGCTCATCACAAACAATGTCTTGGTGGCTCATGAATTAATGAATCACATAAACAGGAAGAAGAAAGGCAGAAATGGAGAGATGGCCCTGAAATTAGATATGAGCAAGACATATGACCGGGTGGAGTAGGGATGATTACAACAAATCATGGTAAAACTAGGTTTTCATGAAAGGTGGATAAGCCTAGTGATGAGGTGTGTTTCTTCAGTGACATATGCAGTATGAATTAATGGTCAGCCATGTGGTCACATTGTCCAGACACGAGGGCTGAGGCAGGGGGATTCGTCATCCCCCTACCTTTTTCTCATTCGTGCGGAAGGACTGTTAGCGCTGTTGCACAAGGCTGTCCAGAACATGACTCTCAAAGGTGTGGCTGCCTCGGTGAGGGGACCCACTATCTCCCATCTATTTTTCATCAATGATAGTCTGATATTTGGAAGAGCCACGGTCAGGGAGAGTGAAGAGTGAGGAGATTCAACGAGTGCTCCAAGTCTATGAGGTGTCCTCTGGTCAACAACTCAATAGAAGTAAGACCTCCCTCTTCTTTAGCCCTAACACTGACCACGACACTAAGGAAGCAATAAAAGCCATGTTTGGAGCACAGGTCATCAAGCCTCATGAATCCTATCTGGGACTACCGTCGCTAGTAGGGAAATCTAAACGAAACACGTTCGCACAGCTGAAGCAAAGAGTGGCAAACAAGCTTACAGGGTGGAAGGAAAAATTATTGTCAAATGCCGAAAATGAAGTATTGATTAAAGCGGTAGCCTAGGTAGTGCCATCCTACATGATGAGTTGTTTTAAGCTTCCTACTACTCTGTGCGAGGAGCTGACCGAAATGGTTAGGTATTTTTGGTGGGGTCAGGTAAAGAATGAAAAGAAATTAACTTGGCTAAGTTGGGAGAAAATGTGCTTGCCGAAGGAGAGAGGCAGCATGGGTTTTAGGGATTTGCGATTATTTAACCTTGCTCTGCTGGCTAAATAGGGGTGGCGACTTCAAACGAATTCCTCCTCACTTTGTTAGTGGGCTACAAGGCAAAATACTTCCCAAGCTGCGATTATGTGGAAGCCAGTATCGGGTGTCAACCTTCATATGCATTAAGAAGCATTATGGCAACCCAGCCACTGGTGCAACGTGGAATGTGGTGATAGGTGGGTGACGGAAAAATGATCAAGGTCTGGAAGGACAAATGAATCCCAAGCCCAAGTACATACAAGGTCATTACGCCAGAGAGAACACCGGGGCAAATATAGTGGGTTAGTGACCTTATTGACGAAGATAGCAATGAATGGAAGAGGGACCTAGTCAACCAATGCTTTCTCCCACAGGATGCCAATACAATCCTAAGCATACCCTTGAGCGTCATCGGGGCAAGGGATAGAGTGATATGGGCCGAAAAAAAGAATGGAAGATTCACGGTAAAAAGCGCGTATAGACTAGCACAGGAGGTCCAAGGGGACAAGCAGACAGCGGAAGGATTAAACCAGTCAACTATGAAACAGACATGGAGAAGACTATGACAAATGAATGTTCCAAACAAAGTAAAGCACTTTGCGTGGAAAGCGTGTAAGAACATCCTAGCAACGAAGGAAAATTTATGGTGGAGGAATATCACAAAGGATAACACATGTGAGGTATGCAAGAAGCAAGTGGAGTCCATAGGCCAATTATTTTGGTTCTGTGACCTTGCAAAAGAGGTGTGGTCCACATGCAAGCTCTCCCTTCGGTTTGAGATTCATCCTTCGTGGGATTATATGGATGTTACATGGCACTTACAAAAGTGGGAGGAGTCACGACCAGAATTATTGGAGCGGACGGTCATGATTAGCTGGGGTATATGGAAAGATAGGAATGATATTCGACACGGGGGTAGGCTTCAGTGTGGACAGGCAGTGACGAGAAGCTTGCTTTGTTTGCTTGAGGAATTCTAGTTGGCGAATGAAAGACCGATGGCTAATGTAGAAAGGAACAACGTCGTAAAGTGGGCTCCACCACAGGCGAGATGCTATAAGGTGAATGTTGACGGAGCGGTGTTTTCTAAAATGAAGCAAGCTGGTGTAGGAGTGGTTGTAAGGGATGGCACAGGTCAGGTGATAGCTGCGCTAAGCAGGAAGCTATACTCCTCGCTGGGGCCACTGGAAACAGAGGCTAAGGCTATGGAGATAGGAGTCACTTTTGCAATGGAGAAAGGGGTCAGGGATGTAACTTTTGAGGGTGACTCACTGGAGATATGCAATGCTATCCACGGCCTTACTGTAGCTGCTCCTTCGGTTCAAAATGTAGTCACAGGAATTCTAAAGTGTGCTCAAGATTTTCGCACCTTTGGTTTTTCCCCACACCAAAAGACTAGGGAATACCCTGGCCCACGTACTGGCCCACCATGCAGTTAACGTGGATGATTTTGTAGTATGGCTTGAGGAATGCCTAGGATGTATTGAACGCGCATGCATGCATGATGTACTATCCAATTCCAATTATGATTAAAATATTGTGAGCTTTTCCATAAAAAAAATAAAAATAAAATAAAAAATAAAAAAGATGACCCAACTTAGACAACCGCTCATCAAATGAGGAGCTTCAAAAGACAGACAACTTTTTTCCCCTCAGTAATAACACTGAAATAGTAAATAAATACATTACCATTTCTGCATTTCAGCCATTTCTTTTGATGCACTAGTTACCAAACTAGTACAAATATAAAAGGGAAATACTTAGGTGCCATAGAAACATTTTTAGTGTAAATTTATTAAATACAGCTGTAGACTTTATTTACAAATAACACTATCAGTCATAGTCTCGGTCCTCGGATACCTAACCATTCAAAGCCTTGGAGATATCTGGGCCTTCAGTGGATTCTTCATCACCACAGTGAACTCCTGTTGCTCTGACAAATCAACCTCATCACCCTCCACAGCTTTCCAATCAAAATTCCAAACCAAATTGGCCACAAAATACTCCAAATGCAGTATTGCCAAACTAGAAGCAGGACAAATCCTCCTCCCCGCACCAAATGGCATCATCTTAATCTCTCTGCTTCCTGTTATATCAAACGCTTCTCCTTCACCATTCAAGAATCTCTCTGGCTTAAACGCCATGGGATCCTCCCAAACCTTTGGGTCCCGCCCCATTTCTACCACATTGAAATGCAAAGTACCATTCTTTGGTACTAAATAGCCATCCAAAACCACATCCTCAGTCACTGCATGTGGTATCACAAGATGGGCAGGTGGGTGTCTCCTTAAACCCTCCAAAACCACTGCTTTCAAATAAGGCATCTTGTTCGAATCTTCCACCTTTACCTCTTTCTCTCCATCACCAACAACCCCTTTCATCTCCACTAAAAGCCTCTCTTGGATTTGTGGGTATTTTACCATATTCGCCATAATCCACTCCAATGCTGTTGACGTAGTATCCGTACCCGCGACGAGAAATTCTGAACACAAACTAACCATTTCCTCCTCGGAGAGCTTCCTCTTCTCCTCTGGTAGCTCCAAATCCAACAATGTATCCGCATACGACACAACAAACTCATCTTCATTTTCTTTGACTTCTTTCATTTTACTATGTCTTTCTTGCCTCACTTTCCTCCTTGCTTTAATAAAAGGAATTAACACATCATCTTGGTTTCTCCGAAGTTGAAACAACTCTTCCCAACGCTTACGAAATAAAATCCTTCCAATACTGGGGAAAGAATTGAGTATAGCAAACCGACCAGAGCTCAAAATCAAGCGTTGGCAACCCTCTTCGATTTTCTTAATCTGGGTTTCACCGAGTTTGTCTCCAAAGCACATAAGAACCAACAAACAAAACATGGAGTATTGGAAATGGTCTTTAACAACAGATTTAGTGTTGGAAAGAAGGCGATTGAGGAGAATACCCAAGACCCACTTGCGTGCGTGAGAGTAAGATTTCATGTGTGAAGGGTGGAGAATCTTTGAAGTGAGATTGCGACGAAAGAGTCGCCATGGGACCATAAGAGGAAGTGTTGATGCTGTGTCTATTACTAGATAAGATCAAGTCTGTAGGTAGAGTAGCTGGTCGGTCAGCGAAAACAACGCTGTTTTGCATAAGAGCTTTGTGTGCAAGAGAATGGTTGGCAATGATGATATCAGGGACGAAGCCTATGTAAATGGTGATGATGGGTCCATACATGGCATGGAGTTTGCGGAGGGTCAGGGTGAGTTCCAATTCTAAGGGTTTGCGGCGCAATAGGAAGTATCTGAGTATTTGGATGTGTGAGGGTCCTGGAGGTAGCTTATTTTGATTTTCAGAGACTTTGTTGAAAAGGAGGGATTTGAGGAGTGCTGAGATACAGAGAGCGATGACGATGATGAACCACACTTCCATGTTCGATTGAATAGGCGCTAAAAAAGGCCAACCTTAGTCCCATATATATAGGTGGAAGAGTACAAAAATGAGCAAAAAATGGGCAATTCTTACTTGCTCGGAGAGCATCGCTTTTGCTTAAGAAAATCTCTAGTGTTGAGTGCAATGCTCCCTCCTTTCGTATACGTGAGAGGAGGGATTTTGTAGTAAAGTCAAATACATAAAAGTTTTCCAAACAAAAACATAATTGCTTTGAGGCCAATTCTCCTTCCTCTCACATGAGGTTTAAGTTTTTCTTAAGAAAACTCTATGTTTGATTTTTCTACAAAATCATAGAGCCCACCTCTGGGCACTTAAAAAACCTTTATGTTTTTGACTTTGCTACAAAATACGTGGGGAAATACTTAGGTGCTTTGAGAGCAATATTTCATCCTCTCACATGACAGGGTAGGCTCCACATATAATTGCTGGGGCATTTAAGAATTTCCCAAGAAAAAATATCAATTTTGTTATAAAAAGTTTACAATCTGCTTCAGTTGAGATTGAACAAAACTTTCACAAGATCAAATGGTGAGTTTGGTTCAGTTTTTTGTAAAAGTGCATAATAAAAACGTAGAGTTTTCAAAAAGTACATAATGAAAAAGTGCATTTTCAAAAAACTGAGTGTTTGGTAAAAGTTGTTAAAAAGTGCTTTTTGAAAAAGCTGAGTGTTTGGCTAGCACTTATAAAAGTGGCAGTTTGAGAGATAAATTACCAAAAATGACAATGTATATATAAGAGAGTTTATTTCATACTTAAATCAATTACTTCATATACTTAAATCAATTTTTCTCTTTCTAAAAATTTTTTTTTTTTCTCATCAATATTAGTTAATAATAACCTACCACTTAAAATTTATTGTAAAAATATTGTGAAATTATTGTGATAATTGATACTGATTTTAATTTGAACGGACTATTACAATTATTTTTTTCTCTTTCTTAAAAAATTACTTTTTTCTCACAAATATAAGCTAATAATAACCTATCACTAAAGATTTATTGCGAAAGTATTATGAAAATATTATGATAAAAATTGATATTGATTTTAATTTGAATGTACTATTAAAATTATTTTTTTCTCTTTCTAAAAAATTATTTTTTTCTCACTAATATTAGCTAATAATAACCTATCTGTTAAAATTTATTGTGAAAGTATTGTGAAAATATTATGATAACATTTCCTTCTTTTTTTTCCCCTCTTTTTTTATCCTCCACACATGGCATTTCTTTCTTTTTTTTCCTTTTTTTCCCCCTCTTTTTCTCTCCTCCACACACGTACCCTTACCCTTTCTTTATTTTCCTTCTTTCCTCCTTTTTTCTCCCTGCCATTCCTCCAAACTCCAGAACGTTCCAGAGCTCTCCTTCTTCTTCTTTTTTTTTTTTTTCTTTTTTTTCTTAGCACTTCGTCTATAACACCCATGATCTTTTTTTTTTTTTTTTTTTTTTTTTGCCATTCCTCCAAACTCCAGAACGTTCTAGAGCTCTCCTTCTTCCTCTTTTTTTTTTTTTCTTTTTTTGCATTTTGAGGAATCCTAATTTGCAAGGGATTGATTTTCTTTTTTCCTTAGCTAATTTGGGAATTCGTTATAGATTTTTGTATGTTTGGATTTGGAAATTTGTTATTGAGAGGGCAAAGGGCAGAGCAGAGAGATGAGAGGAATGAGGAATGGTGTGAAAGGGTAATTTGGTAATTGCCCTGTGAGTCCAACGGATAGATTCAAACGCGCATGGGGCTTTTTCCCAAATGGAGCTCTGAGCTCCTTTTAGTGATATGCGCGTTTCTTCACAAATATAAAATGCAACTTTTTCCAAAAAGTTGCATTTTGTGCTGAACCAAACGCACATAAAGGGCTGGCTTTTTTCAAAACGTGCTTTTTGGGCTCAAAATGTTGAAACAAACGGGCACTAAGAGGTAAGTCGAAGATCTAAGTTAAAAATTTTTAACTAGTTTGAATAGAAACTTTTTAAAATTTTTTTTTATTGAATGTGAAGTTTAAAAATATAACCATTGGATTGTATGTTTTTAATATATCTTTCATACTTGCAAAATTTCAAGAAGATCAAAGATCAATAGCTATGTCATCAATTTAATGTTTAAATTTGAAGTTTTTGTGGTGTAAAATTATATATAAAAAATAAGTTTATTCATCGAATATCAAATAACATTTGATTTAAGCAAAATTTAACATGCATGTTAAAAATATGAAATCTAACTATTAAATTTTCGAAAGTTACATCAAATCAAAAAATATATAAAGAGTGTGGTTTGTGAAGAAATATTTTCCTTTACAATATAACTTTCCTTTTACCATCCTGTGCTAACTTCTAGAATATAGTATATACCATAACTATAGAAGACTGATTATTTATTTATTTATTTATTTTAAATAGAACTAATATGATTACGTTACTTTAAACTTTACGTCTTCTAAATAACAACTACAGAAGAAAACAGGCACATCTTCTGACCATACTTGAAAAAGGACTAAAGAAGAGAAACGTACGTAGCATGCTTAGCCAAACATGAACCACACGCCATTTCCTTCTCGAAGAAGAACATAATAAAAGAACGTTTACGCGACAAACTCACCATACTCTGGACATTTCCGATTTCTTTAATCTGGGTTTCACCAAAACGCATAATAAGAACCAATAAGCAAAACATGGAGTTTTGGAAATGTTCCTTAACGACGATTGGCACTTCACTAGACTTGGAGTGAGAATCACGAAGATGATTGAAGAGGATATTATAGACCCACTTGCTTGAAGGGTGAAGAATCTCAGAACTGAGATTGCGGCGAAACAGGCACCACATGGGACCATACGAAGTGGAGTTTATGTTGCTCGAGTTACTTGAGAATTGCATGGTGTTAAATTTTTGTATATAGCAGATCTCGGAAAATTATTGGATACTTTGGGAGTACCATAAATGCGTACTCTTCCATTTTACATGAATTGTGAGTCTCATCATAAAATTAATTAGTGAGACTCATAGTTATGTGAGAGGTGAAAGTATACATTTATGGTACTCCGGGAGTAACCAATAATTACCCTAGCATCTTCTAATTTCAGGATCCAAACTTTCCTACTGAATCTGAACGTTTTTAGATCCCTTAAAACACAATTGGATTAACCTAGTTAATTAGCCAAGTTATTACTTAGTCCAAATTCCAGATCTAGGTTATTACAATCAAACAATCATATCATGCAAAGTAGCGGAAAGATAAATAACACAATAATATGATGACCCAGGAAACCAAACTGGTAAAAACCTGGGAAGGATTTAACCTAGATATCTTCAAGGTAAACCTGAATCCACTATGAAAGAATCGAAATTTTACAATAGGACTTAGACCACTAACATCCTATTACTACCCACCAATAGAAACTTACTGACACGACCACGTGCAAGTTTCGAGACCATGGACTCCTTCTTTCTTGGATTCTCCAGCAAGTACAAGCACACCCGCTTGTGTTTCTTTAAACTTCTATGGCAGCAACTGAATGATCATCAAGTTCTTGAACGAATCTCCTCTTGATAACCCTAAGCTTGTATAAAGGAAAGCTCCTCACAAATCTCACAAGAGATTTACACAAATAGCAACATGAGCAACCTTAGAGAGCTCAAAGAGGCACAAGATGCACTCTAATATCTCTAAACGACACTCAAAAACGTTTTAGGGTTTCCCTTATATATAGAAGAGTTTTACTTGAACCCTAATACGTTTGAGTAGAGTTTGGGCTAAACTGGAATTCTGCAGAAAAATAAATCTATACATGGTTCAATCGATCGAGTCTAGTTTTCGATCAATCGAGCCTTGCAGATTTAGTCCAATAAATTCTGCAATCACTTGATTCCAATTTTACAAATAAACATACTTTGAGCAAGCCTAAACCTAGACTCTATGTTTTGATCATGGTTTGCCAACATAATACAAATTGAAGTTCTAATACATTAGTTCCTAAAATCTTAGAACCTAACAGAATCCATACCATTAATTTTTATTTTATTATTATTTTTTTTCAATGCCCAACTCGTAGCTTTGGCTTTTCTTGAAGTATCCACTGATATACTACATGTTTTACAAAGCATAGGAAACTTGTTTCGATATACATAATGCTTTGACTTATGTATATCAGAATCTCCACGTGAAATACATAGGAAACTTCTAGTCATCAAGATCTTCTTCCCAATAGCTCCCTGTGAACATTAGTTCCCAATAGCTCCACGTGAACATGGACATTGGATCATATTCTACCTGATGTGGACTTCTTTTCATAGTCAAATTATGACTAGAGGACTTCTAATAGGAATTAAGGAGACAACCTTAAACTGTCTGACATCACCGCCAAAGTCCAATCTGACTAAGGATTTGAACTCTTATATTTCAAAGAGTCCTACTTAAATTTGAACACTAGTAGATAACAGTAAGCAAAACTTCCGGTAGAAACGGCATTTTATACCCCTTATGACTCGGATCCTCGTTCTTTAATGATACTCAAACTCTAAGGCCCAAGGCCAGTTTGGAGCCCAATTAAATATTAAATTGACTTGAGGAGTATTCAAATGGAAAATATAACATTTTAAATGAGCAAAAATCTATTTTTGGAAATAAAATAATCAAAGTGGTCCTTAGCCTACGTACGTGGGTCAAAGCATGCGTACACAGACACAATCCTATGTACGTAGCTAGGGTTTCAGAAACATAAGAAAGACAAGTTTTCTACAATAATGACTGAGGTTTGGAATTAATCTCACATCGTCTAGAGCCGTTCCAAACCCCATTTTTTCAACTATAAAAAGCCTTCTATGGTATATTTTCAAACACATAAATCCCACAGGAAAAACCTAAGATTCACTAGAAAATAGTGAATCAAAATGGAGTTTTTTCACAAAACACCCTCAAGTTATTTTTATTTGATTGTGACCTTTTTAGGTCCCAATCCTTTGAGTTTAAAGTTTTTAATCACTATTTTATTGAATTGTGATAGATTTGACTGAGGGGAACGGTCAAAAATCAAGTCTATGAGCTTTTTCTTTAAGGTATTCTTTCTTTTGTTCCTCCCTTTTTTTCTTTTTTTTTCTTTTTTTTTTTCATTTTTAGTCTTTCTTTTAGTTTTAATCCTGTTTCTTTGCGTAGTTTAGGTTTTTATATGTTTGCTTAGGTTAGTTTTATAATTCTGTTATGTTCTAAGTATGCTAGATAGTTAGAATTAGGATTTTTGTTTGTGCTATGCTTTCTGTTTCGAGTTTCTTGGTTAGGGTTAATTCTTGAACAAGTCCCACACACGCATGTCATGAGCATGCGTATGCAGGCACTTGCCTAGAAACCCTAATCCATATTCCTCATGTTATTTTCTTAGTTTGTTTCACATATTTTTACCCATTTTTAAAGTCTATTCACATGTTTATATATGCTCGTACCTCTGCCTTATATGCTTGTTTGCTATCACATGTTAGATTAGGGTGTTTTTTTTTTTTTTTTTTTTTTTTTTTTTTTTTTTTTTTTTTTCCACTTTGATACCATGCCATTCATTCTCATGCTCATTCATTAATGCCACAGGTGCTGTGTTGCTGGGAGGTAAGTACAAGGTAAGTCATGCATTTGTGTTTTGGTTTTGTTTTGATGATATGATGAAACATGCTTAGATGTATGATTATGGTTTCTAATGTGTTAATGCCTAGTTTATGATATGTGTTGTGTTTGATGATATGCTTGCTGTCATGTTTTAGATGTATGATAAGGTTTTCACATGTTAGATGAATGCAAGGCTTTCTTTTGTATGTTTGGCTCTCTTTTGTTTGGTGGATAGATAAGTATGTTTGTTTGGGATGAAAGATGTCATGTTGTATGCTAAATGCATGTTAGTGTGTGTGAGTCTAGGATATAAGTGTTGAGTTAGTTTTTAATAGGGTTAAGGTATAAGACAATGATGGGAGGCCAACTTTAGGGTTGGGTGATCTTGGGTGCCTAACACCTACCCAAGAGCGTACCTAAAATCTAAACCCATATTCTGGTAGTAAGATCAAAAGGTCATTCCTCGAACGGACGCTATATATATGGTTCCTAGACCATTACAAAAACTAGGTGGCGACTCCATCCGTTATGTCCACACTTCTTCCTTATCAAAACTCAAAGACTTCTTCTCCAATTTAGCTTCTTCCATCATACACCTATATAAAGACACACTACTAGAAACACCAATTTAAGCTGCGTTTTTGAGCTGCGTTTTTTAAAAATGCAGCTCCAGGGGGGTAATTTAAGCCGCGTTTTGTTCGGCTGAGGCTACGTTTTAACTGAAAGCTCTTAAGCTGCATTTTAAAAAATGCGGCTCTCTAGGGAATTTTTTTTTTCAATATTTCCCAGAGCTGCGTTTAATAAATGCAGCTCCATCTGATATCGAGCTGCGTTTTATTAAATGCAGCTCAAACATGTTTGGAGCTGCGTTTAATAAATGCAGCTAGATCTGATATGGAGCTGCATTTTATTAAACGCAGCTCAAACATGTTTGGAGCTGCGTTTAATAAACGCAGCTCCATATATGCTATAAATTAAAACAAACCCTATAATTTTCAACACTATTGAAAATTCTTGATCCCTAAAAGTCTTAACTCACTATCTCAGCTCAACCTCCCAATCCCTAATCTCGCCGCCGTGCTCTCAACCTCTCGCCAACGTGCTCTCAACCCACTACCCACAAACCTCACGCCTCTTAGCCTTCCTCATCAAAACCCGAAAAAGTTGCTGACCGAAGAGACCCAAGCTCTTCACTGGCGAGGCTCGCTTTGTCACCGGCAGGCTGTCACTCCACTTGATCAAGTTTCTAGATCTTCTCACAGGTGACCACTATCTCTCTCTCCCTCTCCATTTTCCATGTCCATTTTCACGTTTGTTCTTTTTCATTTTTTTTTTTTGCTATTAAAATTTTTTTCCTGTGGAGCACTGAGATTGTTGAGTCTCATTCTCTCCCTTCCACGCCTTGTGATTTCTGAAGGAGTTTGTTTCAGGTTTTTCTCCTTCACCAAGAAAGAACCAACTAAGCCCTAAATTACTAATTATTACCATCCATCCAACAATGGCTTCCAGTGAGTTCCTTTTCATATTCCATTGCTCTGTTTAGTTCACCACTTAACAATTTTTAGGTTTTTTTAAAAATTATCATAGGTTTCTGTGTGTCATGCTTTCTACTAGGACAATTTTATTTTTCAAAAAAAAAAAAAAAAAAAAAAAAAAAAAAAAAAAAAAAACTTATATTCCAATGTGTCTATGTGTTTATGGATAGTGTTTGATTTGGAAAACCTCAATTTAGTGATGAAAGAAATTGAAAATTTTAATTCTAATGAGAATTTGCACTTTTATTTATTTATTTTTTTGTTATATAATTGGAGGAGATTTTAAAATCTTGAAACTGAAAACTCATTATGATTTCTATATCACTTTTTTTTTTGGTTAAAATTTCTAGATATTTTCTTTCGTAGACTTATTTTCGAAGACATTTTTTTAGAAGCTTATGTGGAGATGTGATGCTGTGGGTTCGGATATATGGATGTGCTTGTGCTATAGTTTGTGTGCTTGTGCTACAGATTTTAAAAAATGCAAATATTTTCTCCTTCTTATATGTGGGTTTGGAGACAAGTATTTAATAAATTTTGTGCCTTGTTCTAGGGCTAAGTGGGGCTGATCTATTCAAACAGGTTATTCTAAAATTGTTTTCTTTTGTAATCAGAATAGACCAGTATTTGGTACTGAATCTATAATGTGATGCATACAAACAAGGCCATTTGAATTTCACTTTTTATTTATTGGAGTTTCTAACATTGCATCAAATGCTTTGGGTATTTGGCAAATTATAGTAAAACTATATTATAGTTTTGGATTTATAAAGCATGAATAGTTAATTCAGCTTTAGGAATTTGCATTTGATGACATTAGTGATTTTTTTTTTTTTTTTTTTTGTTTGAGACATAGAGAGATTTTCCCTCAAAGTTTATTCATCCCGATTGAAACCCATGTGAAATTTTGTCCATTGAGGATGGGTATGATGCCCGATTGTGTGTGCATGTCAAACTTTGGCGTTGGTGGTGGCTTTGGGTTTAGTAGAGTTGATAGATTTGTAATAGAGTTGATAGTTATAAGAGTCTTCAAAATACAATGTTATTGTATTTTTTTTTATGGCTTCTCGCTTGCTTTTCACTCATCTGTTTATGTACATCTTTGTCACCAACTTCTTAGCTTTGAGTTGATAGTTCTGGCTTCTCACTTGCTTTTTATGGCTTAATTTAATTATCAAACAATGAACTTTGTCACCAACCTCTTAGCTTCAACACTGAACTTTAAAACCATATCTAAGCAATTGTAATTGTGTTTGAGAAAGTTGGTAATCTACTCACTACAACAAACTTCAGTTTTTTCAACATAGTTATATCCACGGTCACTAAAAAATGTAAATAAAAGTTTAATTTTCTACGGTTGAGTACAACTGTAGAGTAAAAATAAGGAAATTCATAAACTTATTTCTGCAATTGTTATAACTGTTGAAATAAGTATTTGGTTTTAGTTTTTTTCTTCTATGCATTGATGAATCCAATTTCACATTCTCCTTGAAAACCTAACCTTCAATTTTGTATTTCTTTGTTTTTCCATAGATAGCATAAACGTTTTGTTTTTGATTTTGGATTTTTTGTATATTAATTAAATTGCAAATTACAATCTCATAAAGCTTTAATAAATCTGTTTAATATTCTCATTTTGAACCATTCATTGTTTTATGATTTTTTTTTTTTTTTTTTTTTTTGTTGGCGCAGAAAGACGGAGGTGAATTTGAAGGTCTTGAAGGTTCCAGAGATGGAACAGAAGGTAAATAAAATAAATACACTCATTCTTATTTGCTGAATTATATAATTTTAGATCGTTTTTTGTGAATTTAGAAATTTCATATTAGTCTCAATGATTATTACAACAAGCATTGCGTTAGTGCAATCTGCTTCTTATTCTTCATGCAAATTACGATGCGAATTAAACTGCAATTTTAAAATTATTGTTTATTAATATAATTACTCTTACTGTATAATTTAGGTTTGTTTTTCAATTTGTCTATTTTGGCTTCAAATATCTCCTTTAATTGCAGGCTACTCATAGGAGGACTACTGATAGGCATTAGGCAACTCTGATTTAGAGTAAAAAATAACCTGGTTTGTGCAAGTCTAGACATAGAGTATGTGTGCCAAGTGCTTGTGGAAATTACCCAAAGAGTAAAAAATAAATTAAAAGGAAAACAAAGAATAAGAGATTTGTGGACGATAATTAGCCTTATAGCCGCGTTTGAAACGCAGCCCAAGCCGAGCCTATAGCCGTGTTTTCTACAAAACGCAGTTATAGGTCCCGAACCTATGTGTGTGGAAAAACGCGGCTATAGGGCAAAATAAACGTAGCTATAGAACGATCTAGAGCCGCGTTTTTAGAAACGCAGCTCTAGGTCCCCGCAGGGGGCTATAGCCTCGCCACATAAGCCGTGTTTGGAAACGTGACTATAAAAACGCAGCTATAGCTTATAGCTGCGTTTTTATAGGCTATAGCTGCATTTTTCAAATGCGGCTATATCCCTCTTTTTTTGTAGTGACATCCCCTTCCTTCCTTTTTCTCGTTGATGATCAAGTACGTGCCTTCTTTTTCATTCATTCATTCTTTTCTTTTCTTTTTTCTTTAGCCGCTTCCTTTTAGATTTCTAGGCTCTAGTCATAATATCCTCTTTGCTTTGCTGTAGCTTAATGACATTGTTTTGCCATTAAATCTTTCATTCTTTTATCTGATTGATCTTCAATCATGACATTGACTTCTTTTATTCATTAGAAGCACAAAGAATAGGTGGCATCATGAGTTGGAGCAAGATTTCATAAATACTATGCAGGAGTTGTTCATTGATGTCAGACCGTGAGTTATGCTATTCCACCTCAAAACCAATTGGTGATGAGGAAGACACACTCAAATATTTTATGGCTTTCGACATCACACCACGTGAGCCTGTTTTTAGAGTGGTTGTAGGGAGTCAAATTGTGGTCCTCCCAACAATCTCTCCCTCACAATGACACTCCCATGACTTGAACCTATGACCTTGGCTCTGATACCATTTGTCGGACCGTGAGGTATGTCATTTCACCTCAAAACCAATTGATGATGAGGAAGACACACTCAAATTTTTTATGGCTTTCAACATCACATCATGCGGGTCTGTTTTTAGAGTGGCTATTGGGAGTCAAATTGTGGTCCCCCAACAATTGATTTTTTTTTTTTTTTCACTACTACCTTTTCTTCTTCAATTTGTACATGCTATTTGAGGATTGAAGCCCTTTTTTTTTTGTTATTTGAGATTTGCTTCTGAAAAATCTCTTTCTCTTTTCTTGCGATATTTATATGCCCATCATTCATGCATGCATGTCTTTTATTATTTTTTTTCTTTTATGAGACCACGGATCCACTCACATGAATATTTCTAAGTGAATCATGTGTTGTCTTATTCACTTTTATGTGTAGCAAGACTTGATATTCTTGATAATTATTCTTATGACTATCTTACGCAGCATTTGGTCTTTCAAAGCTCACTGTCTATGAAGACTTTTGCAATAAGTTTCACAAGTTAGGCTTCAAAAGATTTCAACTTCACAATTCCATCAAGCTTCTTGATATTTCAATTACACAAATCTGTCGAGCTTCACAAGGAGGCTATTGTGCAACTCCGTGGAGGTAAATTCTTGTTTGCTTCCTCACTTGTGTATTTGTTTTGCATGTCTATTTTTTATTTTATTTTATTTTATTTTGTATTGTTTCGCCTCCATATATGATGACTTATTGGCACTACGAAGAATTTACAAGAGTTTATTTTGTTCCCCCAAGCCAAGCAGCTATGAAGTTTGTCCCATGCAAAATCTTGAAGATGAAAACAATCTTGAAGACGAACATTGCCTTGAAGATGAAGATGAAGATGATCTATACAAGACCTTGAAGACAAAGACAATCTTGAAGATGAAAACAATCTTGAAGACGAAAATTGTCTTGAAGATGCAGATGATCTATACAAGACCTTGAAGATGGAGGCAATCTTGAAGATGAAGACATCCTTGAAGACGAATACTTCCTTGAAGATGAAGACAATCTTGAAGATGAAGATG
This sequence comes from Quercus lobata, assembly GCF_001633185.2. Lineage (NCBI taxonomy): Eukaryota > Viridiplantae > Streptophyta > Magnoliopsida > Fagales > Fagaceae > Quercus > Quercus lobata. The sequence goes on along the minus strand of NC_044912.1, from coordinate 20,403,086 downwards.
ATCTATACAAGACCTTGAAGATGAAGACAATCCTAAAGATGAAGACAATTTTGAAGATGAAGATTTCCTTGAAGATGAAGATTGCCTTGGAGATGAAGATGATATATACAAGACCTTGAAGACAAAGACTATCTTGAAGATGAAGACAATTTTGAAGACGAAGACTGCCTTGAAGATAAAGAAAATTTTGAAGACGAAGAAAATCTTGAAGACAAAGACTTCCTTGAAGATGAAGACAATCTTGAAGACGAAGATTGCCTTGAAGATGAAGATTGTCAATACAAGACCTTGGAGATGAAGATTGCCTTGAAGACACCTTGAAGACGAAGACTTCCTTGAAGACAAAGACTATCTTGAAGAAGAAGACAATCTTGAAGACAAAGACTTCTTTGAAGACGAAGACTTCCTTGAAGATGAAGACAATCTTGAAGACAAATATTATCTTGAAGACGAAGATAGCCCATGCAAGGATGTGCATTGGCATCTTTGCAATGGAGCAACTATCGATGCAACGATCTAAAGCTACAATGAAGCAACATTGGCATCAACTGAAGAAAATGAATCATCACTTTTTTTTTTCTTTTTTTTTTTTTGCTTGCTTGCTTTAATATGTAACTTACACTCTCCCTAATTTTTGTCTTTCAAATTTTTGCTTATTGCTATGATACTCTTTAGAGATATAAAATGATGACTACCAAACTTTAGAGATGCGGGGTAACACCACTCAAAGTTTAAAGATGTGAGAAGATGACACCAAAATTTTGAGGATTTGAGGTGATCCAACTCAAAAGAGAGGCAATTCAGTCCAAACTTTAGAGATGCAAGGAGATGCCACCAAGCCTTTGAAGATGCAAGGAGATACCACCAAGTCTTTGAAGATGAGAAGCAACACTATGCAGACTTTAGATATGTAAGGCAACACAACTTAGAAGGAAGGCAATGAAATTCAAAAGAGAGGTGATGCAATGCCAACTTTGATAATGCAAGGTAAATGACTTTGAAGGGGTGTAATCTAGACTTAAAAGATTCAAGGAGATACCACCAAGTCTTTGAAGATGCAAGGAGATACATACCACTAAGACTTTAAATGCGAAAGGTAGAACTACTTAGAGTTTAAAGATTAGAGAGAAAGCACATTTTAGAGATGCCAAGTGACATTCTCACAATGATGTTTACTTTCATGGTGACTTTGCTTTCCTTTTGGTTGCCATGTCTTACAGTGATGTTTGCCTTCATACAATAGCATTGTCTTCTTGTAGCGACTTTCTCATAGTGACATTCGCCCAAAATTGTGATTGTACTTAGTGTGACATACCAAGTTGCTTGTGTAGCACTTGAGAGAGATTGAGTCATCACGTGGTTCAAGAATTTTTTTGTTTTTTTGTTTTTTTGGACATGTGACTGAACTTAGTATAGAATGCCAAGCTGCCTATGTAATCTTTGAGAGGGATCAAGTCATTATGTAATTCAAGAAAGTTTTGTGTGTGTGTGTGTGTGTGTGTGTGTATGTGTGTGTGTGTGCGTGTGAACACTTTCAAGAGTGATGGGAGAACATCATGTACCCTCTAAGTGTTAAGGTAGGCAGTTTAGACTCTTATCAAGGAGTGCTTCAATCTTCAAGCATAGTAACGTTTCAAGAATTTGCCGTTGATAAGGCCAATTCTCAAAACGTCTTCAGTTGTGTCAGTGTTTATTTCCTTCAATTCATCAATTGTAGCTTGTATGCCTTCTTCAAATCTAGGTGGAGCATCCTCAACATTGTCTTCAATACGGGGCTCCTCTTTTGTGTTTATAACGATTGTTACATGATTTGTTGAAGTAACAACATCATCTTCGACTTCTTGATTTGTGATCACCATTGTACGCCTTTTTGCAGTTAGGGCTTCTCTAGTATTTACTTCCCAAATGGATTTGCATTTCATATGAGATGGGGTTGAGCTTTGAATCTCATTTGAATCTTAATAAAAAATGAGTGTGTTGTCAAGATTTCTAGAATGGAAATTTGACATTTTGCTTTGCTTTTGTCTTATCTTCACATCCTTTTAAAGTTGAGGAGTTGAATGACTGAGCCTTGTGAGAATTGAACCTCAAGTGCTAACTTGAGAAAGAGTTGAATGATTAAGTCTTGTAAGAACTGAACCTCAAGTGTCAATGACAAAGTTATTATTTTCATGTGTCCCCAACCTATCAAAGACTGAGATTTGAGAAGTAGGTTGACCAATGCGATCAAAGATAGATGGTTTCCTCAATAGCATGGAGGATTTTTCTTCTTCTTCAACATCCACAGTGACTACCGAAACACTTGCTTTTTAGATAGGCATATAGACAAGAGTTAGTGGAGTGTATCCAATTCCAACTTTAGAGCCATAACCTTTGGCTTTCAACATCTTTTGAGTTTTGTTTGTACCATACTCTCCTTTTCTAGAGGCTTCAGGAATGAGCTTGCCTAAACCATTCAACTTCTCATAGTTATAGCCAACTTTAATGATGAGTTTACATGCATTGGAATTAAAACCTTTCTTGGTATGCTTTGTAGGCAAAGTCTCATGCTCAACAATTGGTCCCTAGGATGGTCTTGTGAACCCTTTCAACAGTTGACTTGAGGGTCTTGGTTTTGTGATTTTAGCAACCAAAAGAGTTAGCCCTTGCAGATCTTTCAATACTAACTCTTCATCTCCTGAAAATAGGGATTGGCCTTCTTTTCTTTTGGTGACTAGAACATAGTGTAACACGGGAGCAAGCTTAGTTACTTTAAAGTCATGGTTCTTCTTGTTCTTCTTTATAGAAGTCTTGGTTTGTTTGATTTTCTTCTTCTTAGTTGGAAAGTCAATACTTGAAGTTTTGGAGTGGGGCTTTACTTCCTTGCTAGATGGTGAAGCGATGGCTTGTGCTTCTTTTAGAGTATCATCTTTCAAGTAAAACTTGGCATTAGCAAAGTGTGACTTAGCTACAGTAAAGGGTTTGTCATCAGCTACTATCATCTTGACTTGTCCATCTTGGAAGTACTTAAAGCATTGGTGATACGTAGATGGCACGACACCACACTCATGCAACCATGGTCTTCTAATAAGTAGTTTATAAGTAGTCTCAGCATCAATTACATGGAAAAGTGCACTTGACTCCATTTCACCTATGAGCATCTGAAGTCTAATCTTCCCAACAGCTCTTTGCCCATCTTGATTAAAGCCTTGAATCATCAATCTACTGGGAAGTAGTTCATCCAAAGATATTCCAAGTTCTTTCAATATTTTGAGTGGTAGAATGTTGACTCTAGATCCCCCATCAATAAGGATATGATTGAATTGTTTTTCTCAAATGTAGCCAGTCACAAATAAGGGATGATTGTGAATCTTGGAGCCCAACAAGCAATCGTCATTAGTGAAAATGGAGGACCAATATATTCTATATGCAATAGCTCGCTCCATCTCTTTTTCATTTTCTAAAGATTTTTTTCCATTGCTTACTTGATAACATGTGAGAGATGAAAAGATATAATCTTGGAAATTTTGGGGCATGAACTCTTGTAAGGTAATATTCTTTCGTGAATTTTGCACAAATTTCTCTTCAAGAGGTAATGGAGCTACTTTCATTCTTTTAGATTTTTCCATCCTTGTTGGCTTCCTCACTACACAAGATTTCTTTGGAATCTCATTTAACAGTACTGAAGATTTTGCCTTACGATTCCTTTGTCGAGCCACAAGTGTCCATTCTTCCCCATCAATAACTGAAGATTCATCTTCATGAAGATGCATATCTCTGTGAGTATCATCATAAGATATTTTGGGGGTCATCATTGAAGAAGAAAGTGCTTTCCTTTTAATAGTCTCAAATGAACCAAATTGAATGGTGGGGAAAGCAGAAATAGTTTTTAAGGTAACCATAGTGAGATTGGAAGTCACAATTTCATCGTCAAATGTGATCTTTCCTTGATGGGCTAGCTCCATGATTTTATCTTTCAACACAAAGCACTGCTCTATAGGGTGGCTAATGAGGCGATGACACTTGCAATATTTTGGATCATTTGTTTGGTTAGCCTCTTCAGGTTGCTTCATCTTTGGTAACTCAATCAGTTCCAATGCAATTAAATGATCAAACATTTCAGAGACATCTGAATTAGAGAATGGATATTGTGTGTTTTGCATTTCTTGCAACTTCAGCTTTCTTTTTCCCTTATCTTGAGCATGCATAGACTTCTCTTCTTTCATTTTAGGCTCGAATGGAACTTTGAAAGGAGCAGTAGTTACGATCAAAGACTGCTTGTTTTCCGCTTTAAATGGCAATTTGCCCCCTTTGTGACAATCTTGTTTTTCTTGAACAGGGGGGCCTTGGTGACCATTGGAAGCAATACTAAGCTCCATGTCATGAGTGCGTGTTTCCAATTCTTCAAAAGTTCTAGGCTTTTTTCCTTGAAGAATATAACTTAAGCCCTAGTGCATTCCTTGGATACACATCTCAATTGCAAATGCTTCTGATAATTGATCATTGTAGTTGAGACTAAGATTTCTCCACTGTTGGATGTAGCCTATCACAAGCTCCTCTTTCCATTGCTTTGAATTAGTGAGCTCAAGCATACTGACACTATGTCGAGTACTATAGAAATGACTTAGGAATTCTCACTCGAGTTGATCCCAACTATCAATGGAGCCAGGTTTTAGATCAATATACCAATCAAACGCATTCCCTTTCAAGGATCGAACAAATTGCTTGACCATGAGATCCCCATAAGTACCGGCATTGTTACAAGTTTCCATGAAATGAGCTACATGTTGCCTTGGATTCGCTTTACCCTCAAACTATTGGAACTTCGGTGGTTGATAATTTGGAGGTATCCTCAAGAGATCTATCCTTTGGGCATATGGTTTGGCATAGGCAATGGATGATTGACTTCCAACTTCGCCAACTTGGTCTTTGATAGCTTCCTTGATTAACTCCTTGCGCTGGTCAGAAGAGATTGACTCATTTGCAAAAAGCTTGAGATTTTTTGAATTTTCCTCACCCTTTGCTGAAGTCTCAGCTATATCGTGTTGGGGTTGTTTTGGCTTCAAGCTTTTGTCTTCATGATTTGATCCAGGTGAATTCCCCATTTTGTTCATCATGAAAGCTATTTGTGCATCTCTTGTAGCTTCCTTTTCTGTCATGGGCTTCATTAGTTGTTCCAAGGTTTGAGCTATCATCGAGACTCGTTTTCTAGAGATGTAGTGTTAATCATCATGACTAACATGGTAGATGAACTAACAGTGTGAGAAGGGTCTCTAAACTTGGAAGTAAGGATATTTTCTGAAAAAGAGAAATCAGAGCCATCGGTCGATTCATTTTCTTCTTCAACCATTGGAACTTCTTTGATTGGTTTCGATGTTTGAGACAAAGCTGGTTGAGGCAAAATTTCTTTAATGAGACCAGATACGTCTTTACTTGCCACCCGAGTAGATGAAATTGTTTGCAACTTTTGAGTTTTAGAAGTGTTGAAAATAGGTGAGGACTGGTGTATGGGTATTGTTTGAGTATAGACCTCTGCAAGAGCTTTTGTTCTTCCCCTTGACATGGGTCCAGCATAGGAAGTGTCAAAACTTGATGAAGAGTTTGAATCCATTGTAGGATCAACTTCACTTGTTCCAAAAAAAGGATTGTTGATTTGAGTCTTCTTTGAAGCCATGAGTTAGAAGATGTGAAAAGTTGACGAAGAAGAGATGAGAGGCAGAGATGGTCCCACTGGGCGTGCCAGAAATTTGTGAAAACAAAATTTCTTGCAGAAAACCAAACAAATTGAAAAAGGTGTCACAAATATATTTTTGTATTAATCAAGTAGTAAGTACAATCTCTGTTTTGACTCTTTTACAAAAAGTGCTCCTCTGATTCTATCCTCTTTGAACTTGACTTAAATAAGAAATCCTCTTGGCTTTGGTTAGAAGATGGACCAAACGTTCTTCACAACAAATCTCTGGCTTTGAGCTTGTTAGAGATTTGTTGTTCTTCAAGTTCTTCAAATCCTTTGAATGTTCTTCAAGTCCTTCGAATGTTCTTCAAATGTGCTTCAAGTTCTTCGAAGATTCTTGGATTTTAGGTTGAAATTCTTCGATGCTTTAGAGGTAGAATTTTTCCAGAACTTTGGCTTCTTGAAAAAAACTTTGTCCACAAAATGAAAGGGGAAGTCCTCTATTTATAGTGGTTTCAGAGGATAAACTTCACTTTGAATTAATATGCTTGAAAAGATGTAGTAGACTTTGATTGGCCCAAATTTTGCTTAGAGATAATTATCTCTATTTATTTATTTTGATAAAGATAATAATCAATAAAGATAAATAATTATCTCTATTTTATTTATTTATTTTAATAAAGATAATTATCCATCAATTTTGAATAGAAAATTTATCTTTATTGTATTTTAATAAAAATAATTATCCATCAATATTGAATAGGAAATTTATCTTTATCTTGTGGGCCCAATGACAAGTGGCGAATTTTAATATGCCAATGTGATGTTAATTTGGATGACACATGTCATTATTTGATTTAATTAATTTAATGACATTAATTTAGAATTTGCCACTAAATTTTTATGTGGCATTTTGTAGTTGTCTTGAAAATTTTTTGCCTCCTACAACATCTTAATTAAAAATAATATGATATTATTAAATAAGTATTTGCTTATTATTAAAATATTTTAATAAGTTTGTACAAGATATTGATTTATTTTATTTTATTTGAAAATCTTGTACAAGACATTGATAATATTGAGGTAAAAATTTTAGAAAAAAAAAAAAAAAAAAAAAAAAAAAAAAAAAAAAAAAAAAAAAAAAAAAGAAGAAGAAGAAGAAGAAGAAGAAGAAGACAAGTCATTAGTCATGCCCCCATTCCAAATCTGCTTCTTCCCTAGTCTCTTCTCCAAACAAACAAGATGAGCAACAAACAAATATGGTGACATAGGTTCTTCCTAGTCTCTATTTCACTCACTCTATACTCTATTTCTCTCCCCTCCCTCTCAGTCTCTCTTCCCCAATCCAGTAGATCTGGCAAATGAGATGGCTTGGATTGTGATAACAAATGAGAACAATAGATTTTAGCTTTTGTCAAATGGAATTTTTTTGGTAATAAGAAAAACACATATTCAACTGGAAAAATCGTCTTCGGTTCAGCAAACTAGGCAGTTTAACTGTGGTTCGAGAGGCTCGCTACAAAATATAATTTTCAGTTTTGCGGGCTTTAAAAATTGAACTGGTGGCCAGTTCCTAGTTCAACCAGCTGATCTGGCTCTCAGTTCAATGAGCTAGCCCATTCTAATTTTAAAAAACCATGGTAGACACAACAAACAATAATGAATTTATCACCTTTTTTTCCCATCACTCAAAGTTGACAAACTTAGGAATTGTGCAATTTGTTTTGAAAAAATTTGTGACAATAGCATTTTCAATCACATATGATGGCAAAAGCAACCTACCTTGCATGATCCACCATGCCCTGTTCTGTCCCATGCATATTTTCCTTGTCTCGAAGAGATGATGCAGCGAGAATTGGTTTTGCTCATGATTCGACCTTATCCCACTTCATTACCATCTAGAGCTTTATTCAAAAAAAAAAAAAAAAAAAAAAAAAAAATTTATTTCCTACTATATCAATGTTTTATGAAAAATGATATAAAATGTTTTTTTTTTCTTTATTAAATAAATGAGTCATGAGACAGTATTCAAAGCTTGTGCACTAAAGTGTAGGGATGCTTTTTCTATAACATCTAAAATGATTTATTATGAGTGATGAAAAAAAAAGTTGTAGTTTATGTAAAAGTGATTTTGTACCATTTACAATCGACTCTTAAGAGCGACGTTACGTATTGATCAAGATGTTCATGTGAACACACTAATTTTAAATTTACGTGGATTGTTGAATACCTAAAATAAAATTAATATAAAAAAATAAAAAATAAATAAAAATAAAAAAAAGGTTGAACCTCTACTGTGCACCCTTAGCGTAATGGTTACTCCACAAGTATAAATACTTGTTGGGGTTTGTTGGGGTGTGGGGAGCAGGGCCAAGGTTCAAGTCTTCAAAAGGGAGCTTTACACACATATATACTTAGATTAAGCTAGAATCACTACAAGAAAAAGAGCTATTGCGGCGGGCCAAAACCGCCGCTAAAGGTACATTTGACCTATAGCGGCGGGTGCTATCGCGGCGGGCCGTTCCGTCAATGTTGCAGTGCCGCTATAGGTATATTGCGGCGGTCGCAAAAAGCGCCGCTATAGATGCACCTTTTAGCGACGCATGAAGGTTTATTGCGGCGGGCATAAAACCGCCGCCATACGTGTTCAGAATTCGTGGCATTGACTTTTAGCGGCGGGCATACGCCGTCGCAATAGGAATCATTTAAAACATAAAATGTTCACCTTTAGCGGCGGTTTTTGCCCGCCGCTATAGGTCTTTTTCTTCTTTTTTTTTTCCCATTTCTAGTGGGTTTTAAAACCACATTTCTATTACAAATAAATCCTGTAATAATTTTAGCTGCACTAAGAAAAACCACAAATTTAACCAGATAACACCACAATTGTCTCAAAACTAACATTATATTAACATAGAAATATATTATTAAATACAGAACATTATCTATAACTATCATCATAAAATTAACAAAAGAAAAATATATATATATATAATAAAAAATAAATAAAATATAACTTCTTGTTCAGTCATTCAATTTACCTTGAAATTTCAAAGTGTTCTTTACTTCTAGAAAAATGGACAAGCAAAGAGACAACAATAAACCACAAAACCATTCCACCACCAATTATTACAAGAAAATAATCACCTTCTATTGTAATAATTGAATTAGCTTGCTAATAATAAAGAGATGGAGAAGGTTTTAAAAAGATTCAATATATTTTTTTCTTCAACAGATGCTGTCTCACAATTCCAGAATTTCAAGTCCATGTTATAATTGTGAATGAGAATGATAAACTTCTTAATTTCAGCATCAGTATCCATATCTAACTTCACTGCTAAAAAATGAATAGGAAACAAAAGTTTACTTTTCAATTTAAACCTGAATCCCAAGTTTAAAAATTCAAACTTCCATATCAATGCCATAGATATGCATGGGACGCATCAAGTTCAAAAATTCAAAATTTTCAAGAACCAAAACAAACAACTGCAATTTTTTGTTTTCAATGCTACCCAACATTAGAAATGAAACAAGAATGGTACAGGCAGTGCATAATATTTTGTCTTCTTTTGTTAAATTGCAAGTGCATCTTTTATCTGTTAACACCTATCTCTAACAACTTTAAAAGAGAAATGTGATTCATTCCATTAAAACCCAATACTTTCAAGGCATTTATTGATCCCTACATGTGATGAATCCCATTTAAATAAAAAACCTAATGCCTTAAATGCATAAACAATTACATATGCCTATTACATACATGTGATTATGTATACAATGAGAAAGAGAGGAAGTTAACAGTTGGCATACTTGAGGGACCAACACAACTTGGGGAACTAAGAAGATTGCAATGAAAGGCGAAGGTTTGCGGAGAAGATAGGCAAAGCTGCGCAGAAGCATAATGGTAATCAGAGTCTTGCCAGAGCCAGTCTCCAAGAACACTATAGTGTTCTTCTTGATTGCCATCTCTAGAGCTTCAAGTTAATAACTGCAACACAACACAACCAAAATAAATAAACCAAGAAAACATAAACAACTTCAAAAGACCTCTTACTAGTCCCTTAAATAAACCAAGTTAATAATCACCTTCTATTGTATTATCCCCATGCCTTATTCCAAAGTCGATGCTCACATTAGTAGATTTTTATCACCTTCTATAACTTCCATTACTCTCTATATGATCTTTCCAGGTTTGACATTAATAAAAACCGTAGAACAAGTCTACTACTAGTACCACTACACCTTCTTGTCACTTGCATCTTTCACCCCTAAATAAATAAATAAATAAATAAATATATATATATATATATATATATATATATACAATTAACACTAGATCTAATCTAAGATCTAGAAGTAATAAATTTAAAAAATTTAAAAAAAAATTCAGTGAGTTGAAAAGGGTTACCGGCGGGGACGTGGTTGAGGGAGATGCCGGTGGAGGAGAGAGCTTGTTGGACGGCAGAGTTGATGCGGTTGGTGTCGCCGTAAGTGGAGATAGAGACAAAGACAAAGAAATTAGATCTTTTTTAAGATTGAAAATCTATGGGCTTTAACATAACAGCTTCACAAAATCACAGGTCTATGCATGTAATGCAATGGTAAACTTTAATGCCCATCTCCCAGTATTCAATGTAGGAACTAGAAACCTATTTATATAATACAGAAATGAGAAAGGTTTATATTGACCAGCTTATAGTTATTTCAAGGCCTTTGTGTTTCATATATTACCAAAAATTAATACACTCCATTACACATTCATATATAATAAGTAAAAAAAAAAAAACCCATTCACTGTTTCTACAATCCATAGGTTACTGCACAAATGGGAACTAGCTACCAAAATTTCTTTTTTCACTGTCAGTAGATTCTAGCAATGTGAGTGCTAATTATCAACTCCCAACACATCTTAAGCACATAAAAAGATACGCGCAGTCACATTACTATTATCACTTTAGTGTAACCCAATCAAATCATCTTAAGCTTCTAGAAAAATCAAATATTGTTCACATTTACAGAGTAAAACGCCAACCACTAAAATACATTATTCCACCAATTCCTCAACAAAGTTTCTCATATTAAGACTACAATGCAAGTCATCGAATAAAGCAATGCGCAAATCTATATCATAACGAGTAATACAAGACCATAACAAAAAGGCAAATTTATCGATATCAAAATCCAAAAAGCAGAAAACAAAACCGAAATCATTAAAAAGTTATACCTGATGCTGGAACTGAGCAACTGAACCTTCCACTTGTGTTGGCCCTGTGATCGGTACCTGGAAAGAGGCGTAATTTCCAGCTACAACTTCCACCGGAGCCTTCATTTCCGGCGAGGTAGTGAAATAGTCCGAAGCCATAATCTTATTCAGCCTCTCTCTCAATGCCGAATCTACAACAACACCACCAAAAAAATCAAAATCACACACACAATTCTTCAAAATTGATTCAAAACAAAGAGAATTATATTCAAATCAAAGATTATACAAGTAAGGTTGGCATTGGAATCAATAGGCCGATCACACTTAGCGACCCAGAGCTTCACGTGCTCGATGCAACGCAACAACGCATTCTTATGCGACAAGCTCGAATCGACGGGACGAGACATCAACAAGCCGCCAAGCAGCGAAATCGAATCGAGGTCGATTATTCCACCATCTTTAAATCTTTCTCTCTTTTTTTTTCTTTTTCTTTTTAAAAAAAATTAGATTGCAAGACAAAGACAAAGAAAAGAAAAACAAAAGGATTAGATTGCAAAAGGGGGCCAAACTTATTGGCGTCTCTTGAAGAGAGAAAAAAAATTTGGGGAGGGCAACGGGTCTGGAGGAAGAGAAAAGAATTTGGGGAAGGGGGCGGCTGGGAGAAAAGAAAAGACATATTTATATGATGCTATTGCTAGGGTTTTAAAATCTGAAATAAGAGTTTTAAAATTAAAAAAAAAAAATTATAAGCAAAGTCAAGTCTCGAACTAGAGACCGTTTGTGCAAAACACGTTCTGCACACCACTAAGCTAGTGATGCAAATATACACAAATGTTACATAACAATATATATATATATATATATATATTATAAAAATTTTAATATATATAAAAATTTATATAAATTATATATTTTTAATTTATATAAAATTTAATAATAAATATATAAATTTATATAAATTATTATAGTAAATCAATTACCATTTTTGACTAGCAATTACTGATAAACCCTGGGATATCAGTGGACTGAAAATGTCAGGCGTTGATAAACTTGCGACTAGATCCTGAGAAAACAAGCAAAAACTCAGAGGAGACCGGTGGAAGCCTGCCAAGATCCCTCCAATGGTGAAGTTAGTCTCTGACTAAAAATGTAAACTGAGTCTCCCAAAAACAGAATGCGTTACTCTTTCATTGGCATGTGCTTATATAGTATGCGGGAAGCGGTTACTTGTTTGGTAACCGTTCCTACAGTTAAGGAATCCAACAAGCTCGGAAGTAAATTCCGTAACTGACGTAGAAATTTACGTTTCACAACGGTTGGGCTTGACTGGCGACGGTACGTTCTTCCACTCAGCGGAGACGTAGTAACCTCCCTTGTCCTTTATGGACGAGGGGATGGTAGCAAGTTCGTCCATCCTTTACGGATGGATGAACGGTAGAAAGCCCGTCTGTCCTCAAGGACAGACGGACGATAGTGAGCTCGTCTGTCCTTAAGGACAGACGGACGAGTTGGCAAAGATTTACCTCTTGTCTATCCTTTGGACAACGTATATGGACGGGAGATGACTTAGCGAATTTTCGTTGCACATCAATTACCATTTTGTCATGCATTTTGTAATTGTACAATAATCAAACACATCTATATATCTAACTGAGTTAATGAGCGAAAAATATTAAAAATATAATATTAATGAGATATGAAATAAAATTTAAAAACAAAAAACAATCACATATACTCAATAAAAATCACCACACAATGTTCTCAAAAAAAAAAAAAAATTACCACACAACAAAAATTATCAAACATTTTATCTTATTAAAAATTAAAAAAAAATGATTATAGCTATTATATATTAAATTTATATAAGAATTTTAATATGTGACTAACTACGTTTACTTTTCCAATAAAAAAAATTAAAAAAAAAACTAGGATTACTTTTAAACAAAAAATAATATGACTAATTGGATGGTCAGACTGAGTGAATATATATAGCCATATAAGTACGCAACACATGTCCATCACGTGCCATTCTTAGATTTGAAATCTAACCGATGGATTTGAAGAGTATAATGAAAGGTTCATTCTTGTAAGCATGAAAAATATATGAAGATAATGTAATTTAACGGCAGATTTGTCAAAATTCACATTGAATTAAGAAATATAGGGTTGGGTTCAAGTTACAATTGATGTAACTTTAAAAAATGTTACACCAACCAATAACTTATTGTTGAGTTCATATTTTTAAAATCCAACCGTTGGATCACATTTTCTATAAGTTCTTAACATGCATGCCAATTTTCATGCCAATCGGATGTAATTTACCATTTGATCATTAAACTCATCTTTTATGAGTTATTTTAAACTACAAAAACTTGAATTTAAACAATTGATTTATGACATGGCTATTAATCTTTGATCACCTTGAAATTTTGTAAGCACAAAAAAAATATATGAAGATAATGTAATCTAACGATAGAATTGTCAAAATTCACATTGAATTAAGAAATATAGAGTTAGGTTCAAGTTACACTTGATCTAACTCTAAAAAATGTTTCACCAACCAATAACTTATTATTTAATTCATATTTTGAAAATCCAATCATTGGATTACATGTTCTATATGTTCTTAACATGCATACCAATTTTCATGCCAATCAGATGTAATTTACCACTTGATCTTTAAACTCATCTTTTATGCGTTATTTTAAACTACAAAAACTTGAATTTAAACAATCGATTGATGACATGCCTATTAATCTTTGATCACCTTAAAATTTGTTAAGCATGAAAAATATATGAAGATAATATAATCTAACGGTAGATTTGTCAAAATTCACATCGAATTAAGAAGTTTAGGGTTGGGTTCAAGTTACACTAGATGTAACTCTAAAAAATGTTACACTAAACAATAACTTATAATTGAATTCATATTTTAAATATCCAACCATTGGATTACATGTTCTATATGTTCTTAACATGCATACCAATTTTCATGCTAATCAGATGTAATTTACCACTTGATCTTTAAACTCATCTTTTATGCGTTATTTTAAACTACAAAAACATGAATTTAAACAATTGATTGATGACATGACTATTAATCTTTTATCACCTTGAAATTTTGTATGTATGAAAAATATATGAAGATAATGTAATCTAACGGTAAAATTATCAAAATTCACATTGAATTAAGAAATATAGGGTTGGGTTCAAGTTACACGTGATATAACTCTAAAAAATGTTACACCAACCAATAACTTATTGTTAAATTCATATTTTAAAAATCCAACCGTTGGATCACATTTTCTATATATTCTTAACATGCATGTCAATTTTCATGCCAATCGTATGTAATTTACCATTTGATCTTTAAACTCATATTTTATGCGTTATTTTAAACTACAAAAACTTTAATTTAAACAATTGATTGATGACATGGCTATTAATCTTTGATCACCTTGAAATTTTTTAAGAATGAAAAAATATATGAAAATAATGTAATCTAACGGTAGATTTGTCAAAATTCACATTGAATTAAAAAATGTGTAGTTGGGTTCAAGTTACACTTGATGTAACTCTAAAAAATGTTACACTAACCAATAACTTATTTTTGAATTCATATTTTGAAAATCCAACCATTGGATTACATTTTATATATGTTTTTAACATGCATGCCAATTTTCATGCCAATCGGATGTAATTTACCATTTGATCTTTAAACTCAACTTTTATGCATTATTTTAAACTACAAAAATTTAAATTTAAACAATTGATTGATAACATGGCTATTAATCTTTGATCATCTTGAAATTTTTTTAGTATGAAAAATATATTAAGATAATGTAATCTAATGGTAGATTTGTCAAAATTCACAACGAACTAAGAAATATAGAGTTGGGTTCAAGTTACACGTGATGTAATTCTAAAAACTGTTACACCAACCAATAACTTATTGTTGAATTCATATTTTAAAAATCCAACCGTTAGATCACATTTCCTATATGTTCTTAATGCGCATGCCAATTTTCATGCCAATTGGATGTAATTTACCATTTGATCTTTAAACTCATCTTTTATGCATTATTTTAAACTACAAGAACTTGAATTTAAATAATTGATTGATGACATGACTATTAATCTTTGATCACCTTGAAATTTTATAAGCATGAAAAATATATGAAGATAATGTAATCTAACGGTAGATTTGTCAAAATTCACATCGAATTAAGAAATATAGGTTTGGGTTCAAGTTACACGTGATATAACTCTAAAAAATGTTACACCAACTAATAACTAATTGTTAAATTCATATTTTAAAAATCCAACCATTGGATCACATTTTCTATATATTCTTAACATGTATGTCAATTTTCATGCCAATCGTATGTAATTTACCATTTGATATTTAAACTCATATTTTATGCGTTATTTTAAACTACAAAAACTTTAATTTAAACAATTGATTGATAACATGGCTATTAATTTTTGATCACCTTGAAATTTTTTAAGAATGAAAAATATATGAAAATAATGTAATCTAACGGTAGATTTGTCAAAATTCACATTGAATTAAAAAATGTGTAGTTGGGTTCAAGTTACACTTGATGTAACTCTAAAAAATGTTACACTAACCAATAACTTATTTTTGAATTCATATTTTGAAAATCCAACCATTGGATTACATTTTATATATGTTTTTAACATGCATGCCAATTTTCATGCCAATCGGATGTAATTTACCATTTGATCTTTAAACTCAACTTTTATGCATTATTTTAAACTACAAAAATTTAAATTTAAACAATTGATTGATAACATGGCTATTAATCTTTGATCATCTTGAAATTTTTTTAGTATGAAAAATATATGAAGCTAATGTAATCTAATGGTAGATTTGTCAAAATTCACAACGAACTAAGAAATATAGAGTTGGGTTCAAGTTACACGTGATGTAATTCTAAAAACTGTTACACCAACCAATAACTTATTGTTGAATTCATATTTTAAAAATCCAACCGTTAGATCACATTTCCTATATGTTCTTAATGCGCATGCCAATTTTCATGCCAATTGGATGTAATTTACCATTTGATCTTTAAACTCATCTTTTATGCATTATTTTAAACTACAAGAACTTGAATTTAAATAATTGATTGATGACATGACTATTAATCTTTGATCACCTTGAAATTTTGTAAGCATGAAAAATATATGAAGATAATGTAATCTAACGGTAGATTTGTCAAAATTCACATCGAATTAAGAAATATAGGTTTGGGTTCAAGTTACACGTGATATAACTCTAAAAAATGTTACACCAACTAATAACTAATTGTTAAATTCATATTTTAAAAATCCAACCGTTGGATCACATTTTCTATATATTCTTAACATGTATGTCAATTTTCATGTCAATCGTATGTAATTTACCATTTGATCTTTAAACTCATATTTTATGCGTTATTTTAAACTACAAAAACTTTAATTTAAACAATTGATTGATAACATGGCTATTAATTTTTGATCACCTTTAAATTTTTTAAGAATGAAAAATATATGAAAATAATGTAATCTAACGGTAGATTTGTCAAAATTCACATTGAATTAAAAAATGTGTAGTTGGGTTCAAGTTACACTTGATGTAACTCTAAAAAATGTTACACTAACCAATAACTTATTTTTGAATTCATATTTTGAAAATCCAACCATTGGATTACATTTTATATATGTTTTTAACATGCATGCCAATTTTCATGCCAATCGGATGTAATTTACTATTTGATCCTTAAATTCATCTTTTATACGTTATTTTAAACTACAAGAACTTGAATTTAAACAATTGATTGATAACATGACTTTTAATCTTTGATCACCTTTAAATTTTGTAAACATGAAAAATATATGAAGATAATGTAATCTAACGGTAGATTTGTCAAAATTCACATCGAATTAAGAAATATAGTGTTGGGTTCAAGTTACATGTGATTTAACTCTAAAAAATTTACACCAACCAATAACTTATTGTTGAATTTATATTTTGAAAATCCAACCATTGGATCACATTTTCTATATGTTCTTAACATGCATGCCAATTTTCATGCCAATCAAATGTAATTTACCATTTGATCTTTAAACTCATATTTTATGCGTTATTTTAAACTACAAAAACTTGAATTTAAACAATTGATTAATGACATGACTATTTATCTTTGATCACCTTGAAATTTTTTAAGTATGAAAAATATATGAAGATAATGTAATCTGACGGTAGATTTGTCAAAATTCAAATCGAATTAAGAAATGTGGGGTTGGGTTTAAGTTACACTTAATGTAACTCTAAAAAATGTTACACTAACCAATAACTTATTGTTGAATTCATATTTTGAAAATCCAACCATTGGATCACATTTTCTATATGTTCTTAACATGCATACCAATTTTCATGCCAATCGGATGTAATTTACCATTTGATCTTTAAACTCATCTTTTATGCGTTATTTTAAACTGCAAGAACTTGAATTTAAATACTATTAATCTTTGATCACTTTGAAATTTTGTAAGCATGAAAAATATATGAAGATAATGTAATCTAATGGTAGATTTGTCAAAATTCACATTGAATTAAGAAATATAGGGTTAGGTTCAAGTTACACTTGATGTAACTTTAAAAAATGTTACACTAATCAATAACTTATTGTTGAATTCATATTTTGAAAATCCAACCGTTGGATCTCATTTTCTATATGTTCTTAACATGTATGCCAATTTTCATACCAATCGGATGTAATTTACCATTTGATCTTTAAGTAGGAAGGCAAAAAAAAAGAGACAAATTTTGGGGCTGGGAAATTTAAAGGTCTGTTGCGGCGGTCCAACCCGCCGCAAAAAGGACCCCTATTGCGGCGGGCTTTTTGGAGCGCCGCTATAGCTCTGTTACTGCCGCTAAAACAGGTCTATTGCAGCGGTTTTATGTCCCGCCACTGTTGGGCGCCGCAAAAAACCCTACCTATAGTGGCGGTCACAAAAAACGCCGCAATAGATCTCATATATAACGGCGGGCCAAAAATGCGCCGCAATAGGCGACATATAGCGACGGTTTTCGCACCCGCCGCAATAGGTGCGCCGCAACTGCTTGTTTTTCTTATAGTGAATAGAATTCTATCTCAGAACAAATACAAGTCATACCAAAAAATTTAACAAATAATTGGTGCTTTTATTTAGCCCAACACAAAAAATGTTGACAATACATTCAAATTTTGTAGAGATGGCTATCAAACCCATTTCCTTTCTTTTGATTTGATTTGATTTGATGTTATTAATGAGTACAATATTGGTACATTTCCTGCTCCAAGTGTCTATTTGGTTGAATGAATGGAAAAGTGGGGGGAGGGGGATAAAAAATAGAGAGAGGATGGAAAAGTGAAGGGATAGAAGATATTTTATTTTTCCCTTATAGTGTTGAGATGGGGGTAAAATTGTTGAGTTATGGAAAACTCTTTTATTTGGTTGAGGATAAAATTGAGAGGATGGAAGAAGTAACTTATGAAAATTTACTCTTATTGTGAGAGACCAGAACTTTTTAGGGTGCTCTCAATCAAAAGAGCAAGGCACCGACACCTCTCTTTTGGGGTTATTTGGAGTTGCAACTTATTTTTTATTACAAAAAATAAGAAAAACTAAAATACCTCAAGTTTCATTGATTAAATGTACAAATACCATTTGGTAGAATATCATTACAGGGTTTTGGTCCTAAATACAATCTATGTAAAAATACAAAGTTTTGGTCCTAGATACAATCTACCAAAATAAAATAAAGACAAGACACTATTCTATGAACCAAAATCTATGGTTCGATGGCTAGGTTACAAAATGAGAAGGTGTTAGGCACCCATTTTGCCTGGTCAAAGTTACATCTTCTAGACTTTAAACGATCATTTAAGTACCCTTAAACAATGATATACAACAGATTATGAAATGCAACATGTTATGCAAGCTTTTTAGATCTATGGCCAAATGTTATTTAAAGACTTTAGACTTGTATACTCTTCTATGTAAAGAAATCAGATTTGATATTTAATATGGAAAACAATATTTCAAAAAATAGATCTGATAACAATTTTTATAAGAAAGATTTTTTATGACAAAGTGGAGATTAGGTTTCCAATAAATTTTGGTGAGAAAAACACAGATCTAATTTTAGCTAAGAAAAACACAGATCTAATTTCAAGTGTGATTTTTTTTATTATGAAAAAGAATGATTTTTAAAGGAAGAATTTCAAATTTGATTTTCAATTATGATGAAGAATGAGTTTTAAAGAAAGAATTTCAAATCTGACTTTTTATTATGAAAAAGAATGGTTTTTAAAGAAAGAATTTCAAATATGATCTTAAAGAAAGAATTTCAAATATGATTTTTTATTATGGAACAGAATGATTTTTAAAGAAACAATTTCAGATCTGATTTTTTATTATGAAACAGAATGATTTTTAAAGAAACAATTTCAGATCTGATTTTTTATTATGAAACAGAATGATTTTTAAAGAAAGAATTTTAGATCTGATTTTTAATTATGATAAAGAATGATTTTTAAAGGAAGAATTTCAGATCTGATTTTTTATTATGAGAAAGAATGATTATTAAAGAAAGAATTTCGGATATGATTTTTTTATTATGAAACAGAGTGAGTTTTAAAGAAAGAATTTCAGATCTGATTTTTTATTATGAAACAGAATGATTTTTAAAGAAGGAATTTCAGATCTGATTTTTTATTATGAAAAATAATTATTTTTAAAGAAATAATTTTCGATTTGATTTTTTATCATGAAAAATAATGATTTTTAAAGTAAGAATTTCATATCTGATTTTTTATTATGAGAATGATTTTTAAATAAAGACCTTCAGATCTAATTTTTTTAATATGAAACTGAATAAATTTTAAAGAAAGAATTTCAGATCTGATTTTTAATTGACAGAGAACCATAGATCTAAGATTATATCATGAACATCCTAAATCTATATGATTGAACATGTGAATCAAAAAAATCATGGCATATATATATATATTTTTTTTTATGATGAAACAAAGATTCAAAATAAAAATCATATCGGTTTCAAAATAAAAAATAAAAAATCATATCAGAAATTACTATTCACATATTAACATGGAAAGTATAGCTAGATACACATGCTAATAAAAGGAAAGAACACTCAAAAATGCATATTAATAAAGGAGTAAAATTGATACCTGCATCAATTACATGAACAAATTCTACAGGAGAATTGCTTTAGAGTCAAAGGGAGTGAATCTCTCTAAGCCCTAAAGAATTATCACCTAACAGGAAAGAAAATCTTAAAGTCAAACTTCCAAAGTTTCTTTAACGTTAAGGGGTAGAGGGGTGCTGAATTTTGGGTGGTCTCCTCTATTTATAGAGGTGTATCTGCTTAAAAAATAAGCTATGGTTGCTTAGAAAATCAACAGATACGAATTAGGTAAGGTTTTATACCAAAAAAATCGAATTTGATGGGTCTAGACTTGAACTAATTGCATCTGGGCCCAATTTACAACCTATGCCAATCGGCACTACGGAAGTGCCGATCGCCACTTGTCAAGTGCCGATTGGCACTCTTGGAGTACTAATTGGCACTCCTCAGTGCTCGGCCCGGTTTCCCCTTCTTGTACGCTTTAGGCTCTTTTTTGGGCATTTCTCTAGGCCAAGAATCGTACTTGGACGTATTTTGGACTTGTATTCTCAATAAAATCCATTTTAACTTGATAATTAAATCTTTAAAAAATAATTATCTCAGAGATAATAATCTAAAAAATTTAATTATAAATCCAATTTTATCATTATCAGATTATTCATTTTATTCCCCTACAACCAAACTTATTTTTAATCAAATCAACAACCAATCACAAAAATTTATTTAATTAATTTTAATCATTCACCAATTCAAATTAATTTCAATTAATCACATGTGATCAATTCCACCCAAATGAATGTATGTAGACCATGAAAACTTGATTTTGTGATATCTTTCAATCCGACAGTCCAATTTGGAAACTGGGCATATCGTCGCGATCGTTTGAATCTCAAAATCATTTTTATGAAATGTGATGAATGATTTAATGCATGAAATGTAATTATGATTTTTGGGTACTTAGAACAATCATTTCATTCATCTTCTAAAATTAAATTATGGGTGCAAAATTGAGTGTCCACACTTATGTCACTTATGTCCTTATTATATTATATATAAGAAGTAATTTATTTGTAATAAAATATTACTTATCATCAATTAAAATTAATAAAATAAAATTTATAAAAATTAAGACATTATACATATTATTTTATTTTATTTGTCTTTGGTATTATATTTATTACAATTTTTCGTAAAACATTGAGAAAAAAATAATAGAAAAAAATGTTTATACATTCCCAGAACTTTGAGGTAGTGGCCAGGACACTCCTGAACTTTTATTTTAGCCATATTGCTCCAACTTTATACACCTCACAAATCAGTGCTTCTGTTAGTTTGGTGTTAAAAAACAAACAAGAAACTTAATTTTAGATGGATATGGGCAGTGCTCGACTGGGTTTTGGATGTTTGGTAGGATTTTAGATGGATTTGCAATTTCTTGACGATAATTTCCATAGTCTGGTTTATGTAGTATTTGCCTTTTCTAGAGAGGACCACTTTCTTCCTATATCCCATTTGGTGCTGTCATTGGCCTTTCTCCTCTCTGTAGACTGTAAGTGTTGAATGTGACTCTGATTGTGTTTTTGCGTTGGATTCTATTTCTATTGCATTTGAATTCAGTTCTTTTTCTTTGTAGTGATTTTGAGTGGCTTCAATCCTTCAAGATATTTAATGAACATGTACAATGGTTATGATTCACAAAGGCTAACAGTTCAGGTAGCAGCGCCGCATGAAACATGAGAGGACATTGATGGCACTTCTGATTGTTTCTCATGTATGTGAAAGGAAAAGCACAACACCTAATGAAACAACTTTTGGGGCTTTCTTTCTAGGCATCTTAATACTGCAAAATGGAAGTTGGATTAGCTCAAGTTAGGGGAGCAAGTGTATATTTAGTGATCAGGAATATTGATCAAATGGATCTATTGAATGTATTAATTTTTTGTTTATACTTCTTGTCTTATCTGTGTTTTCATTAAAATTTATTTGGAAAACTCAAACTGCCAGCTCCATTTAAGTTTCTTCTTCTTCTTCAATCTACATATAGATTAGGTAAATCATGTATAGACTCTGTCTCAGCATGCTTGCAACTGCAATGTGGGTAGTAATATTTCACTTTTCTTAGAGACTTGCTGAAAAAGTGTAATTATTGATTTATTGGGTATTACAATTTGTGGTAGCTGAGGAGAACAATTTACTATATGTAAACCTTTTGGTTTTGTATTTCATCTCTTAATGTATATCAAAGGGATCAAATAAATTGATATTGTCAATGTTAGTTGAGGAGAATGATGATCACCAATTTGTATAACTTGTAGTGATAGGCCAGTGTATATTTTTTTTAATACTGCTGGAAAAGTGCAATTATTGATTCATTAGGTTATTTTTTGTGAAACAATTTACCATTGGTAAACACTCAATGATAGTTTAATTTATGGTAGCTAAGGAGAGCAATTTACCATAGCTTGTAGTGACTTAATGCAAATTACAATTACTTATGCAAGCCATATATTGGCCTCTTTCTAATAGAATATATTTCTAGTATATCCTTGATAATTTTCTTTAGACTATTTCTCATGAACGTAACAAATAATATGCAACTGGTGCACAGGTTAAGTGGAGAAAAGGGGACAAAGTATTGTCACTATGGATTGTTACATTAGTATTTCAAGCTATAAGCTTTCTCATGAACTCATACAATAATGGAATGCCATTAATTCCATAACTTGAATGTCACATAGTTGTGAACATGTTATAGTGCATTACATCTAATTTTGAGTACTCCTACATAAATAGTTACAGCAAGTAAAGACGACTTCCAACATTAACACTTGGACCCCATACAAAAGTCTATCACATTCCCACTATTGATTTAAGAAACCAAACCCATTTAGGGATCCTCTTATGCCAGCTTCGTTCTCCAACCTTTAGTTAGTGTCTGTGGTGGGCCTTTGAACAACTGTAGGCTGGGTTGTCTCCTGCCACGTTACGGCCCAATGATTTTGGGTAGGAGAGTCAGGACTGGCTTGACTACAACACACCCCAAGCTAGCTTGTGCACAAGCTAGAACCCCTTTGCTAGGACCTTGGACACATGCCCACGGTAGAGGAAATTGTTACAAAGAAGTTATGGCAGACAGGTGTAATATGACAAAAATAAGAAGAACATGCTTACTATCAGCTAGTGTTGAGGCTCATTTTTGACAAGCTTAGTAAGAGAAAAAGCCCAGCAACACGGGCAAACCAAAGTTAGCACGCAAGAAAAAGCCATTGAGCCCAAGTGGCAAGAATGAACGGCTCACAGGCTCATAAAGTGGGTCCTGAAGAAACAAACAGGCTTGAATGGGCCCGGAAAGAGAGAAGAAGCAAACCCATAGGCAATATATAAAAAAGCGAGAATGGGCCATAGCAGGCCCAAAATAATGCAAGTAAAGAAAGTAAGGGGCTAATGGTAGACCCATCAGCCCCAAGGATGATGTATAAAGTAATTGGGCTAGTGAAGCCCAAGAGAGTTAGTATAGGCCCATGGGAAAGCAGGATTAGAAAAGGACCGAGGAAGCTTAAGGAAAGCAAATGGGCCAAGGATGCCTAAGAGAGAAATGGGACACAGGAGCCTGCAAACAATATAAGAAAATGCCTAGTGAACACACTGAGTCACTAGGAGGGAAATAAACAGCAGGCCCAAAGAGGCCCAGCAGGATTGAGTCAAACAACATTACAGCAGGAATAACAGAGTAGTATGACAGGAAATGCTAACAAGGCCGCGGAGTGAATATAGAGTAGGCCGGGGGAAGGAAGGCCCATGATCCGATAAGGCCCAACCCCCAAAAAAAGCAAGTCATAAAGAATGGTAGATCAAAAAACAACCCACGCCATAAGAAGCCAAAAGTGCACGACAGAACGTATAAACCAATCTCTAGATCACGGCAAATGCATGAGCAGTAGGTGAAGAAGGTGAAGCACGCGCAAGACCTAGGCACCACCAGCCTGTATCCAGCCAATATAGGAAGTGGTGGGTCATGGGTCAGAGGTAAGAGAGGGCATGGTCTGGTGGTGGGGAGAGGGAAAAAACTTATTCTGGAGTTCTTGCTTAGGCTCTTTTGGGGGAAATGTCCTGTTGGGATGACATGTCATCCAAAAAAAGCTAGGATGAGTTGGAACCACTAGGTGCATGCCATAAGGGATAAAGAGAGAGCACACACACTGTAACGGGTAGAAAAGCCACGGCAAGCAAACAAACAAAATAGCCTTCTTTGTTTGGCAGAGGGGAGCGGCACAGCCAGCATAGGTAAGTGGTGGTGGCTGAACAACTGACGACCAGTAAGTGGTCGGCAAGGACACCCACACCAGACAAAGGCAGTTGAGGGCTAAAATAGTAAATACCAGTCACGGCAAGCTCTATATAAAGGACCCCTTGCTATGCACTATGGAGGGGGGTTCGGAAAAATCACAGTAAAAGGAATTTCTAGAAAAAACCATAACCAGAAGTAAGCATTGAGAAGGAAAGGAAGTAAAACAAAAGAAAAGAAAAGTAAGAAGTAACGAGAGAAAAAAAAAAAAAAAAAACAGAGAGTTTAGAACGACAGGCATGCACTAATAGGTTGATCTCCTCTCTCCCTCAATAGCCTTACTCTCTATAAAAGGCAAAAGATCTGTATTTCAGCATAGACCATTTAGGCCTGTTGTCCCAAAGCAATTAATTTCTTCTCTGAGATTACTCGTGTTGGGAACGGTTTTCCCGTCTTGGTTTCAATCCCGTGTATTACTTGGCATGGCAGACTAACACTTTGATTTTGCTAACTCTGTTTATCCTTCACTTAGCTTATTTTGTGTATGGAGAGCCTTTTGTTGCTCACTTTTATTTATTGTGGCTAAAAGTAGTGATTGTATTTTCTTGTGTTATCCGTATTATATCTGCCGCCATAATTTCTTTATAGCGGCTCTGCTTGCCATGGGCATGTAACCAAAGCCTAGCAAACTTGGTGTAGTTTATACACAAGTCGGACCAAGGTGGGTTCCAGTTGGACTAGTCCCAACTCCCTTATCCAGAAAACTCGGGCCTAGTGCAGTAGAAAGCAGCCCAACATTACAAACAAGGCCCACCACCTTATAACTAGAAAACGGAAAAGCTAAATCATGATCTTAGTAAAGGAGGAAATAATGCAGTGATATAAATGCGGCAAAAATGAGTTAATAACAAAGATAAAAAGAAAAGGAAATGATATTAATACTTGATCAATTAATGCTTGATCAATAAAATAAAAGGAAAGATGGTTAGTCTGTCATGCTTGATTTCTCAATGGAGTCAAGTCCAGGAAGGGAACCACTCTTCAATGTGGGCAATCTCACAGGGAAATCCTGCCACAGAAATTGCCTA
This sequence comes from Quercus lobata, assembly GCF_001633185.2. Lineage (NCBI taxonomy): Eukaryota > Viridiplantae > Streptophyta > Magnoliopsida > Fagales > Fagaceae > Quercus > Quercus lobata. The sequence continues at coordinate 20,377,658 of NC_044912.1, read as the reverse complement.
CTTTGAGAGAATGGGCCTATGCCTTATCCTTGAATTCCTTAACCCTCACTAGAGAGCAGGCTTTTGGAGGGAGAAAAGGGAATAGTCTATTGGTACATGCCCACTATCACACTCTTGCTCACTCTCTATTTTTCCTTTCTAATTCATTTTTCCTTTCTAAGTTTCCTATTTTCCCTCCTATCTTTCTTTTTCTTTTTCTTTTTACTTCTTTTTCTCTTTTTTTAAATTTTATTTTTATTTTTATTTTTATTTTTATCTCTCCTTTCCTCTATTCTCCCCCTTCTTCTTGTTCTCCTTACCGTGCACAGATAAGGCCCTTTTTATACTGCTTGTGGTGATGGGTTTTTACTTTTTTACCCCTTTGGTATAGGTGTCCTTCCCAGACCACCCACTGGTCTGTTGGTTGCCCAGCTATCATCACTTACCTGTGCTGGCCGTGCCACATCCCATTCCCAGACAAAAGAGTTTTATTTTGTTTTCTTACTCATCGTGGCATTCCCATCCGAATAAGGGTGGGCATTCTCTCTTACTAACCCCTATAGCATGCACATAGTGATTCCAGCTCATCTTTCCATCTTTTGGGTGGTATGTCATCCCAACAAGACATTTCCCCCAAAAGAGCTTGAGCGGGAACCCCAGAATAGGCTTTCCCCTTCTCCCCACCGCCAAACCATGCCCTCTTTTACCTCTGACCCATGGCCCATCACTCCTGTATTGGCTAGGTAGAAGTGAGTGGTGCCTAAGCCTTATGCGTACTCCACTTCCATGTGTGTCCACAGCTTGTTTGTTGTTCATGCGTTTGCCATGACCTGGGGGCTTGTCTGGCCTTTGTTGCACGTTCTGCCACTCATTCTTGGCCTCTTGTGGCATGGATGAGTCACTGGGCTTTCATTCTTTATATCTTGCTTCCTCCCTAAGCTGGGTCCTGCTTAGGCATGGACCTTTCCTTCTTTAATCCAACCCTTACCCTCTTTGTAGGTCGGTTGGCACTCTTGCCATGCCGCCTCGTTATTTCTACCATGCTATTATTTGATTTGTGCTTGCTAGGCCTCTTTTGAGCCTGCTGTACATTTTCCTTCTGCTCAGTTCCAGTAGCTCAGTACTATCATTGGGCTTGTACTAACGTTGTTTTGGGTTTTCTTGGCCCATTTCATTACTTTGGGGCTTCCTTAGCCGATTCCATCGCTTTGGGGGCTTCCTTGGCCCATTTTATTCTTTTAGATATCCCCGGCCCATTCCAATCCTTCATTCTCATGGGTTTTTGCTAAGTCTTTTAGGCTTCTCCAGCCCAAATTACCATATCCTTTACTTTCGGGGTTTATAGGTTTTTCGACCAACCCCATTTGCTTAGTTCCATCCTTTGGGCTCCTTTGGCCCATTTTTGCTTGCTTTCCATTTCCCATAATGCCCAATGGGTTTACTACTTCTTTCTTTGGGTTCCTTTGGGCCTGTTTACTTTCTTCGAGGCCCTTTTGCTATTTTACAAGCCTAAGGACCATTATTCCTGCCATTCGGGCTTAAATGGTTTTCTTCTCAATTTTCTAATTCTTCTTCTTTATTCCCTCCCATACTGTTGGGCTTGTTCCTATTATTGGGCCTCCTTCCAAATGAGGAATTGTCCATTAATAACACTTTCGCTCCTTGGTGTGAATTCAATGGCATGCCACTCAGAGTAGTTACATACATTACGATCCTACACAACCAAAACACAAAAACAAAACAAAACAAAACAAAACAAAACAAAACAAAAAAAAAAACAAAAAACAAAAACAAAATTATTAGACTATGCACAACTTAGAAACTAAATACAAATAAGTGAAACCAAAATGAAACAAATGAAAACCTTAAACCTAGTATTTGCACCATATGACTCAAAAAAGGAAAACCATAATAGTTGATTGTAAAACTAAAGCTTGATTAAGTAACCACATGCTGCTAAGGGTACCACAATCCTACTAGCAGCTCTAGAGATTTCAAAATTTGGCCTAATAGAATCATCTTAAGTGGAGAAATACGTTTCAAAGAACAAATGCTATCACAAACTTCAAAAATTCAAGTTTGTGAAAGTGGATGGAAAGAAATACAATGAATTAGACATTTGCCACATGCAAAGAATAGTGGTGTTAAGAAAACAACAGAAAAAGCTTGGCTAGCTGGGTTAAATCTGGTTCCCATATGTTGGGCAATGCCTACATAAGCAAATCCAATGATAATCATAGTTCCTAGTAATGCCATGCTCAAAGGGTTTGTGAAGGACATGATCAGGAAGAACTCAAATGGCAAAGCATTTGAAGGTTTCTACATTGAAGTCTTCCATTAGGTGTTGGAACACTTTAGCAATCAAGCATATATTCATGCATGAATATACAAGATATCTCTAACAGCTATCAATTAGACAATTTAATCATTCTCTGAATAGAAAACAAAAAACGATACAAATTATTCACAGTGGAAATCATGGAAACTGAGTTCCTAGACATAAACCAAATTAGGCCACTACAAAGCAATAACAAACTTCGAAAAAAAATTAATGAAATCAATAAAAACCCCACAGACTAAAACAAATACTATCATGATCATGTCCTTCACAATAGCTCCACCAATTCAAAAACAAAAAATTTTACTTACAAATTGACAAAACCCATTAATTAAAAATTTGCCAGCATCAAGTTTGTCTCACTTTTTTCAAAATTAGATAAATATGTTATGAAACCACATAAACCTAACCCTGGAAATTGTTGTCAAGAAATTGCAAACCCATCTAAAATCCTGCCAAACAACCAAAACCCATACCAAAAAACCAAAAACACTGCCCATATCCCTCTCAGACATTTCATCAAACAATTGTATAGCTACTCAAAACCGATTTTGAAGGAATGGAAATTTTATGACAATCAACTCAACCCAATCCATCACAGGCCTTGAAACACTTGGGTAAGTGTAAGGGTAAGCTCGAAAATTAAACCAAACCAAAACATTGCAACAGAAACTTGCAAATGGAGGATTGGAAAAACACAGAGTAGAAAAATAAAAAATAAAAAAAGGGTAAAATACTATTTTGATCCCTAAACCTTATCAAAAGTTTGGTTTTCATCCTTAAACTTTAAGAAGTTCATATTTCGTTCCTATACTATTAACAAGTCCATCTTTTGTCCTTAAACTATTGAAAATGTTTTATTTATGTCCTTAAACTTTACCAAAAGTTTGTTTTTCATCCCTAAATTGTTGAAAAAAGTTCTTTTTTCATCCTTATTTTTGTCTCTAAACTAATGAAAAAAATCTTTACAAAGTTTAGGGATGAAAAAATAACTTTTTAAAGTTTAGAAACGAAAAACAAATATTTGACAAAGTTTAAGGACCAAAATCGTATTTTACCCCCCAAAAAAAAAGGCATACTAGCGGAGAGAAGACTCCGGCACCGGAGAGAAAGGTTGCTGCGACAATTCTAGACTTCTGGTTCATCTCTCTTTCATCCAAGCTTTCTCTCTCCCTCTCAACTAAACTGATTCACCCTTGGTAATGTTAGTTGCCTCTCACATGAGTTTCCCCTTCTTCTTTTTTTGATATTTCCTATTTGTTTTTTAACACCAAACTAACTGAAGTACTTATTTGGCAGGTGTATAAAGTTGAAGGAGTAAATTGGCCAAAATAAAAGTTTATGGGTTGTTTTAACCACTACTTCAAAGTTTAGGGGGGGGGGGTGTATGGGCATTTTTCCCAAAATAATACATAGATTGATACTAAACAAGCTAACAAAGAAAGAAAAAGAGAGTAAATGACATCAAGAAAAAAATAGTATGAGAGAGAGAGAGAGAGAGAGAGAGAGAGAGAGAGAGAACAAACCATCAAAGAAAGAAAGAAAAAAAGATAAAATCAAAGAGAGAGATACATGTTAGAACGTTATAGCTCTGGGACAAAAAAAAAGAGTAAATGAGATGATAGTAGCAAAATTAACCGAGTTTGTCTCCAAATCAGGAGAAAGCTCTTGGGCCTAATCAAAATCTTTTCAATTTCCATTCCAACCAAACAACCCAAGAGTCCCCTTTCTCTCATATTTTCTCTCTCCCATTTCCATCTCCCCTGTTTTCACCATAACCAAACTGATCCAAAGCTACTCAAATTTATCTTTCTTCTTTTTTCTTAATTTTTTTTTGTTTATTAGTTTTAACTATTAATCCCTCTTATATCTTATTAAGGCTATGAAGTAAAATAATCCAAAATTTGTATTGGGGAATGAAAATAGGTTAACATTGGGAAACAACCAAATGGGTCTATTGTTTTTTTCATTTATTATTATTATTTATATATTAAAAATTTTGAAATTGTTTGAAATTTTATTTTTTTTCATGTATTTTATAATTTGGTGCATAATAATTATTGTATTTTATAAGTAATTTATGTCTAAAAAATACTTTTGTTTGATTTTTTAAACATATATTATTAATTATAATTACATTTTTTTCCTAATTGGAAAGTAGAATCTTACGTTCATCAATTTAATTGCCTAACCCCTGTCACTAATCTTGATAGCCATGTTGTTACCTTTTTTTTTTTAAGAATCAAGGCAGCAATATCTTATTAGCTTAGGCCATTCAAATCAGCCATGTATATAGAGTTATGGTCTGTTGGTATTTCTTCCATCCAGATAGACATATCAGGGGTAGAGGATGCTTGTCGAGCTAAGGCATGTGCTAATCTATTACAATGCCTCCTAACATGAGATAAACTAAGCGATGAAAACCGAGACATAAGAATATGAATATTTGCAGTTAAATGACCATAATGAGCCAGAGAGTTGCAACCTGTCGCTAAAGATTTAATCAATACTTCAGAGTCCCCTTCAAGAGTGATGTTGTCGAAACCAAGTTCAAGTGTAAGCTCCAATGCTTTTCGTGCTGCCAAGACTTCTACCTCTATAAATGAAACGGGCAGAGGTATTTGCTGAGTAAGTGAGGCCATGATCAGTCCTTGGTCGTTACGGATCACTACTCCCAAGCCAGCAAGTCCATCCTCTGCAAAAGTCGCTCCGTCGAAGTTGACTTTATAGGCATGTTGATCCAGTGCCTACCAAGCTGCTACCTAATGGTGTCAGGATTGTTGAACACCAACGCTGCAAGAAATTCTCTCCAGGATTCAATCTTGAGCAAAATCAACCACTTGCTCAAGTTATTCCTCCTATTCCACAATGTCCAGAGAACAGTAGCAAAAAGGTTGAGCTCCCTATTACCTGCAAAAATAAGCTCAAAAATGTCAGTGAAAGAGGAGCATACCTGAAGCGTGCTGTGGTTCCATTAAGCCCAAGATCTCCAAACAGATTGCAAGGCTGGGTAGAGGAACAAGGCATGAACCACATCTTCCTAATGCATTTTGCAAGCATCACAACAGCCCTCAGTAATGACCCTTCTACGGATCAGATTGGTCTTGGTTGGCAATGAATCCTTACAAGCCTTCCAAGCCAGATGCTTAACTTTATTTGGGACTTGAAGCCCCCAAATTTTCTTCCATAGTGGCTTGAGCACCGAACTATCTGAAGGCCTAGGCAGGTCGTGCTGCTGTTGCTCATGTAAGTACCTATAGCTGGACTTGACAATATAGATCCCATCATGGTTAAAGGGCCAAATTAGGACGTCATCTTGTATTGATCTATAGAGAGGCATATTTTTTATAAGGGCTGCTTCAAAGTCAAAGAACAAACTATTAATGACATCCGTCTTCCACTCCTTAAGGTCCGGGTCAATCAAGTCACAAACCATACGCACTCCCCTCCCTTCAATCCGTGGTGATAAAACCTTAGGATTACATGATTTGGGCAACCAATTCTCACCTCCAAATTTGGACAGACCTGCCTGACCCAATCCTCCATTTCGCTCCCTGTTTGATCACATTCCTACCCTTCATAATACCCTTCCAAGCATATGAGGAGTTGGCTGGAATTTTGGCCTCCATAACCGAGGTATTAGGGAAGAATTTTTCTTTGAAAACATGGTAGAATAAGGATGACTTGTCATGGAGCAAGTGCCAAGTTTGTTTGGCCAAGAGTGCATCATTGAATATAGACAAATCTTTAAACCCCATACCACCCTGTGTCTTGGGTTTACAAAGTTTTGACCACTTCACCCAGTGAATCTTCCTATTATCACCCCTTTGCCCCCAAAAACATCTACAAATCATGCTCTCAAGTTCATGGCAAAGTGAGGTAGGGAGTTTAAAGCATGCCATGGTATAAGTTGGGAGAGATTGTGCCACTGCCTTAATTAGTATTTCCCGGCCCGCTTGACTCAGTAACTTACCCTCCCACCCTTGAATCCTCTTCCATACTTGCTGCTTGATGAAGGTGAAACTTTCCTTTTTATTTTGGCCAACTAATGAAGGAAGTCCAAGATATTTCTTGTATTGCCAAACAACATTAACACCCAACAAGTTTTGAATTGCTGTTTGAGTATCTGTAGAGGTGGATTTATTGAAGAAGATAGTGGTCTTATTACGGTTAATTTGCTGCCTAGAAGCTCTATCATACTTGGCCAACACCTCAAGCAAGCTTTGACATTCCTCTTCTCTAGCTCTGCAAAGAATTAGGCTATCATCGGCAAAAAAGAGTTGAGTGATTCTAGGTCCATTCTGACAAAGAGATACACCTCAAATGTCACCGTTGTGGGCTGCCTGACTAATTGAACCATGGAGACCTTCAGTACACATGAGGAAAAAATTGGGGGACAATGGATCTCCCTGGCGCAAACCACATGTTGGAGTGATATGCCCATAGGGCTCCCCATTAATTAGCACCGAGTAAGAGACTGTAGTGATACACATCATCATTAATTGTATCCATCTAGGATGGAAACCCATCTTTGTCATCACTTTCTCCATGTACTCCCACTCCACCCTATCGTATGCCTTACTCATATCAAGTTTCAAGGCCATAAATCTAGATTTCCCCTTATTGTGATTCCGCATATAATGTAAAGTCTCAAATGCCACCAAGATATTATCTGAAATCAATCTATCAGACATGAATGCACTTTGATGCTCTGAAATAATATTAGGCATAATAGCTTGCAAATGATTGGTTAGAACTTTAGCAAAAATACGGTACAAAACATTGCTCAAGCTAATAGGTCTAAACTTAGAGACATATGTGGGATCCTTTACCTTAGGAATCAATGTAATAAAAGAATGGCAAAGGGATTGAGGAAGAGAACCTGAATTGAGATAGTGTAAAATAATGGTTAACACATCAGACCCGAGTAAAGACCAGTAACTTTGGTAAAAGAGAGGAGGCATACCATTTGAACCGGGGGCTTTTAGGGGTGCTATCTGCTTCAAAGCGACCTCCACTTCCTCAATGTTGAATTCGGCCACTAGCATATCATTCATCTCATCGGTTACAACTTGTGGAATATTCTCAATGACCTCCTCAAAATTGCTAGGGCTACCCGAGGTAAAGAGATTTTGGTAGAAGTCTACAATGGTGGCATTAACTTGATCTTGGCTGAAGCACCATCCACCATTAGCATCATGCAACCTAGTAATATAGTTTCGCCTACGGAGCTGAAAAGCCTTGTAATGGAAAAATTGAGTATTATGATCCCCATCACGGAGCCATGCAACTTTGGACCACTGCCTCCACATTTTGGCTTCTTTATCAAGGAGTTGATTGACTTCATCCTCCAACAACCTCATACGGCTTAAGTCCCCAGACTGGATAGCATGTTGCTCTACTGCTTTCAGTCACTTACGGGCAGATTCCAATTGTTTCTTAACACTACCAAATAATTTTTTACTCCATTTAGACATAGCCGCCCCACATGACTCAAGCTTCCTTAGCACACAGGTATCCCATGACTCATTGGAGTTTACACTCCACACAGCCTCTATGGTGTCACTACAACCCTTTTCAGTCATCCAAATTTGTTCAAAGCATAAGGGTTTTTTTAAATTGCAATACATATGCTTCGGTGAAATCCATAATGCTTTGTGATCTGAAGATGTGACATCTAAGTGGTGCACTTTTGCACCTGCAAACATTGAGAACCACTCATTAGTAGCAATTGCTCGGTCTAATCTTTCCCATATAGTAAAATTAGGATAGTGTTTGTGCCAAGTGAATGGAAAACCAACATCCTACCTACGAAGGTAGGATGTTGGTAATCAAATGGACGATTAGTGGATAAATGATTTCTTGGCTCTGTACGTTGAAAGTGATATAGCTGATAGTATTGATAATGAAACAATCATGCAATGATTTTTAGATATAAAAACTTGTTGAAATATATTGTAAATTTCATGTATTTGCATGTGTGTTTTCTGTTTATAATCTCGATATATTAAATTTTTTATATTAAATATTGTTTAATTTAAGTTTTTAATTTTGGAAAAAAATTAATGGAGCCGATGCTGTCGACTTTAACAATTAAGTATTGATAATGAAACAATCATGCAATGATTTTTAGATATAAAAACTTGTTGAAATATATTGTAAATTTCATGTATTTGCATGTGTGTTTTCTGTTTATAATCTCGATATATTAAATTTTTTATATTAAATATTGTTTAATTTAAGTTTTTAATTTTGGAAAAAAATTAATGGAGCCGATGCTGTCGACTTTAACAAATTATGAAAAAGATTGTGACAAAATTGTGTGCTAGTTGACGCTTTTGGTTAGGATGAGTATAACATTTTCATAGTTTGTTTATGATGTACATATACACGCGTGGAGGCAGTCTTTGACTCAAATTTATAGGATAAATAATAAAGTGCACCCTTGAAGTCTGGAGTTCTTGGATTTTACATTCTAAAATTTAAGAAATTGAATTTTACACCCAAAAGTTTTGTTCTGTTAGCTAAACATAACTCTCCATTAATGACTCACTTATGTGGCTATTAAGTGATATGCTGGCGTGCTAATATGTATTTTTTTTTTTGTTCGGCCAAATCAGCCCTCAAAGCAACAACGTTTCAAAGAAAGCACAAAACACAATTGTCTTACAACCCCATTACACCAAAACTCAACTCAATTCCCAAATCAAACACAGATCTTTGTCTAATTAGTTGGACAAAGATGTCAGATCACAAGGCCAATATTATCAACGGCAAAGCCATCGCTCAAGCCATCCCCAATAAAGACTCTGAAGTCCATCGTCTCTTAAACAAACACGGCAAGGCATGCATTTAATTACGAATACAAATCCATATCCAATTATATATATACACACACACAACTGGGCTGTGCAATTTCTCATTTTTGTTTATCAAATTAGGAATGTGTGAAATGCCTTATTTCCTCATGGGGCTAGTTGAATTCGTGGGACAAGCAAATAAGCTCTAAAGATTCTGATTTGCAGAACCCAGTTTGGCATGTCTTTTTTAAATCATGTATTGAGAGAGTTGAGGGTGTTTGAGAAACTCATCATTGGCATCACCGCCGCCTTGGACCTGATCTAGAGCCGTCAACAATGCAGCTAAGGGATAAATTTGCGGCTCAGCAGGTGTGGGTTAGGCATTTTGGGAATGAGTTCAGTGTTGTAAGAGGATTTGTGTTTTGTGTTTTGAGTTTGGGCAAAACGGTTTTGGAATCTGCTAGTGCTTGAGCTGTTGTGCTTTCTTTGGAACGTTGTCCTTTTCTAGGGCTAATTTTGCACACAATAAAATAAAATAAAATAAAACATATCAGTACACCAGCTTGTCATTTAACGGTCACATAAGTGAGTCACTAACGAATGGTTGAATTTTATTAATAGAATAAAATTTTAGGGTGTAAAATTTAATTTCTCAAATTTTAAGATGTAAAATTTAAGCAATCAAGACTTCAAAATGTATACTTTGCAATTTACTTAATTTTTTATTATAAAAATAATAGTAAGTAGTACTATATACATAGGTATTTCTTTTATCAATTTTGTCCTATAAAATTATACTTTGTCCCTCTTAAAAATATTATTGATTCTTTTAAGAGTACTATTATATCGACTACTAACTCCACTTTATTACTTTTCAATAATCATTTACCACATCAATAATTTGTAAAAAAAAAAAAAAAAAAAAAAAACTTGTAACTCTAGCATTTTTCTCCTTTTAAAGACAACAAAAAAATTTATATATTTAAAATCTAAAACAAAATACATATAAACCCAAAAAAATTATCAATAGTGAAGTTAAAAAAAATTAAGCCCAATCAACCAATTATACCCAAAACAAACAATATGGTTCTTTACAAAATTTTAAGCAAAATAATTTTTTTCTTACCCAGCAGTTGATGCACACATCAAAGACATTATAAAAAAATTATTAAAAAAAAATTTCAACAAACACAAACAAAAAGATAATTGCATAGGTATCCATTTATTAGATATTGCTGTAGACTTTATTTCGAAGTCAACAACAATCTTCATGCATTATGGAATATAGACTATCAATTGAAGGTGTAGTCTTCAGCTACACCAAAAAATGGACTAAATTATTCAAATCCTTGGGGCCTTCAAAGGCAAAGGATACTTCATCGCTATGGTGAACTCATGCAGCAAGTTCTACCAAAAAAAAAGAAAAAGAACTCATGCAGCATATACAATGTCTAGCAATACTTTTATTTTATTTTATTTAGAGGTGTTTCAAAGCTTCATCTCTTAATAATTATTCACTTTACTTCGTCATCAAACAAAGGCCCCACTGGCACCGGTCCACAAATTTAAGCAACAAACTCACTTCACTTTTAGCCAATTAAAAAAGATGACTTAACTTAGACATATCCCGCTCATCAAATGAAGAGCTTCATAGGACTAACAAGTAACAACGATTTCCCCTCAATAATAACACCAAAATAATAAATAAATACATTACCACTTCTGCATTTCAACCGCTTCGTTTGATGTACTAGTTACCAAACTAGTACATATATAAAATGCAATAGAAACATTTTTGTAAATACATGTTATCAAAAAAAAAAAAAGTATTAAATACAGCTGTAGACTTTATTTCAAATAACACTATAATAGTCATAGGTTGCGTTTGGATTGGGCGTTTTTTGCCCAATCCGCGTTTGCGTTTTTCTATTTTTTTTTTTTTTTTTTTTCACGCGATTTTCCCACAAGCGGCTACTGTTCATGCACTGTTCAATGAACAGTAGCCGCAAACTTTGACTTTTCAAATTTTTTTGGACCAATCACAGCATATCGTGTACTGTTCATGGACCCACAAATTTCACTTTTCAGCAACTTTTTCATTAAAAATGGGTCCCACGATACTATTCACACATTTAAAAATTATTTCGCTACAGTGTTTTTCAGTTTTCAGTTTCAGTTTTCAGTTTTCAGCGGTATCCAAACGCACCCATAGTATTAAAAAAAAAAACTCTCATAGTCATATAGGCTAACCACTTAAAACCTTGGAGATAAGTGGGCCTCGAGAGGATTCTTCATCACCGGATTCACATCAGGTGCAATACTTAGGGTATTGCACCTGGTGCAATACCTAATCAATGGCTGAGATTGAAAGATTGAAAAAGCAACTTTCAATCTCAGCCATTAAATAAAATATATTTAAAAAGAATAAAAAGGTTAAAGTTAAAAAGTTAAAAAAGTTAAAAAAATTGTAAGGGAAGTGGAGGTATTGCACCAGGTGCAATACCCTAGGTATTGCACCTGATGTGAATCCCTTCATCACCATAGTGAACTGCTGCTTCTCTGACAAATCAACCTCATCACCATCAACAGCTTTCCACTCAAAATTCCAAACCAAATTGGCCACAAAATACTCCAAATGAAGTATTGCCAAACCAGAAGCAGGACAGATCCTCCTCCCCGCACCAAATGGCATCATCTTAATCTCTCTGCTTCCAGTTATATCAAACGCTTCTCCTCCATCATCACCACTCAAGAATCTCTCAGGCTTAAACTCCATAGGATCTTCCCAAACCCTCGAGTCCCACCCCATTTCTGCCACCATGAAATTCAAAGTAGCATTCTTTGGTACCAAATACCCATCCAAAACCACATCCTCAGTCACTGCATGTGGCACCACGAAATGGGCTGGTGGGTGTCTCCTTAAACCCTCCAAAACCACTGCTTTCAAATAAGGCATCTTGTTCAAATCCTCTTCTTTCACTTCCTTTTTTCCATCACCAACAACCCCTTTAATCTCCACAAAAAGCTTCTCTTGGATTTGCGGGTATTTCACCAAATTCGCCATAATCCACTCCAATGCTGTGGACGTAGTATCTGTACCTCCGTTGAGAAACTCCGAGCACAAACTAACCATTTCATCCTCAGAAAGCTTCCTCTTTTCCTCTGGCAACTCCAAGTCCAACAACGTATCCACATACGACACAACAAACTCATCATCACCATCATTATTTTTGTCTTCTTTCACTTTGCTGTGTCTTTCTAGACTCACTTTCCTCGCTTCTATCAAAGGCCTTAACACAGCATCCTCGTTTCTCCGAATTTGAAACAACTCTTCCCAACGCTTACGAAATACAATCCTTCCAATACTGGGCCAAAAATTGAGTATTCTAAACCGACCAAAGCTCAAAAGCAAGCGACGCTGAACCTCTTCGATTTTCTTAATCTGGGTTTCTCCGAGTTTGTCTCCGAAACACATAAGCACCAACAAACAAAACATGGAGTATTGGAAATCTTCTTTAACAACAATCTGTTTACCGGATTTAGACTGAGAATCAAGGCGGCTGAGGAGGATATCCAAAACCCACTTGCGCGCGTGGGAGTAGGATTTCACGCGTGAAGGGTGGAGAATCTCCGAACTGAGATTGCGACGAAAGAGTCGCCATTTGGGACCGTAATAAGCTGAGCTGATATTGTGTTGGTTGCTAGATATGACCGCGTTTGTTGGTAGAGGAGTTGGGCGGTCAGCAAAAACGGCACCGTTTTGGACGAGAGCTTTGTGAGCGAAAGAGCGGTCGGCAACGAAGATAGCCGGGCGAAAGCCTATGAAAAAATGGTGATGATGGGTCCGTACTTGGCATGGAGTTTGCGGATGATGTGTTCGAGTTCAGAGAAGGGTTTGCGGAGCCATAGGAAGTTGCCAATGATGGGAATGATGTAGGGTCCAGGAGGGAGCTTATTGTTTTCAGAGACTTTGTTGTTGGTGGTGAGGTTGAGGAGAGATTTGAGAAGGGCTGAGATGCAGAGAGAGACAACGATGATGAACCAGGTCTCCATGTTTGATAAGTGTGTGTGGGGGGCTTTTTAGTGTGGGTAAGTGTCTAAAGGAACTAATAAAGAGAGGGGCAAGTAAATTTGATTGTTGGATACTAGGTACTATAAGTAGCCAGCGAGGACAATTATCTTTTTTGAGAGAGAAAAAGATAAAAAGGGAGGACAATTATTGAAGGAGAAAAAGTAAAAATCCTTTTCTTTTAAAAAAAAAAAAACTTAAAACGTGTAAATTATACCCAAGCTTGGTTAAGAATGATAACGGATCAAAGTTCGGAGTAGGTTTTTTTGGCCAAAATGGGTAACTAAGTATAATTTTTCAATTATATAGTTAGTAGTTCTAATTTTCAAACTATATTATTTATTAGCATCTTGAGTCTATAAGACTCGATTTCGGCCTATAAATCGTGTTTCAAAGACTCAATTTTCATGACCTAATTATGTTTGATGTGACATTTTTTCCACGTGGATTGTATGAAAATCGAGTCTCTAAGACTCGATTTATAACCCTTATAAAAACTAAAACATTAAAGAAGAACCCAGAGGAATAAAAAAACTCAGGCCGCACGCGACCCATCAGAGAAGAACCCAGGCCACACTAAGAACTCATTAGAGAAGTACCCACATTAGAGAAGAACCCAAAGGAGAACCCAGGCCACGCGCGACCCAGGCCGCCGCCCGCAACCCAAGCCGCCGCGCTGGTGAGGTGAGCTCTCTCTCTCCCTCTGATCTGAGTCTCTAAGATTGGGATTGTTGTGTTTTCGGGATTTGTTCTGAAATTTATTTTTGGGTATTTCAGTTGGTACATGAGACTTCACATTTTTTTTAAAATTTTTTGGTTTATAAATTGAGTCTTAAAGACTCGATTTCCAAGTGGTCACCACGTGGAAAAAAATGCCACATTAGCCATGATTAGACCATAGAAATCGAGTATTTGAGACTCGATTTATAGGCCAAAATCAAGTCTCAAAGACTCGAGATGCTAATAAATAATATAGTTTGGAAACTAGAACTACTAACTATATAGTTGAAAAATTATGCTTAGTTACCCATTTTGGCCTAGGTTTTTCTATACCCAAACCCAACCTGCAAGCCCACTATTGTGATTCGAACCCAACTTGTTTAATAAATGAGTTTTTTTTCACCCCAAACCTACCCCGTCGAGCCCTTATGGGCCCATCTCGTCATGCCCAGCCCAGCCCAAAATCCGAAACACAAATTTCAATTTATGATTTTCTTGCCCAAAAATTACAAATGCAAACACAAATCCAAATCTAAACACAAACACAGACATAAACACAAAAAACAGATTTCAGATCTATGATTTTCCCTTTTAAAATCACAAACCAAACACAAATTTCAAAATCAAAAAGTATATCTATTCAAATTTGAAGGTGTAGTCATCAACTACACCAAAAAATGGACTTTAACAATTCAAAACCTTGGGGCCTTCAAAGGCAGATGATACTTCATCGCTATGGTGAACTCATGTAGTATGTACATTGTCTAGCCATACTTTTATTTTATTTTATTTAGAGATGTTTCAAAGCTTCAACTCTTAAGAGTATCTCCAACAGATTAGGAAAATTTTTGTACTATTTGGAGAATAAACAGTGACTTTTACTTTTTAATTATCTACTTTTTCAAACCCACTTTTTCAAACACACTTTCCAACAAATTATCTATCTCATTCTCTATCCTATTTAAATATTATTTCTTCATTCATTATTTATTCTTTTTTTAACAACTATACATCTTCTAACTTTTTTTATTCAATACCTTATTATTATAATAAAAAAAAATTTGAAGAATAAACAGTAGCCCATCAAACTTGATGAGCTGCTGTTCATGAGCAAAAAAAATTTCCGAACATAAAGAGTCCATTGGAGAATGAACAATAACCTATTTTATGAATTTACTCTCTAAAGTAGGGAGCATTTTGTGTTTAGCTATTCTATTATAGATGCTCTAATAATTACTCACTTAAGTCATCAAACAAAGGCACCATCGGCACTGGTCCACCAGTTCAAGCAACAAACTCACTTCACTTTTAGCCAATTAAAAAAGATGACTCAACTTAGACATATCCCCCTCATCAAATGAAGAGCTTCATATGACTAACAAAGATTTCCCCTCAATAATAACACCAAAATAATAAATAAATACATTACCATTTCTGCATTTCAACCACTTCGTTTGATGTACTAGTTACCAAACTACTACATATATAAAACGCATAGAAACATTTTTGTAAATACATGTTATCAAAAAAAAAAAAAAATATATATATATATATATATATTAAATACAGCTGTAGACTTTATTTCAAATAACACTCTCATAGTCGTAGTATTAAAAACAAAACAAAAAACAAAAAAAAAAAAACTTTCATAGTCATAGAGCTAACCATTTAAAGCCTTGGAGATAAGTGGGCCTTGAGAGGATTCTTCATCACCATAGTGAACTGCTGCTTCTCTGACAAATCAACCTCATCACCATCAACAGCTTTCCACTCAAAACTCCAAACCAAATTGGCCACGAAATACTCCAAATGCAGTATTGCCAAACCAGAAGCAGGACAAATCCTCCTCCCCGCACCAAATGGCATCATCTTAATCTCTCTGCTTCCAGTTATATCAAACACACCATCATCACCACTCAAGAATCTCTCAGGCTTAAACTCCATAGGATCTTCCCAAACCCTCGAGTCCCACCCCATTTCTGCCACCATGAAATTCAAAGTGGCATTCTTTGGTACCAAATACCCATCCAAAACCACATCCTCTGTCACTCTATGTGGCAATACAAAATGCGAAGGTGGGTGTCTCCTTAAACCCTCCAAAACCACTGCTTTCAAATAAGGCATCTTGTTCAAATCCTCTTCTTTCACTTCCTTTTCTCCATCACCAACAACCCCTTTAATCTCCACTAAAAGCCTCTCTTGGATTTGTGGGTATTTTACCATATTCGCCATAATCCATTCCAATGCTGTGGATGTAGTATCTGTACCTCCGTTGAGAAACTCCGAGCACAAACTAACCATTTCCTCCTCTGAAAGCTTCCTCTTTTCCTCTGGCAACTCTAAGTCCAACAACGTATCCACATACGACACAACAAAATCATCATCACCATCATTATTTTTGTCTTCTTTCACTTTGCTCTGTCTTTCTAGCCTCACTTTCCTCCTCGCTTCTATCAAAGGCCTTAACACAGATTCCTGGTTTCTCCGAAGTTGAAACAACTCTTCCCAACGCTTACAAAATACAATCCTTCCAATACTGGGCCAAAAATTGAGTATTCTAAACCGAACAAAGCTCAAAAGCAAGCAACGCTGAACCTCTTCGATTTTCTTAATCTGGGTTTCTCCGAGTTTGTCTCCGAAACACATAAGCACCAACAAACAAAACATGGAGTATTTGAAATCTTCTTTAACAACAATCTGTTTACCGGATTTAGACTGAGAATCAAGGCGGCTGAGGAGGATATCCAAAACCCACTTGCGCGCGTGGGAGTAGGATTTCACGCGTGTAGGGTGGAGAATTTCCGAACTGAGATTGCGACGAAAGAGTCGCCATGTGGGACCGTAATAAGCAGAGCTGATATTGTGTTGGTTGCTAGATATGACCGCGTTTGTTGGTAGAGGAGTTGGGCGGTCAGCAAAAACGGCACCGTTTTGGACTAGAGCTTTGTGAGCGAAAGAGCGGTCGGCAACGAAGATAGCCGGGCGAAAGCGTATGTAAATGGTGATGATGGGTCCGTACTTGGCATGGAGTTTGCGGATGATGTGTTCGAATTCAGAGAAGGGTTTGCGGAGCCATAGGATGTTGCCAATGATGGGAATGGTGTAGGGTCCAGGAGGGAGCTTATTGTTTTCAGAGACTTTGTTGTTGGTGGTGAGGTTGAGGAGAGATTTGAGAAATGCTGAGATGCAGAGAGAGATAACAATGATGAACCAGGTCTCCATGTTTGGTAAGTGTGTGTGTGGGGCTTTTTTGTTTGGGCAAGTGTTAAAAGGGGTTAATAAATATAAAGGGATAACCTTTTCTGAAAAGAGACGAGGACAAAAGAGGAGCAAGTAAATTTGATTGTTGAGGTACTAAAAAAGTAGCCAGTGAGGACAATTATCTTTTATGAGAGAGAAAAAGATAGAAAGGGAGGACAATTATTGAAGGAGAAAAAGAAAAACTCAAAATCTGTTTTTTATTTATTTATTTATTTAATTATTTATTTAAATAAACTGAAAACGTGAATTACGCGCAAGCTTGTTATGGAAAAATCTCTTTCTACCAGATTGTGTAAGAGCATTAGCATGCATATCTAAGAACATTTTAGCATAAATGCATCAAATAACCATTGCATCAAAAAATGTCAAAAGGGAGTATTGTAAAAATATTTAGAATTGTGCTACAGTATAATTCTAAAGGTAGAATTGTACTGTAGCATAATTCTAAAACTTATAATATTTGTTTATTTCCCATTTTCTGACTCTCTCTCACTTTGTTTCTCTTCTCATTTCTCTCTCCACAACAGCGTCTCTCTCTCGTCACATCTCTCTCTCACAGTGGGCTTTTTTGGCATGGGTCATGGGTCTGATGTGGAGGTGAGACTAGGAAGTCAGATCGGCGTGGTATGGTGGCGATTTCTGGGTACGTTTTCTGGGTTCATGGGTATGCAGCGGTGTGGTATGGTGGTTTGTAGCGGCGTGTTCATGGGTTTCCGGTGTGGTTTGCAGTGACGAGATCAGTTTGTAGGTGGGTTTATGTAAATTTTGACTTGATTTTTTTTTGTGGGTCATCTTTTGGATTCGAAATTTGCTATTGGTTTCATTTGATTTTGGGATGGATTTTTTTTTGTGGGTTCATGGTGGTGGAGTTAGGGGTTGCTATGGTGGTGGTGGAAGGGGGTGGGTTTTTATTATGGGTCATATATGGGTTCATGGTAGTGAAGGTGGGGGGTTGTCGTGGTGATGGTGGTGGACATGGGTTTCGAGGCTGAGGTTTCTGGGGTTGCCGTGGGGTGGTGGTGGTGGTGGAAGGGGGTAGGGTTTTTATTATGGGTCATGTGGGTTCATGGTGGTGAAGGTGGGGGGTTGTCGTGGTGATGGTGGTGGCCAAGGGTTTCGGGGCTAAGGTTTCTGGGGTTGCCGTGAAGTTTCTGGGGTTTATTTGGGTTTTGGATATATTATTTTATTACGTAAAAATATTATTTTAATGTGTTGTATTGTAAAATAAAATTTTGGGATGTAGGACGTATTGTAAAATAATATGGTATAAGTAATAAAATGGCCATGGTAAAATAAAATAGGATAGAATTCTCTAATGCTGATGCTCTAATAGCGTTTTTTATAAACTGAAAAGGTGGGTCATTACACAGTGTGAAACAATGAAAAAAGCACAGCCCATTGTTGAATGAAAAAAAATATATTAAAGGAATGTCAATTTTGTTATAAAAAGTTTAAATATTTGATAATAAAATATGATTGGTAGGATAAATGTCTTATGGACCGTTTGGATGGGGAAGAAAGGGGAGTGGAGGGAAGTAAAGTAGAGTTGATTAAAAATAGACTAAGGGTGAGTTTAGTTCAGTTTTTTGAAACTGGACTTTTTGAAAAAGTGGAGTTTTCAAAAAGTGCGATATAAAATTGGGCTTTTTGAAAAAAATGAGTGTTTGGTAAAAACTATTAAAAAATGATTTTTGAAAAAACTGAGTGTTTGACTAATACTTATTGTGGAGACTTTTTGACTCAGCTTGGCCAATAGCTTGCTTGTAACCGATTTTGGCTTGAATCCCACATCGAAAGAAAACCCCCCACTTGCTGCCTTATAAGCTGTGAAGCTAAGGGAGTAGTGTACCACCATAAAAGGGCCCTTTTATTGTGGAGACTTTTTGCCTCAGCTCGGCCAATAGCTTGCTTGTAACCGATTTTGGTTTGAATCCCACATCGAAAGAAAACCCCCCCACTTGCTGCCTTATAAGCTGTGAAGTTAAGGGAGTAGTGTACCACCAAGCATCTGAACGGTCTGGGTATGAAAACCTTGATTTTCTTAGTGATATTTTTGTATGTATGTCTTTTTTGTGGTAAATTCTTTATATATAATTCTAATCAATACACAATTTGTTTTTAATGGTTGGTAGGAATTAATAATTACATCGTGAAACCTGTGAAGGTTGTTTCTTTCAAATTGGGAAGATAGACTTCGGCCATAGTTATTTATGTCGGACCTTGAAATTTGATGCTCTCCTTTACTCCTCCCATTTGGGAGGATAATTAAGAAGTTAAGGGTCCGTTTGTTTGGGTGGATGGAAAAATAGGAGGATAAAAAATATTGAGATGATAGAAAAAATATTAGTCTCCCTCATTTGTGTTTAGTTAGGAGGGTGAAAAAGTGGATGAATGGAAAACTTTTTTATTTTGTTGAAAATAAAGTTTGTATAAATTAACCATTATGTCCCTATTAAATAAAATAAAAGGTAACACATTATACTTTTTTTAAAAATTATGTATAGATAGACACTAAATAAAGTATAAAAGAAAAACAAAAAAAACCAACCTAAATTAATGAGAAAATAAACATATGAAAAAAAAAAAGAAAAAAAAAAAAGCTACACTTCCATAAAAAAGTCAAAGAAAGAAAAAAAGAAGCTACGTTCAGACAAAAGAAAAGAAGAAAAAAATAATAAAAAATGAAAACCATCACGTCAGTGACAAAGAAAAAAAAAAAGAAAAAAAGAAGAAGTCAACACTAGTAACAAAGGATTAAAAAAATGATGGGAAAAAATAAAAAGCCAACACATTAGAGACTTGAAGGTGAATTTTAAGGGTACTTTTGGAAGCTCATTTTATGAGTTTCTTCCTTTTAGTTTTTTCTTTATTCTGAAGAGAAAACTTTTTGGTGGGACAAGAGAGAAAATACTTGGACCCTATCATTTATTTTTCTTTCTCTCTACCCAACCAAATACACTCTAAAAAAGTTTTCCTTCCTATTTTCTCTCCAAAGTTTTCCATCCTCTCTATTTCACTTTCAAATAACACACACCCTAAAGAGGTGTTTGGTACATACACTTAAAAACTGAAAACATATGTTTGAAAATATGTATGAAAATATATATAAATGAAAAAGTGTATAAAAATATGTGTAATATTGTTTAAAAATTAAAAATATATGTTAAGTGGTTGTAACAAACCAGACCCAACTATTTGAGGAAGAAGACCATCAACTGAAGTCTAGATAAGACATCGGTCCATATTGGCCAAAAGAAAGTCTAAATAATTAGCATAAAAATCTTTACTGTCATGCAGGCCAAAAAGGGGATTTTTTTTGTTCGCTAAATAAACAGGATGAGATTCAAATTTCAAAGCTTTTGGTATCATAAGACATTATTATAAACTTTATTTCGAAGTTGACATTGACATTTTACCTCTAGATTGTGGGGAATATTCGTGCACCATGGAATATATATATATATATATATATATGTATGTATGAGAAAAAGTTCAAATTATACCCTGTATAACTTTAATTAAAGTTACATTATTTAATATTTTTTAATTTGATGTAAATTTTAATAAATTTACCGTTAGATTACATTATTTTTGTATATTCTCCATACCTGCAAAAATTTCAAAATGATCAAAGATTAATAGTTATGTCATTAATCAATTTTTTAAATTCAAGTTTTTATAGTTTAAAATAATGTATAAAAGATGAGTTTATGGATCAAGTAGTAAATAACATCCAATTGACATGAAAATTGACATTATTGTTAAGAACATATAGAACAAGTAATTCAACATTGGGATTTTTAAAATATGAATTCTATAACAAGTTATTGAGTAGTGTAATATTGCTTAGAGTTATACCAAATGTATCTTGAATCCAATCCATATATATATACTAACCTCATCACACGCGCTTTGCCGTGCGATAAGGCTTTTTATTTGGAAACATGGATAAGTTTTTATTTTAAGCGCGTGTGATAAGGCTTTTTATTTGAAAACATGGATAAGCTTTCATTTTTTCATTGGTCTAGTGTCATAATTTTCATTTTAAAAAAAAATTTGGATAAGTTTGATTTGAAGACATAGATTAGTAGGAGAATGTCTTATTTTGTAGGCATTATAAGTGGAGTTGGAGATATATTTTTACTAGGTTGTTCTCAAATTTTTTCCTGTTAAACTCTAAAGTTTAAGAGTATTTTTAAATCACGTAAAAGTCCAATCTAAAAAAGAGAATCTTCTTTATATATATATATATATATATATATATATATATAGACTACCAATTGTAGGTGTAGTCTTCAGCTACAACATAAAATGGACCTGTTAACCATTGAAATCCTATAGGAGATAGATGGACCTTCAAAGGATACTTCATTGTGGTAAACTCCTGTGGCAGGTACATCTTCAAATCATACTTGATGTTGATGGTGACAAATTAAAAGCTTAGCATGCCTAGCCAAATATCAGCCACACCAATACTTCGAACTTCGAAGAATATGGTAAAACAAAGTTTACTCAACAAAATCATACTTTACCCTTAGCCAGATCAGAAAGTTGAACAGCCTTAGACATTTCCCGCTCATCAGAATGAAAAGCTCCAAATGACTGACAATGGTTTCCCCTTAACAATGACACCAAAATTATAAATACGGTACCATTCCAACCATTTCGTTTGAACTTTGAAGTATATTCACTATATTGTACGGACCATGGTTAGCAAAATATGGTACGTCATACGTGTATGATATTGTAAGCATACAGATGGGTATATTTAGGTACATACATAAACGCAAAAAGAACGGTATATGCATAGTACAGATATAATACATTTATGTTTTTAAATTTCACAACAAAAGTATGGATACATTTTCTATATACTTTTTTGGAGATAGATACAATAATCCAACATATTACAATCATATGGAAAATTCTCAATAATTTAATTAGAATACACTAATATAATAAACTTGTTTAGTTGTTTGCTATTTGTGTATCAGACTATTTTAGTTTAACCTGCCTTTTAACATAACAATTCTTATTTTTATATCTTACTAACAAATTACAAGTATCTATACTATTTATAAGAGGATTCTTCTCTTTAGACTGGACTTTTATATGGTTCAAAAATACCCTTAAACCTTAGGTTTAAAAGAGAAAAATTTTAAGGACAACCTGATAAAAATATATCTCCAACTCTACTTAAAATTCTTACAAAATAGAACACTCTCCTACTAATTCATATCTTCAAAAGTATATATATATATAAAAAAAAAAAAAAACTTATCTAAAAATTTTTAAATTAAGGGAAATTATGACCTTAGACCAAAAAAAAAAAAAAAAAAAACCCCATCGCGTGAGCAAAGCGCGTGTGATGAGATTTGTGTGTGTGTGTGTTTATATATTTTGGAGGGAACTATAGAGGTATAAAAATAAAACAAATATTTTTTGCAAACAAATACATATGGGTAAAAAAGAAAAATAATCCATTATTCAATTTATTGTTAAAAACAATAATGAGAATTAGTATTTTTTTTTTCTTTTTTTTTTAGAGTAAAGTTTAGCTATAAGTCTACAACCTAATTTGAAGGAATTTCCTCCAAACAAACTATGTGGTAGCATTATAGAATAACATATATCCTGGTATAAGAGTCACATACGATCAAATTTACTCATCTAATAGATCCTGACCCATTTTCTCTCTCATTAGCACCCTCTAATGTCCAAACTTGCCTCTCTCTCTCTCTCTCTCTCTCTCTCATATGCTTTTCCATAAAAATCTAGGAAAATCTTGACCTTAGCACTTCAAATTGAAGTATAAGTTCTATTCACAATCTCCGAAGAGCTATTAATTCACAATTTTTCATTACTATTTCAATTAGGCTTATAATTTATAAATACGAAGATCTTATTTGTTTTTTCAATTGCTTGGTCCGAAATGCAAATCAATGAAGATTGAATCTTTTGGAATTTAGAGAGTAACACGCTTGGAGCATTAATGTGTTCTATTTTTGTGTGCAAAAATTAGTAAATGAATCTTTGATATTTGTGAGAGATTTGGAAAAGGAGTCACTCTTGAGAGAGAAAAAAAAAATAATAATAAAATGGTGGTGCAAATTGTGGTATGTTTGGGTGAGCTTTAGGTAGGTGGTGGATCTTTGTGGATTTGGGGTCATTCTCACAGTTTCAAAAATTCAATTTGTTTGTGAATTTAGGGTTTATATATATATATATTTATATATTAAATCCACTTTTCTAGCCATCAATGCCCTTTACTTTAATTATGCATGTAAATGCTCAAAATACTAATAGTCAAACCTTGTACACCTTATTTATGGGGCCAAAGTGGCCAAATACCACTGTTTACCAATATATATCAATCTATCATTGTTTTGAAAATATGTAGAGATTTACTACTTTTTAGATCCCTACATATCTTCGAAACAGTAGTAGATTGATATATATTTTAGTAAACAATGCTATTGTGCCATTTTGACCTTATTTAAGGCATATGCTAATCTTCCAACTAGACATGCATATAAAACCTAAGATAGTGCTCTTGGAATGTATTGTTCATGTGATAGATGAATTATGCACTCTGTCTCTTACAATTTCAATGCCAAGTATTTTCTTTGCTTTCGTAAGGTCCTTCATTTAAAAATTGAAACTTGTTGCTCAATTAAGTCTTCAACTTGTCCATCTTAGCGTTGCTTTTACAGGCCACAAGCTGATCATTGACATATAAAAGTGTTGATGCCCACTTTTGACGAAGGGCCCAATAGCAGAAGAAACCTAACAGTATGGACAATGTAGGAAGGGGAAAATAGTAAGGGAATAAGGAAGCAAGCCCAGTAGATTGATGGCCAACAGGCCCACAAGAATAAAAAGAGATAAAGAAGAAGTAAATGGGCTAGAGAAGCCTGAGAAATGAATTAGTAAACTCATTGAGTTGGTTTAAAGGCCAATAAATCCAAAAAGTAATAAGAAGTAAGGATGTAGTAATTGAGCCAAGGAAGCCCAAAGGATCTAGCAAAAAGCCCATGAGAGTAAAAGAGGTAAAGAAAAAATAAATGGGTCAAGGAAGTCCGAAAATGAAATAATGAAATGGGTTGGCACAGCAGAAATTTTGCTAATAAAGCCCAAAAGAGGTAAATATATGGAAAGTTGGCTAAGGAAGCCCTGAGTAAAAGATTGATAAAGAAGTGGGCTGGCATTGTAGGAGCATAAGCCCGTAAGTCCACGGGGTAACAAGAAATTAAAAGAGAGCTAAAACTATAGCATGCGCGATAAAGTGATATGGCAAGATCAATAGCTAAGAGGCACACAGACACAAGAAAGAAAAAACATGGGCTCGGCAGGGCCTTCGCACAAGCAACACCCAGTCCAAGGAAAGGATAAAAGGTAGGGAACATAGGTCCAAAAGCCCACACATCCATCATGCCACAAGAGATAAATATCACCCAGTACATACAACAGAATCAAACAAACACGGAGACAATAGAAATGGTGTGAAGGCCCGAAAGAAACAAATTCAGACGAGTGGAGCATGTACAAAGGGCCAAGACACCACTTACTTGTACTTAACCAATACATGAGAGGTAGACCACGAGTCAAGGTATTCAGAGGATTGGGTCTGACGGTGGAGAAAAAGAGGTGGTCTATTTTGAGGTTCATACTTAAATTACTTTGGAGAAAGATATCCTGCTGAGATTTCCGACATATTATGTAAATTTTATTCATTTAACTTAATTTCAAATAACACTATCATAGTCGTAGTGTTGAAAAAAAAAAAAAAAAAAAAAAAAAAAACCATTTTCATAGTCATAGAACCATTTAACGCCTTGGAGATAAGTGGGCCTTGAGAGGATTCTTCATCACCATGGTGAACTCCAGCTTCTCTGACAAATCAACCTCAACACCATCAACAGCTTTCCACTCAAAATTCCAAACCAAATTGGCCACAAAATACTCCAAATGCAGTATTGCCAAACCAGAAGCAGGACAAATCCTCCTCCCGGCACCAAATGGCATCATCTTAATCTCTCTGCTTCCAGTTATATCCAACACACCATCTTCACCACTCAAGAATCTCTCAGGCTTAAACTCCATAGGATCTTCCCAAACCCTCGAGTCCCACCCCATTTCTGCCACCATGAAATTCAAAGTAGCATTCTTTGGTACCAAATACCCGTCCAAAACCACATCCTCAGTCACTGCATGTGGCAACACAAAATGCCCAGGTGGGTGTCTCCTTAAACCCTCCAAAACCACTGCTTTCAGATAAGTCATCTTGTTCAAATCCTCTTCTTTTACTTCCTTTTCTCCATCACCAACAACCCCTTTAATCTCCACAAAAAGCCTCTCTTGGATTTGTGGGTATTTCACCAAATTCGCCATAATCCACTCCAATGCTGTGGACGTAGTATCTGTACCTCCGTTGAGAAACTCCGAGCACAAACTAACCATTTCCCCCTCAGAAAGCTTCCTCTTTTCCCCTGAGAATCAAGGCGGTTGACGAGGATATCCAAAACCCACTTGCGCGCGTGGGAGTAGGATTTCACGCGTGAAGGGTGGAGAATCTCCGAACTGAGATTGCGACGAAAGAGTCGCCATGTGGGACCGTAATAAGCAGAGCTGATATTGTGTTGGTTACTAGATAAGACCGCATCGGTTGGTGAAGGAGTTGGACGGTCAGCGAAAACAGCACCGTTTTGGACGAGAGCTTTGTGAGCGAAAGAGCGGTCGGCAACGAAGATAGCCGGGCGAAAGCCTATGAAAATGGTGACCATGGGTCCGTACTTGGCATGGAGTTTGCGGATGATGTGTTCGAATTCAGAGAAGGGTTTGCGGAGCCATAGGATGTTGCCAATGATGGGAATGGTGTAGGGTCCAGGAGGGAGCTTATTGTTTTCAGAGACTTTGTTGTTGGTGGTGAGGTTGAGGAGAGATTTGAGAAGGGCTGAGATGCAGAGAGAGATAACGATGATGAACCAGGTCTCCATGTTTGATAAGCGTGTGTGTGGCTCTTTAGTGCGGTTAAGTGTTAACATGATCTAATAAATATAATGGGATAACCTTTTCCGAAAGAGAGATGCTACGTCTACAATATTTCTACAATATTTTTATAACAAATCACATGTGATTAGTGGTTATTGGTTTAAATTTCAAACTAACACTAAGATTACTTTTTTGCCCCAACAATAACAATTAGTAACAACTTGCCACTTACAATTTGTTGTAAAAATGTTGTAGAAATATTGTAGACATATCATTTCTCTTTCTGAAAAGAGATGAGGACAAAAGAGGAGTTAGCAAATTTGATTGTTATCATTTTTGATAGAGAAAAAGATAGAAAGGGAGGACAATTATTGAAGGAGAAAAACTCAAAATCTTTTTTTTTTAAACTGAAAACGTGAATTAGGCATAAGCTTGTTATGGGAAAATCTCCTTCACACCCTGTGTAACAGCGTTTCTTATAAACTGAAAAAGTGAGTCATCACACAGGGTCAAAATGGCCAAATACCACATTTTTTGGAAATTTTTAGCAAAAAAACATTGTTTTGGAAATAAATAGCAAACTACCACTTTTTCTAGAACTTGAGTTTCAGAAACTCGAGTTCCTCATCAGTTCTACCATCGTGGCACTGCTGAATTGGATATGTGCGATTAAAAAAAATTATGTGGTACTTGAGTTTGGTAAACTTGAGTACCATGCAACACAATACTCGAGTATACCAAGCTCGAGTACCTTTTATAAATAAAATGTAGAAAATTTTATTTCTACAGTACTTGAGTGTACCAAACTCGAGTACTGTGTAATTTTTTTTTGGGATAATCAACAAATTAACATAAAGATAAAAATAAGTAGTTTTTTTTTTTATGTTTTTATTTATTTAAATAGAAACATTGTAAAATATAGAGATTTTAATTTTGAAATATGAATTTAATTTCTACATTAATTAAAATTGTTCATTGTTTTCTCATAAAAATTATTCACTATTTTCTGTATAAACAATTTCTATAATTTTGCATAAAATTATTTTCTGTTCAGCATTATTTAAGAAATTGTTCGCTCTCTTTTTTGTATAAATTATTTTCTGTTCACTATTTAAAAAATTGTTCACTGTTTTCTCATAAAACACCTAGTGAAATCGTGTTTTCTAAATTTAAACGCCAAATCTGAATGCTTTTTCATGTTTGAATTTCACAATAATCGAATATATTTTTTTGCATTGATAAAATCTGTTTCTACATTAATAAAATTTTCTTTCTGCACATCATATTTATTGTATATTCAAATCTGCTTACTGCACTCATAAAATTTGTTTTTTGCATTAATTAAAACTGTACATTGTTTTCTCATAAAAATTGTTCACTATTTTCTGTATAAACAATTTCTACAATTTTGCATAAAATTATTTTCTGTTCAGCATTATTTAAAAAATTGTTCACTCTTTTTTATGCATATATTATTTTCTGTTCACTATTTAAAAAATTGCTCTCTATTTTCTCATAAAACACCTAGTGAAATTGTGTTTTCTAAATTTAAAAGTCAAATTTGAATGCTTTTTCATGTTTAAATTGCACAATAATCGAATTTGTTTTTTTGCATTGATAAAATCTATTTCTATGTTAATAAAATTTGCTCTCTACACATCATGTTTACTGTACATTCGAATTTGCTTACTGCATTCATAAAATTTGTTTTTTGCATTAAGTAAAACTGTTAACTGTTTTCTGCATAAACTGCTTTTAGCGTTGGCGTAATTATTGCACTTAAATGGTTTTTGTGTTTTTTAAAATATGTAACCATATGAATAATGGACAAACTCCATTAAAGAAAAATGAATAATTCATATAAATCACCTAATGGTAAATGCCTCGAAAAATTTGAATTTGTAAAAAAGTTCGAATTAGTTGAATGTAGAATTGTTCACTAAGTAAAACTATTTTCTGCATTAAGTAAAATTGTTCACTGTTTTCTCATGAAAATTGTTCACTATTTTGCATAAACTATTTCTAGCATTTTGCATAAAATTATTTTCTGTTCAGCATTATTTAAAAAATTGTTCACTCACTTTTCTGCATAAATTATTCTCTGTTCACTGTTTAAAAAATTATTTGCTGTTTTCTCATAAAACACTTAGTGAAATCATGTTTTCTAAATTTAAACCCCAAATCTAAATGCTTTTTCATGTTTGAATTTCACAATGATCAAATCTATTTTTCTGCATTGATAAAATCTGTTTCTACATTAATAAAATTTACTCTCTACCTATCATGTTTACTATATATTCGAATCTGCTTACTGCATTCAACGAAATCAAATTTCTCAACAAGGCTAGACTATCTGTACATCTTATGTACACCTTCACGATTTGGTACGTTCATTGATTTTCTATCGATTTTTCTCGAATTTCTACATTCAACTAATTCAAACTTTTTTACAAATTCGAATTTTTCAAGGCATTTACCATTAGGTGATTTATACGAGTCATTTATTTTTCTTTCATGGAGTTTGTCCATTATTCATATGGTTACATATTAAAAAAACACAAAAACCATTTAAGTGCAATAATTGCGCTAATGCTAAAAACAGTTTATGCAGAAACAATGAACAATTTTTATGAGAAAACAGTGAACAGTTTTACTTAATGCAAAAAATAGATTTTATGAATGCAGTAAACAGATTCGAATATACAGTAAACATGATGTGTAGAGAGCGAATTTTACTAATATAGAAACAGATTTTATCAATGCAGAAAAACAAATTTGAATGTTGTGAAATTTAAACATGAAAAAGCATTCAGATTTTGCTTTTAAATTTAGAAAACACGATTTCACTAGATGTTTTATGAGAAAACAACGAACAATTTTTTAAACAGTGAACAGAGAATAATTTACGCAGAAAAGAGAGTGAACAATTTTTTAAATAATGCTGAACAGAAAATAATTTTATGCAGAATGCTAGAAATAGTTTATGCAGAAAACAGTGAACAATGTTTATGAAAAAACAGTGAACAGTTTTACTTAATGCAAAAAATAGTTTTACTTAGTGAACAGTTCTACATTCAACTAATTCGAACTTTTTTACAAATTCGAATTTTTCGAGGCATTTACCATTAGGTGATTTATACGAATCATTCATTTTTCTTTCATGGAGTTTGTCCATTATTCATATGGTTACATATTAAAAAAAAAAAAAAAAAAAAAAAACCATATAAGTGCAATAACTGCGCCAATGATAAAAACAATTTGTGCAGAAAAGAGTGAATAATTTTTATGAGAAAATAGTTAACAGTTTTAATTAATGCAAAAAACAGATTTTATGAATGCGATAAGTAGCTTCGAAAATACAGTAAACATGATGTGTAGAGAGAAAATTTTATTAACGTAAAAACAGATTTTATCAATACAGAAAAACAAATTCGATTATTGTGAAATTTAAACATGAAAAAGTATTCAGATTTGGATTTTAAATTTAGAAAACACGATTTCACTAGGTGTTTTATGAGAAAACAGCGAACAATTTTTTAAATAGTAAACAGAGATTAATATACGCATAAAAGAGAGTGAACAATTTTTTAAATAATGCTAAACAGAAAATAATTTTATGCAGAATGCTAGAAATAGTTTATACAGAAAACAGTGAACAATTTTTATGAGAAAATAGTGAACAGTTTTAATTAATGTAAAAAACAGATTTTATGAATGCAATAAGCATATTTGAATATATAGTAAATATGATGTGCAGAGAGAAAATTTTATTAATGTAGAAACAGATTTTATCAATGCAGAAAAATATATTCGATTATTGTGAAATTCTAACATGAAAAGAAAACACGATTTTACTAGGTGTTTTATGAGAAAACAGTGAACAATTTTTTAAATAGTGAACAGAAAATAATTTATGCAAAAAAGAGAGTGAACAATTTCTTAAATAATGCTGAATAGAAAATAATTTTATGCGAAATTGTAGAAATAGTTTATACAGAAAACAGTGAACAATTTTTGTGAGAAAACAATGAACAATTTTAATTAATGTAGAAATTAAATTCATATTTCCAAATTAAAATCTCTATATTTTACAATGCTTCTATTTAAATAAATAAAAACATAAAAAAGCTACTTATTTTTATCTATATGTTAATTTGTTGATTATCCCCAAACAACCAAAAAAAAAAAAAAAAAAACAAAAAATTACACGGTACTCGAGTTTGGTAAACTCGAGTACTGTAGAAATAAAATTTTCTACATTTTATTTATAAAAGGCACTCGAGCTTGGTATACTCGAGTATTGTGTTGCATGGTACTCGAGTTTACCAAGCTCGAGTACCACATAACTTTTTTTAATCGCACAAATCCAACTCAGTAGTGCCACGATGGCAAAACTGATAAGGAACTTGAGTTTCTGAAACTCGAGTACTGGATAAAGTGGTAGTTTGCTATTTATTTTCGAAACAGTATTTTTTTGCTAAAAATTTTCAAAAAAGGTGGTATTTGGCCATTTTGGCCCATTACACAGTATGTGAAACAGTGAAAAAAACACAGCCCATTATTGAATGAAAAGAAATATTAAAGGAATGTCAATTTTGTTATAAAAAGTTTAAATATTTGATAATAAAATGTGATTAGTAGGATAAATGTCTTAATTATTTTGATTTTTTTTTAGAAGGAATTATTTTGGTTTTTTATTTAAAGCTAGCACATTAAATTGTTTTGATTTTCTATTTTTGCCACCTTGGTGCCACTAAAAATCCCTTATACATAATAAATTTCACAGCTGTTAGTTTTTTTTTTTTTTAGAAGATCAACCGTTTAGTTTGTCTACCTTTTTTTTTGAGAAGGATTTAGTTTGTCTACTTGAGTGGTAGACATAACTAAGAATAATGAAACCACAATTCTTTCTTCATTACTCAAGCAATAATTATAAAATTTGTAGCAAAACAATTTGATGCGGTATTATTGTACTTTTTTCTCCTCTATTATTTCTACATTTTTTAATGCTATAAAATAGGAACAGCAAAACATTCTCAAAAAAATAGGGACAGCAAGAACTTATCCTACATAGGTAGTCTATTTCTATCTTCTAAATATTTGTGTTTCACTTCTCTCTCGCAATGTACCCCATTAAAAAGATGCACCCTACCTTTTTTTTTTTTTTTTTTGGTGGTTTTAGCCAAAATGGTGTTGGAATTGCCTCAAGGACTAAAATCACAACTTATAGTACCTGCATTTTCAACTTTTGTTCCCATTCCTCCAAATATAATTTGATTTTTTTTTTTGTTATTTTCTTGGTGAATTTTTTGTATGTATGTCTTTTTTGTGATAAATTCTTTATATATAATTCTAATCAATACACAATTTGTGTTTAATGGTTGGTAGGAATTAATCATTACAACGTGAAACTTGTGTTGTTTCTTTCAAGGGAAATGCTAACGAGTGCCCTTAGGGTACTGGTTAAGAATCCAATTAAAGAAAGTTTTTATGGGAAAAGAAAAAAAACAATTAATGTTTTGACAACTTTTTTCATTTTCCATAAAAGTGATGTTAAAATTTTCCTAAAATGGATTCTTAACCAATGCCCTTAGGGCACTCGTTAACATGACCTTTCTTTCAAATTGGGAAGACAAGTTTGGGCCATTGTTATTTATGTCAGACCTTGAAATTTGATGCTCTCCTTTACTCCTCCCATTTTGGAGGATAATTAAGAAGTTAACTATTTGAGGAAGGATACCATAAACTGAAGTCTAGATAAGACATCAGTCCATATTGGCCAAAAGAAGACCATAAGGGGAAAGCATGGCCCCATGAAAGAACAGCTTCATAGGTGGTAGCAAATGAACAAAGCAACCAAACACTCCCAAACATAAAATAATAATAAAAATTTCATTTCTGAAGTTTTGAGGAAGAAGACCATAAACTGAAGTCTAGATAAGACATATATGGAAATTCTTCACTGGTATAAAATTTACTACCTCATTAATGCTATAACTCATAGTCATGTTATTATTGTTTCCTAGAAATTAGTAATTAAGTCATTAATTCTTCTTATCAAAAATAAAAAAAATAAAAAACAGCATTAACTTTTTGCTCTCCATCATCATCTTCATCTTCTCTCTCTTTCCAAAAAAAAAAAGGGAATAATAAATGAGGTAGTAATCAACATTAATGGATTCATTTTTTTTACCGTTAGATCTACTTAAATCTAATGGTGTAGAAAAAGTGTAACTCTTTATATATAGATTGAGTTGAACTCATCTTATATATATAAATATATATATATATATATATATATATATATATATAGATTGAGTTCAAATTACACTTGGTATAACTCTAAAGAGTTACACATTTTTTAAACTTTTGAATTTAAGTAGATCCAACGGTTAAAAAAAGACCATCATTATTACAAATATTTTTATTAGAATCTTATTAATTACCGTCATTTATTACATTCTAAACCTATCTCTAAACCCAACAAACCAATCTCTACTCTTTGGTTGGAGAAAGTATATAATGTTTCAGAAACTCCAACTCAGCACACATGTGGTGTTTCTAAGGCCAATAAGAAATTGACACCTAGCCTAAAAAAAAGACACATAGTGTATTGAGATATTTAAAATAGAATGACTAAATTGGCCCTGAAAAAATTTCAAACACCCGCCATTTACTCTCTCTACAAAACCAAAAACCAATTACTTTTCCTCTTTTCAAAATCAAATCTCTCTCTCTTCCTAGTCCCCATGCCACCATAGCCCCTGCTCTCTCTCAACCCCAAACCCTGATAGCCACTTCCCAATTCCAATGTCTCTAGTGGCATAACATTGCCGAACATTGCAAGTTCTAATGAGACCGACCTTTGTCTCGTCAAAAAACCTCCAAATCTTCTTTTTCTAGTAAAACCATCTTATGCTGGAAGCTTTATTGCTCCCCTCACGTATAATATTTTGTTCCTCTCCTTTTGCTTACTTTGTCCTAGATTAGTTTCTAGCCTTAGTCCCAGAGCTAGTCCCAAAAAACCCTAAGACCAAAATTACCCTAAATTGAAAACATTGAATTCGGTCTCTCCCTCAATTCCAGATCGTGTGGAGAAAGGATTTTGTGTTTTCTTAGGTAATTTTCTTCCTAAATTTTTTCTCAGGTTTCTCTCTTCACATCCCTCAGTCTTCACTGATAAGCCGCCACATGAGCTCCAACCTCTCTGTCTCTCTTTATTTTTCTTATCTTATTTTCTTCTCTCTCTTTTTCTGCTCAAAGGTCCCTCCTTTTTTTTTTTTTATCTGTGGGTTTGGAGATTGAAAAATGGGATTTTATATTTGGGTCCAAGTGTGGAGATTTGAAAATAAGGGATTTTTGGGATTGGTATTTTGGCCGTGGGTTTGGTGTTTGCTATGGCTGTGTGTTGTGTATTGTGCTGATGTTGGTGTATGCATGTGAATCTCTATTCATGTGATGGTTTTACTATGGATGTGTGTGCTTGTTTAATGTAATGCTTATGAACTCACAAAAAAAATGGTAGCTTGTGTGCTGTCTTGTGAACATGTACAAAGAGATATGAAAATGCACTAGGTATGTAAAGCTTAAGCAGAACTAGCAACACATTTTTTTTTTTGATACCAAAAAGGGAGAAAGCAACCCAACAGATTACACAACAACTGGATTAAACCAGCTACAGTTTAAAGGCATTTGACATGCCAAGTTAGCAACTAACCAAATAGAATTAACAACAAGCTTAGGCACTAAGTACACATCATAGCAAAGTCCATTTTGGCTCAAAAAATCTAAATCAGCTAGTCTAATCTGTTGCAGCCAGTTTGTGGTCTTCCTGTGCTGAAATAGATGGACTAAATGCCTGCTAGTACCTAGAAACAAAATATACTGGAAACCATGATTTTTAGCTTTAAGAGCAGCTTCTACCATAGCATCCAACGGCGCCCCACATGTTGTATTTGATGATTTAATGTATTTGACGATTGTGCTTGATTTTCAGGTATTATGTATTTGTTAGATTTTCTTTCTTTCTTTTGCAGCTATTCATGTTAAAGATGGTTTCTTTTAGATGTATTTAAGTTTGCAATATGTGTTGGCTTACTTGGAATTTTCACAATTTGTTTCATTCCTTGTAATAATTTTTTTTTTCATGGTGCAGGGATGGATGTGATGCTTTTGTTCTGTTGTTTTTGCTGAAGGAATTGATTTTAATAAATAGTTTCTTCTTAAGAGTCTTCTATGAGTATTCAATCTATCTTTTTGTCATTTTCTTAGTTTTAAGTCTTTGGTTGATTTATTATGGAAAATTATGATATTTTGATAATTGGTATAAAGCTTACTTGAGTGTGTATGTGTTTATGGCTGAGGACCAACAGGTATTGGACATTTTTGTTTTTTGTTGTTGTTGTTGTTGTTTTTTTTTTTTTTTTTTTTTTTTTTTTTTTTTTTTTTTTTTTTTTTTTTTTTTTTTTTTTTTTTTTTTTTTTTTTTGAAGTTTTCTTATAGGTGGGGGGAAGGGGATTTGTTTTTTTGTTTTTCCAGAGGAGAATTGTACAAGTGTGTTTACAAGAAGACTTTTAGAAGCATGGCAAATTCATTTTTTGTGTGAAGGTTGTTGACACCAATCCCATACTTTGTGTTGCTTTGTTGAGTTTACTAATTTAAATTTTGAGATTCACCATGGGGGAAGGTTCAGGAATCTTAATGAGGCTAGGTTAGCTTTGTGCTCTATGTTATTTTTAGGGGGGTTAATATTTTGATGGTTATGTATATATTTTTTTGTATGTTATAAACTTATAATGTAGGATACATTGTCTACCAATGGTTAGAAGACACCTACAAGTACAACAAGTGTTGGAGATGGAATTGCTGCTACTACAAGTGCTGGAGATGCTCTTGCAAGTGCTGAAGATTCAAATTCAAAGGATGCAGGCCAAGAAGAAGAACAAACCTTGGAGGATTTGAGAGCATATAACTAGGCATTAACAATAATCTATTTTTTGTAATCCACATACAATTGGTGGTGATGATTTTGGAGCTTTAGGTGATATAAATTATGTACCCACAAATAATTCTAGAATTCTTTTTTGTCCTTAATATAATTCTACAACTTTAGGTGATAATTCTCATCTATTTATCCTGAATAGAGTTGCATTTTTATAGATTGCATATTTAGGTGATATACATGACTATGTTGTTACATCAATAGCATGGAAACTCTTATGGGAATATCTATTCTGTCAAACTTGAAAATATGTCATTGCAAAATGAAATACCTATTTTGTGAGTATGATTTTTTTTTTTTTTTTT